>NW_026042309.1:1600000-1928750 GCF_023856365.1 Brienomyrus brachyistius
GTACATGCCTGTGTAAAATGTACATATTTTTTTGCAAACTCCAGCCTGGTTTTTCCCTGCTTCTCATTAATGAAGAGCTTCTTCCTTGCTTTATGGGTCTTCAGCCCTGCTTCTAGGAGCCTGATATGATCCTAACCCTAGCAGTGCACTTCACACCTACACGTAATGTTTTTCCCATTCCTTTTTAAGGTCACTTGAGGTCATCCTCCGATTTATGAGGCACTGCCGGATAAATTGACGGTCATCTCTGGCGTTAGAAAGTAGCTTCTACCTTCTGACTGTCTAGTTTTTGGTTATTGCCTCCTGCTTCACCTTATTCTTGTTTGTTGCTGTCTTAGAAACTTTGAGCCTGGAAGCAGCCTGCCTCGTAGTTTAGCCTCCAGCAGTAAACCCAGGAATAAATCAGGATTTAAAAATATAGAATGATTTCTTATTTTTTCCAGAGCTGTATAATTTCACATTCAGGTATACATTTTAACCCAGCACTAGATTAGATGCCATGCTAATAAAATTACCTGATGATTCCAGCATTGGTCACTTTCTGTCTCAGTCTTAAAATATATGCAAATATATATAAAATTATATTTATCACGGATGAGGAGTTTATTTAAAATGCTACATCTAGGGGATACCTCTAACATCTGACAAGATTTTACCTTGGGCCCCTCATTAGGGTTCATTTCTTAAGAAAAAATTGAGTTTTGACATTTGATCCCCTTAAGATGATAACTAAAAAACTATTTGCTGGGTGTTGTTCAAACTTTGTATGGGTGCCAACTGGCACTGATTAAATTTTGACACAGATCACCCTAAAATTTAAGCAATGCAGCTTAGTGGCAGCAAAATGAAGGGTGAAAGCAGACTACATTTGATTTTGTAAAAAAAAAAAAGTGTTGGATGAGTTTTATTAATGTGTAACAAAAACATTATTTAAATGAAGATCTATGCCTGGTTTTATTTTCAGATAAATTGTCTCAAAAATGAAGCAGCAGCACTGTGTGGTAGCAAAGGAAGGAAATGACAGCTATAGAAGATACTCAGTCTTGTGAACACAATAACTCTAAAAGTATTTTATGGATCTTTTTCAAACAGCATAATGAAAGCAAAAAAAAAAAAAAAAAACAGTTGTAGTACTTGACATTTGATCCCGGTTGTATGATAACAGATAAAAGTAATTCCCAGATTCTTTTAAACCTTTCTAGACATGTTGTAAGGGCAAAAGGGGGGGGGGCATCAAATTTAATGACGCATCTGGCATTGCATGGATACACTTAAAAGCAGATGGATGCATAGTGTTGTGTAAATTTGTTAAATGTTCTGTATTTATATATATTTATATATTGAAGTTAATTTATTGTTCAATCTGACATTCAAATTTCCCTTTAAAATAAAAACGGCCATTATTTAATGTTGTAGATTGGTTTAGGCACTGTTTAGTCACCAGCATCTTTATTTCTTCACTCTTATTGTTTCTACATTTATTTTGGAGTTTGCACTGGGGAGGGGGGGCACTGCCGGTAATTCCTGCCCAGGTCGCCACATGAGTGAGGACCAGCCCTGAATGTACCAGGTATAATAGGTATAAGTACAAATTCGGTGCTTGAAGTGGGCTGTTCAGAGAGAGGCTGTACCAGCACCTCTGTCTCTCTTTTCAGAGAAACAGCAACATTTCTACCATGTTTGATTTGCTAGTAACAATAAAAGATAACAAGGGGAGGACCGGCACCCGATTGTCCCTACTTCAAGCACTGTAAAAATCCATGTAAGAAACTCCAAAGCCAGCTGTAGCATATTGAAAATGTATAAAGTATATTGTTAAAAAGGTTCATGCAAAAGGGTAATGGGTCAGTGTGTGGCTCAGTCGGTTAGGGCTCTGTGGCCGTAGTCAGCAGGTTGTTGGTTCAGATCCTGAGAACAAGGCCCTTAACCCCAGTTTCTCCAGGGACTGGTGGACCGATAATGAAAACACAATGCTTTCCTTGAACAGGTCAGAAAGTTGGTGTTGGGAAAATGGGAAGTGGGAGCAGTACCCCAGTGACAGAGGAGAACAAACCAGAGCTCCTTGGTAAAGCTTGGAGGGATGTTGTGTGGGACCACAGGTATGAAGCCCGTTTTTATCCAATATAATCAACAACTTGTTTTGTTTATTTTTTACTAGCATCCCATAATTTTATGGATATATGTTTAAAATATGCATAAGTTCTATAACCTTCCCTCCCACACAAAGCAAGTTTTATTTTATGTTGCAATAAAGATTCTGAAGATTCTGATTTTATGTTCCGCACAGTGATGTCACCATTGGGCCCTTGAACAAGACCCTTGCATAGCTTTGGTTAGCAAATGTAAATAAAAAATAAACAAACACTTTGTAATAAGCATGTATGATACTTCATTAAGTGGTTTTAGTTGCAGATGACTAATGAGATGTAAAGGAAGCCATAGTAATATGCTATTATGGGATCGTTTATATTCCTTATGAATTCTGGCTAATCCCTATTTCCAATTCAAATGTCTGTTCTTTTAGTACACGAACTGATCTCAAGCAATACCTGCAAGATTACAAGCCCAACATTGATTCAGTGCCTCAGGCTCGGATTCTTCTAATTGGTCAGATTACAGCTGGAAAATCAAGCTTCTTCAACTCCATCAACTCTATCTTCCGTGGCAACATTACAAGCCAAGCTGCAGTAGGAGAAATGAAAACCAGCCTGACCTTGAAGGTAATGTGACTGTCTAACTTCATTTCCTGGTATAACATTCGTGTATCCAGATGTCTTTATATGATGTTCTTGCTTGAGAGGAAGGACGATATTCTGTTATTTTTAGCTTCACTCTGCTTCAGTTGCTGTTTGTTATCCTCATTGTGATTTAAGAAGGGATTGACTCTATGGCAGGATATGGAAAACCCACATAACACAGCAAGAACATGCAACCTCCACATACACAGAGCCAAAGGCACGATTTGAGCTTCCAGCCCTAGAAGTGTGAAGCTGCAGCACCATCCACTGAGCCACTGTGCCACCCTCATCATGTTCTTATTGCCATCTTTCAAAAAAGGGGATAGAAGTAATTTGTCTAACTATAGGCCAATCAGTCTAACTTGTATAACTGGTAAAGTTATGGAGGCTATAATCAAAGAGAAAATGGTAGATTACCTGGACTCCAATAACATTTTGCGGGATAGCCAGCATGGATTTAGGAGAAGTAGATCCTGTTTAACAAATCTGTTGGAGTTTTTTGAGGAAGCTACTCAGGAAGTTGATGATAAGAAGGCCTATGATGTCATCTACTTAGATTTCCAAAAGGCTTTTGATGTTGTCCCCCACAAGAGGCTCCTACTTAAACTCAAAGCGACAGGTATTTTAGGTACCGTAGCGACCTGGATTGATAACTGGTTAACAGATAGGAAACAGCGAGTAGTTATAAGAGGCACAATGTCACAGTGGGCTTGCGTTCATAGTGGGGTACCGCAGGGTTCGATTTTAGGACCACTATTGTTCCTAATTTACATAAATGATATGGATACCAATATATACAGTAAACTGGTGAAATTTGCAGATGACACCAAGGTGGGTGGTGTAGCAGATACTGAATTAGTAGCTCAGCAGCTACAGCGGGATCTTGATTTAATTAGTGACTGGGCCGATACCTGGCAGATGAAATTTAACGTCGATAAATGTAAGGTACTCCATCTAGGGAGCAGAAATATAAAGTACAGGTATTTCATGGGTGTCACTGAAATAAAGGTAGCTGATCATGAGAAAGACCTTGGTGTGTATGTTGATGCTTCCATGTCCCATTCTCGCCAGTGTGGGGAAGCAATAAAAAAGGCCAATAGGATGTTGGGGTATATCTCCAGGTGTGTGGAGTATAAGTCAAGGGAGGTAATGCTAAGATTATACAATTCCTTGGTGAGACCTCACCTAGAATATTGTGTGCAGGTTTGGTCACCATATCTTAAAAAGGACATTGTGGCCTTAGAAAAGGTGCAGCGTAGGGCCACAAAAATGATTCCTGGTCTTAGAGGAATGTCATACGAGGAACGGTTACTTGAGCTAAATCTGTTCAGTCTCAAGCAAAGGAGACTGAGGGGGGACATGATCCAGGTATATAAGATTCTAACAGGTTTGGATGCTGTTCAACCAAATAGTTACTTCAGCATTAGTTTAAATACACGAACTCGTGGCCATAGGTGGAAATTAGCGGGAGAACATTTCAAGCTGGATTTAAGGAAGCACTTCTTTACACAGCGTGTAGTCAGAGTATGGAATAGCCTTCCTGATAATGTAGTGCAAGCTGAATCCTTGGGTTCCTTTAAATCAGAGCTAGATAAGATTTTAACGACTCTGAGCTATTAGTTTAGTTCTCCCCAAGCGAGCTTGATGGGCCGAATGGCCTCCTCTCGTTTGTATAGTTCTTATGTTCTTATGTTCTTATTACCTACAGGACATGTGCTGCTGAAATGTATTTTCCGTGATATGAAATCACATCGTACCGGCTGAGCACATAATGTGATTCTTAATGGTTATTAAATCCAGCCCACCAATCAAGTGATTGGTCTCCCTGAAAAATAAAAAACTAATCAGCAGTGTCACCAAGCTTAGTGAATCTCCCCACACCCCCATTTTAATGCTGGTTGTTAAGTCCATTATCCTTGTATTGTTTAAATAAAGTGGGTGGCCTGAGCTGAAGACCTCCTCACCAGTGGCCACCAAGTTACATCATTTTGAGATGCCTGCTGAACTGGATAAGCAGGTAGAAGGTGAATGACATCATGTGTCTTCTTCCAGTATCACACTTACCAGGTGAAAGCGGGCCGAGGCGGACAGCCTCTGGGATTCCTACTGTGTGACACCATGGGACTGGAAGCAAGGGAGGATGGAGGGGTGAGAACTGAAGATATTGAGAGCATCCTGAAGGGCCACGTTCCAGACAAGTACCAGGTAAGAACTGTGTATCTAACCACACCTCAAAAACTACTGCTATATGAATACAGGAAATTAAGTCTCATTCACTGATTGTTTTTGGCATAAATAATGTGCTGTTGTTACATAAGTGTCATATGAAAGGACTCACATTGCTTTTAGCTTTAGCTTCCTATGATCTCACAGTCAATGCATGTCTGTATGTCATTCACACCTCTTTGTTTGTTTAGTTCAACCCTGTGCAGTCAATGAAAGCTGATAACTCTCAGGCATGGAGCACATTGGCTCTTAAGGACAGGATCCACTGTGTGGTGTATGTGATGGACGCCTCCACAACTGGAATTGTGGACCAAGGAATGAAGAATAAAATTGATGAAATCAGAAAGAGAACTAACTCGGCAGGTCAGTGAGTGTGGAGAACAGGGAGGGAGGTGGCATCTATGACGGAGTGTGTGTCATTGGGGGAGGGGGTGGATCTGGGGGTCACAATTCACAAGCAACTATTTATATACATGTTGTAATATGCTTTAACACCTGCTTTTCCTGAACCATGATTAATACTGAACAATCATACGGGAAAGTAGAAATGTAAGTTCACCCATGCGAACTAATGACTTTAATAATGTATTTGGATATTCAGTATGAACACAGAGAAGTTCAGTTTACCGGACTAGAATATGGCAAACTGAACGTTTTCCGTGCCTTTGGCAGACAACATATAATATGTCACTAGTGAGACGTTTCTGTTGCTGTGTTTAGAGGTCCCTCTATTGGTGCTACTGACCCATGTGGACAAAGCGTGCTCACATGTGGAAGAGGACTTGAAGAAGGTGTATCACAGCTGCTACATAAAGGATCTGGTGAGTTTCTGGGTCTAACATTGGAATCAGTACTAAAAGATTGCAGCAGACACACACACCGTGAACAAGTGAGAGATAGCAGTTCATCTGGGTGAATGTCGGCTGTAGGAGGAAACAGAGTGAACAAGCAAACGTCACACATGCAACCAGCGGCAGGGATCGAGCCCACAGCCCTGGGGGGTCTGAACCTTTGGTTTATTATATTCCAATGGCTCACAAACGTTTATCTCAATTTTATTTTCTAAAACATATTGTCAGGCAGCAAAATGACCCTGTGGGCAGCACTGTGGCCTCACGCCTCCATAAACCAGGGTCCTGGCTTAGGCGTCTCCTTCCTCAGGTCCTCTGTTGCCTGGGATTGGGGGTTATGGATGGATGGATGACAAATTTGTGTCCAAAATTTGGATTTACATTTACTGCATTTGGCAGATGCCCTTAGCCAGAGCGACTTACATAAGTGGGTAGAAGTCTTATCAGTGAGTACATTCTGATACATATTCAGTAGAAACCGGTTATGAATACTATCACACTAAAAAACTCTATCGGCAAGTAGTACAGTTTTTTGACATTTAATTGCCCTCAGGAGCTTTAGAACTTTAGTCGTACAGTGGTACCCTCCAGCATAGTCCCTGGAGAATGAAGAACTTGGTGGCGAGGGCAGCGGGCGTAGCCGGGACCTCCTGCTGGGGTGCAGCAGCTGCAGCAGGCAGAGGCGAAGGGAGCACCTCGGGCGGTGGACCTGCAGGCAGCGGGCGTAGCCGGGACCTCCTGCTGGGGTGCAGCAGCTGCAGCAGGCAGAGGCGAAGGGAGCACCTCGGGAGGTGGACCTGCAGGCAGCGGAGGCGGCCACTCGGGCTGCGCGGCGGCCCGGCGTGTTCTCCGGACGGGAGAAGCTGCCCGGGGAGGCAGCTTAGCTGCGCAGGTGACCTCAGGAACAGCCGGAGAGTCCTCCTGTTCCCCGGCTGAGAGGGAGGCGGGGGCGAGTGCGCACGTCCCCAGAACGATCGCGTGCTTCTTCCTTTTTCGGGTCCTCGTCGGGAAGGGAGGCTGCGCGCTGTCCACAAAGGCAGACGGCGGGAGGACAGTCCCGGGCTCACTCGGAGCGACCCACCGCTCCGTCCGGAGCTCGGCCAGCTGCCGGAAGTTATCGTGCACCTCCTCTCCGAGGTGCGCATCCTCCTCTAGGGACAGCTGGTCCAGGATGACCCAGCTCCGGCTGACGAGACCCCACGCCGGGGGATCTTCCCGGATGCCGGGCTGGGCGATCCAGAATAGCACCTGGTCAACGTAACCGGCGTATTCTTCCTCAATCACGGAAGGTGCTTTCTTCCTAGGGTCTGCCATTCTGTCACGCTTCGCCGGTTGTGCGAGTAAGGCGCATGGGCAGGCAAGCGGGCAGGAAGGAGGCAGGAGGTGAAATCGGGGTAAACGGGAATTTAATGGCAGCTACGGACGGGACAGGATCATGCAACCAAACTAACATCAATTACAGACCCTGAACTGAGGCAAGACGGGGACTGAAATAGACAAGACAACAGGGTACAGCTGGGTATAATCAGGGAAGCACATGTGGATAATCAGGGGGGCGTGGCACACACGAGGATCGTACGAGCCGGGCGTGACACATATTTTGAGAGTAATAATTAAATACTGAGTGAGCAAGTGAGTATTGTGTAATACGTATAGTGAATCGTATAGTGAAGATGATATTTCTGCTGGCGAGTGCATATGCAAGCGTGGTTTTTATGTGCGTGAGTTTTGAGACTAATTAAACACCATAGACCCTTTCGAGGTCCGAATTTGTACAGTTGAACGCTTCTCGACCCATAGATGTTCTAGTAGGAAAGGTTGAGATCCAACATATTGCCTTGAAAAAAAATACCCGTTTGATATCACAGTTGGTTGAGTTAAGAGTTATTAAAGTTCCAAGGTTCTACTGTACATTCTCATTTGGCAGCATCTGCTAATGGCAGATTTATACCATTTCAGTTGTGGCTTATTACAGCCCTGTTTGACACAAATCATGTGATACAGCAGCAGGAAATTATACATGAATGTATGTGTCTCTCTGCAGATCTACAGAGCTAGCGAGTGTCTGGGCATCCTACCATCAAATGTGATTCCAGTGAAGAATTACTTTGATGAGAGTGAGCTGAGTGACACCTGTGACATCCTGCTCCTCAAGGCCATGAAGCAGATGCTGGACTTTGCTGACAATTACTTTGACAGCTGGGAGGACGACACAAAGTAGATGAATTGATCATATTGAGGGGTTGTGCCATTGCCTTTCTCTGTCCATGTCCTTGTGTTCTACACCACACCTTTGTTTCCTGTAAACCTGCGTTAGGCTCTTTCTGTACCTTTCCGACACAGAAACCTTTTCATAACCTGGATTTATAATTGTCTTGTCATTTGAGTATGAATGATGCTTAGATATATTCTATACAATATAAATTCGATATATCCTTTATATATGTGTATCCCCAAAGAAATCTCCTCAATTATAGAAGTACATATGGACTTGATGTTTTTCCTAGACAGCCCAGTCTTACAAGAGAAACAAAATAGTTGATTTTCACAGCATTTTCTTCCCGGCCAATGCCTTCTCTAGTTAAACCATAGAGACTATACTATCTCGCGTAGTCACTGGCTAACATACAATAGCCATTTCTGTGGTTTTTGTTCTCTTGCCCTATTCATCACAATCGTGGTGAATTAAAAAAAATCTGTTAAGTCAAAAACAGTACTGTGTCATGCTATGCAAATATACATCCAGCACCATTGATCTACAGGGGAGTGGGCGGTACCAGGAACTACACCGAAAAGGGTATCAACTGTCCCAACACCTTTCCGCATATGCTAATCATCCAAGGGCAGCACTGGCAATTAAATACACCACCAACAATTAATTATTGTTATATTAACTTCTTTTATTAAGAAGTACTGTTAGGTTTTACAGTGTATACACATGCTGTCTTATCCATTTTGATTGTGATATCATCCTTTGTCCATTATGTTCGGAATTTTTGAAGAAGAATCGAAGCTGCGATCAGCTCAGCATCCGCCAACATGTTCCCAGAACGCTTCTTAATTCCAGTCTGTAGCGCATCAACAAGAGGCTTGCAGTACTTCAGCTGCATCTTGACTGTCAAGTTCGATGGTCAGGAGGTTGATTGTCGGAAGTAGCCACCCCATTTGGGCATTAGATTCCGCTTGCAGAATGTTGGTTGCCCGGGCGACAGGGTTCATTACAGCAGCATACTCAGTAAGGAACGCAAGTCGGCTGGGTTGAACCTGTAATGAAAACAAAACAAACAGCACCGCAATTTTAAGCCTACCTTTACATTGAATTAAATCAGAATATTGTACAAAAAAGAAAAAACTGAACACATTCATTTTAATTAACTAATAAAACACATAGCATATTTCTTGCTTACATTGGGACCTTTAGGCCAGTGCACATTACTCCTACTGCCCCCTCACCCTTGTCTTCGATTATCCTACATAGTCTTTCCACTGCCAGGAACAAGGAATTCCACCTTGTCTTATTCGGTCGGAGAAGCTGGAGGGAACAGTGGACCTTCCACATTTGTTCCGCAGACCATTACACTTGCTAAATGTAGAATGGTACAATTTCCTGTATGCCTCACTGGATGTTGCATTTATGCCATCTTCTCTAGCTACTAGGTTTAGTAGATTACAAGCACAGCGCTAGTGTTTTTGCAGCTGGAATTCAAAACTGTCGTCTTCATTTAGAAGTGCAGAAGTATCAATGAAAAAAAAAAGGTTTGCATCCTGTTGGTTGTCAGTCATGGGTTGGTAGGGATTTTTTTTTCTTTCCCAGTGGCAGCTGTGGATAGGAAATTTATTTTAGTTTTTACTTTTCTTTACAGCAGCGATGCTATTTTTTCACAACATAGCTTACCTGTACTACATGTACTCTACCAGCTTTTGTGTCCCAGCATGTTACACTCGTGCACGCACACGCACACACGCATGCACATGTAGGGTATACCTATCCTTATGGGGCCCGCTCATTCACTTCTATGGGAAAAATGCTAACGCTAACTGTGACAACCTTAACCCCCACCCTGCCCTAACCATAACCACAAGTAACCAAGCAAAATACAAGAGTTTTTGCATTTTTAGTTTTTTCATAGCAGTCACTGATCTTTATAAAATAGAGTTTCCTGGTCCCCATAAGGGAAAAAAATGGATATTTATCATGTTATGGGGACATTGTGTCCCCATAAGGATAGGTATACCCGCTCTCTCTCTCTCTCTCTCTCTCTCTCACACACACACACACACACATTTTCATATGAACAAAATATTTAGTCAATATGAATGCTTCAATGTTATTAAAATGTGCTGATTTTAAATGTGTGTACCATTGGTACTGAAGACATCTCAGGCAACATTTTAGCTAATACCTTTAATAGTATTAACCTCAATACTCTCACAACCTTTCTTAGGAAAAACCTTAAAAATAAAATTGAACATTTCAAAACGTTGAATTTTAAGTCTCCAGCCATTGAAATCGCTCACTTGTGCTTTCCATATGGTCCAGCCACAATGTGCTTCTTGCCAGCTGAAATGCAAACTTGGCAGCAGGGTAAGACCGTTTTACATTGTTCCAGCATCTCGAAGGAACAAACAGGCACGCTTAGGTTCACTCAAAAACACTTTAATAAATAACACAAAATAACCGCACATTTAACATCAATACCAAGATATCGTATCAAAAGCAAATGCAAAATAATCCGTACTACCATGGATATCGAATTATTTTATATATAGCTAATAAGAAAAGATGCAAAGATACAGTAGGAAAATAAATATATATATAGAAAATAAGCAATGAAATATACAAATAATTATCAGGAGCAGTGATAATTATTCCCAAGAATCAATGAAAGGCATAAGCATTTGCAAAGCTATTTACACTCAGACGTGCTATAATCACCCACCTTCACACACGGACCAGGGAGCCCCTTTCAGTCCTGGCAGGAGACCAACACGTGATTCCTGAGAAGTGCCGGGCGATGCGCGCTTTATCCCACGGCTGATCTCCAGTCAACACCAGGTTCTCCCTCTTCCTTTATACTAATTTGGGCGCTGCATGTGGGCCGGGGTCAAGCTGGCCAGGCTCACCCCTCCCCTCAGCCAATGCACTCTTAATTCTCCAATTTTGTCTGGGTGATACTGCTTGCGTTTTCAATCAGAAATGATAAGACAAGTGTCCTTGAGCAACGCTTTCCCTCTTTCCTGAAGACAAGATAAGTGTCCTGTGAACCGATCAGTGGCTTACGAAACATATTGCACAACACTTTCTCTTGTCCATAGGAAAACCCCTCAGAAAAACAAGGTAAGTATCCTTGAACAGGGCGAGCATCACGTGAAGCAACTTAACAAGGTAAGCGTCCTTGAACGGGGTGAGCATCCCGTGAAACAAATTAACAAGGTAAGCGTCCTTGAACGGGGTGAGCATCCCGTGAAACAAATTAACAAGGTAAGTGTCCTTGAACGGGGTGAGCATCCCGTGAAACAAATGAACAAGGTAAGCGTCCTTGAACAGGGTGCGCATCCCGTGAAACAAATTAACAAGGTAAGCTCTCAATGTCATGCTTGAAATCCGGAATTAGATGAACCTGAATGATCTTGCTCAGAGACTGAAGGAAGACCTGCAGAAGTGTAATCATATTTTTAACCTTTCTAGTTTTTCATATAAAACGTCATATTTTTTAGGTCTTGAAAAATAAATATATTAAATAACATTATGTGGGAAATGATGAAGCGTTTGTTACATACCGATGTCGAAGATAGAAATGAATATAAATTTTTTTCTTATTTCAGGTAACCAAGCAGGAAGTGAGCTAGGTGACATATCAAAGAAAAGTAAGAGCTGTGTGCTATTGTAAGAGGATATTTATTTTCATTAAGATTAATTATTTTATACTTTCATGTTTATTTTAGTATTGATCCTTTTATATATTACCTAAAGATAAGGGAACTATATGACGCTTTGGGAGCGGAGTGATATAGTTCTTGTTGTTAGGAGCCGGGACTATTTGTCTATATGGGCGCGAAAAATAAAGGAGCAGTCAGGCTTCCACGTTTAGCACGGTCTGGTGTCTCCGCGTCGCCTCTGTGCCCACGGCCTGAAACATGTCTAACGCTGAAGTTCCCAAAGTCAGCGTTACACTATGAAGGGGACAGAAGACGGTGCTTCACTACAGGCTGGTATAACACACATAAATGGCTGGAACTCTCTCAGAGGAAAGACTCTGCCATCTGTTATGCCTGCCGACATTCAGTCTCCCCTCCTCAGGTGATTCAGTATTTACATCTGAAGAGGGGTTGAAAAATTGGAAGGCGGCGACCTACAAAGACGGGGGACTTATAGGCCATGCAAAATCTGAAGCTCATACAAATGCAACGTTAGCATGGGCAGAGAATGAGAAGTCAAGTGCAACCACATCCTCCCTCTCAGCCTCCTTAAATGCGAGTATGACAAATTAGTCAGGGAAAATAGACATGACATTAAAACTGCTGTAGACATCCTGCTTTTCACAGCTACACACAACATTACCCAGCGAGCACACAGAGAGTCAGAAAGTGACAACAAAGGAAATTTTCTTTGTATTATGGAACTCCTTGCTAAGCATGATCCCATTGTCAAAAGAAGAACTGCAAGCCAAAGAAATGCAACACACCTTGGGCATTCGGCACAAAAAGAAATCAGTGATTGTCTCGCAGAAATGGTCCACAGCTCAGTAATTAGAGAGGTCGTGCAAAGTGAAGCTTTCAGCATTTTGGGTGATGAGACTAAAGACCTTAGTAAGAAGGAGCAGGTGTCCTTTGTAATTAGGTACTATTACAATGGGTCAGTATGTGGAAGCTTTCAGCATTTTGGTTAATGAGACTAAAGACCTTAGTAAGAAGGAGCAGGTGTCCTTTGTAATTAGGTACTATTACAATGGGTCAGTATGTGGAAGCTTCCTTGCCTTTGAAGCAGCAGAGCGCCTGGATGCTGCAGCACTTTCACAGAAAATTGTGTAAATATTGTAGAAATATGGGCTTTGTCACGATCACGGGCAGGGAGAGCGGTGATCGTGTGGGTAGGCAGGCAAGGACCAGGCAAACAAGCCGAAATCAGGGCAAAACGAAGGATTTATTATAGGAACTGGGATCAGGGAACACCAGATGGGAATGACCAACACCATACCACAATGATGGACAAGGGAAACAGGTAAGACCAGGACTTAAATAGAACAGGACCAATCAAAATAAGCGGACACAGATGGAGACGATCAGGGAAGCACACGTAGGTAATCAGGGGGCGTGGCACACACGAGGAGCGTACGAGCTGGGTATCACAGGCTTGACTACAAAAAGCACCTTGTAGGGCAAACATATGATGGTGCCTCAGTCATGAGCAGAAAGAACAGAGGTGTGCAGGCATGTATTAAAGCAGAGTCACCCTTAGCTTTTTATGTTCACTGCAATGCACATTGTTTAAATTTTGTTTTAGCGCCAGTGTGAAATGCATCCTTGGAGCCTATTGCTTCTTCTCTCTTTTGCAGAAACTTTATGTCTTTGTGTCAGGGTCATATCTGCACCAAAGACGGCTTGAGGGACAGAGGGAGATGTTTCAGGGAGCCCCAAGGGAGTTACAAAGGCAGATAGAGACAAGGTGGGCATGTCGGTGCAATGCTTGCATGACAGTGAGGGACAGACTGCCAGCCATCATACGTCGACTAAAAGGAATATTAGAAGAGCCCAATGGTGACAGAGCTGTAGAGGCAAGAGGTTTATTATTCCAAATAGATCTCAAGTTTGCAGGTCTCCTTGCTACATTCACCAGTGTTTTTGGCGAGATTAGAATATCTGAGAGATATTCTACAGTCCCCACAACGCAATTTGGGCACAGCTCTTACACTTGTTGACTCTCTTGTTGAGACATTGGACAGTTACAGAGAAGGCCTTGTCTTTAATGACATTTGGGACAATACTGTGACCCTTGCCAAGCAATGCGACATCAGTGCTACACCTCCAGGCCGTCAGGTCTCACCAAGCTCTAGGTTTGAAGGGCATTACATATCCACCCCGATAGTTCAAAGACAGGTCAACACAGAGGAGGAGTCTTTTCAGGCAGGGTTATTCATTCCAGTTATAGATATGCTTCTCTCTGAAGTGAAGAGAAGATTTTCTAAAAAAAACTGTGTCATATTCCAAGGGATACAAGCCTTAAATCCCTGCAGTCCCACATTTTGTGAGAAAGACAGAGTGTTTCCATTCGCCTCACGGTACAACTGCAGCACTGAAGATCTACAACACGAGATCCCCCAGCTTAAGAGAATTCCTGAGAGGAAGCAAACTAGTGGTCTGGAAACACCAAACAGTTTAATAGAGCTGACTGTCTTCCTGGAGTCATATAGGGAGGTCTTCCATCAGGTGTTTAAACTGTGCAAAATTGCACTTGCATTACCAGTGAGCACTGCATCAGGTGAGCGCAGTTTTTCTGAGCTAAAATTGATCAAAACATCCGTGAGAAGTACTATGACTGATGAGTGATTGAGTAATTTGGGGGGGGGGCTAAGTGTGGAGTCAAGAAGGGCTATAAATCTTGATGACTTTGTAGATTTGTTTGCAAAAAAGCACAGCAACAGGCAAATAAAACTGTACTGATTACTGTATTACAGTTTGTCTGCCAGTGGGCCATAATAAAAAATATGCAAATGTACATGTGTAAGGCCTTTTTATTTTATCTCTTCATTTTTGGGAATATTATATGCAACATTTTATTGTACATAAAGATGCAGCAACAGTCAAATAAGTCAAAGCTGTATTTAATATAATTGGAGACTAGTGTGGTGTTTTAAAACTTGGTTATGCTTATTCCCAGTAACAAAACAATTAACTGAATAACACATATAACACATTAAAACAGGATTATTGTGGAACTTAAAATGTTAACTGTACAATGTAATTGTAAGTCTATGCACATGTGATCACTGGAACATTAAATTTAACACAAGAAATCAAAGTATATCAGTAGCCAATCCCTTAAATCTTTCTCATAGCTTTCAACTAGATTTCACAGAATTCCTGAAATTCAGCTCGGCTTTTGGTTTTGGTGCCACCCCAAGATCTTCAGTGGCCCCATCTGACCACCCCTATGAAAAACTTCTTGAGGCACCACTGGCTGGTGGAGGCCAAAGCCAAGAATGGACACCTGTCAGTGGTGAGTCCCAGTACTGACCTGGCTGAATGGAAACAGGAAATCACATGTAGGCTCATTCAGCAATGCCTCTTAATCCTGTGGGGTTAGAAAATAATTCACTTTTTTTATTTAATCACATTACAGATGGTCCCATGTCTCAAATCCCGATGACAAGGTCCATCAACTCATCTCAGGAGCGAAGCAGCAGCCAAAAGCCTTCTAGATGATTCTGATATAGTCAGAAATTGATGTGCCAATCAAAGTCTGCTTCTTCCTGTTTTAGCCAATCCCGACAAAGCTCCTCCCACACAAGTGACTTCAACATTCCAGAAATAAACACCCACAGTGTTTCTGTCCAATAGGGGGATGATTTAAGTATTATGAATATATTATGAATGCATTTGGACTAGTTCTGTGATGACTTTTGCTCATAGGGGAGCATGATAGAGAAATACAGCAGATGGATCACCTCTGGGTTTGGGCTGAGAGGGAAATCTTTGCAGTTCCCTGTAGTCTAGTCTTCTATTACGTGAATATGTCACATGATGGATTTTTGTAAATAGAGGTGGTCGCCCCTTGTGATAGCAATGGTGTACTGCATGTGTAAGGGCCTGTCCTTCTAATGCAGGTCCGGGTGCCATGTGTCAGACTTCAGCTCAGAGTGTAAATATGGACTCACACGTGTGACTTGCATTTCCACCTGCTTGTTGTGCGACTGTCCTTCTTCAGAGAAAAACATGTTTCAAGTCAAGCAGTAATTAAGATAAAACTTCTTAATGGAGCCAGAGAAACCGGCAGTTACAGTCATCAGTCCAGCATTGCTACTGCACTTCCTGTTGTCTGCATGGGTGAGATTGTTCTTCCAGGAGCTTGTGTTACACTTTGGCTAAAAGATGAATGAGTTAGTATCTCAGTTATCTGGTATCTGCACAGAAATATACCTGTTTGCTAATCATCAATCAGCAAACCTTTCTGATAGTGATTTAAAAAAGCATATTGTAGCGTCAGATAGTGTTACTTTAAACTAGTTGAAGATGAAGGTAAATGACATACTGACACAGCAAAACACTACGAGAAGATGGAGTCGAGTTGGGAAATTACCGTTAAATGATTGTAAGTTTGCTGGTTTAGAGAGAAGACTTGGATTGAGAGAGAAAACAGTGACAGAAAGACAGAATGTTCCACTTGTCATGCTAGATTTAGCAAAGTCTAACAGGTACACGGCAGAAACTGCCCCTGTGTCAGTAACCCAGTAACCCGACCATATCACTTACATGAGTATTATATTAATATTTAATATTATTATATTAAACAGGAGGGTTTATCCTTGGTTACTCTGATGTATCAAATTCAATACAGGAGAGACTTCATACTGCTATGAATACATACATGCTGCTATTGCAATTATTCAAGGCACAAACACTTAGTCACTTTTCATTACACATGCACTAATAATCTGTTATTTTATTATGTTTGTTATAGCTTAGTTATAGTTTTTTCTTTTTTAACTTTTTACAGAGTATGAGTATTTATGTGTATTTATATAGTTACAATACAGTATCACTCATAGCTATTTTGCACTATTATTTTCTTCACCTTACCTTTACTCCTATTGTAGCACTGAGCGTGTAAAGGACAAAAGAATTTCCCTCGGGATAAATAAAGTTTTTCTTATCTTATCTTATCTTATCTTATCTTATCTTATCTTATACTAATCTGTAGAAAATAATTTGAATAATCTATCCATTCAAGAGCTTTAGAATGAATTATCTAAATAAAATGGTAAAAGTGAAAGATTTTGCCTGACTTTCTCCAGCCTTGTCTGAAACAGCCTTGTCTTGTGTTAACTCTCATCCAACCAACTGGCGGCTGTATAAAGACCCTAGAGGTGTATATTTTTGTCAGATCTCACAGGTGCTTTTTAAAATTCCAGTTATTTATGAATTTGTCAATCAATCAACATCATATTTTCTGTTGCTGTTTTGATGAGTATTTTTAAAAAACACAAACCCAGTGAAAAGAGCCCAATTCCACATATGCAGTTCTGATAAACTGAACTATTTATTCAGGTAATGTTTTTCATGGACGGCATGGGGGTGCAGTGGTCAGCACTGTTGCTTCACACCTCTGGGACCCGGGTTCGAGTCTCCGCCTGGGTCACATGTGTGTGGAGTTTGCATTGTCTCCCCTTGTCGTCGTGGGGTTTCCTCCGGGTACTCCGGTTTCCCTCCACAGTCCAAGGCTAATTGGAGTTGCTAAAATTGCCCATAGGTGTGCATGCGTGAGTTAATGGTGTGTGAGTGTGCCCTGTGATGGGCTGGCCCCCCATCCTGGGTTGTTCCCTGCCTCGTGCCCATTGCTTCCGGGATAGGCTCTGGACCACCCGCAACCCAGTAGGATAAGCGGTTTGGAAAATGGATGGATGGATCTTTGCCATGGGTCCTAATTTAAAGTATCGTACAGTATCAAGGTGTCTAAGAGGCACTCTGCCAGTCAATTTGAAGAAGACAGGCAGAGATTTCCACATGGGCTATTAAACACTGTTGTATCATTAAGGAAGGTTT
Organism: Brienomyrus brachyistius; assembly: GCF_023856365.1. Taxonomy (NCBI): domain Eukaryota; kingdom Metazoa; phylum Chordata; class Actinopteri; order Osteoglossiformes; family Mormyridae; genus Brienomyrus; species Brienomyrus brachyistius. The sequence goes on from NW_026042309.1 coordinate 1,617,576, forward strand.
ACTGCTGATCAGATGAGATTACTGTGTTCATGTGCTTTATTTATTCATGCCTCTTATAATGTGATGTATAGTCAGTTATGCACCTGTATGTGTGAAGCTGAAATACAGCCTTGCAGCATCATTACAAGGTCATTACTACTATATGACCATAAAGTTTTTTTCCCCATCATATTAATGTGGATTTGGATAAAAATGTCTTCCTTTTAAATAAATATAATTCATGTACATTTCAGTTAACCAAAGCCTCACTGTAGGTCACAAAGGAGAGACATTTTACAAACAAGGGATTGTAATTGCTGAGTTCAACACGTGACAACTACACAGTATTGACTGGCTAAGATGTTTCTGTGACTAATATAAACTCACCTTGTGTAGGGCAAGTACAGCAGTATGCATAATGCATCAGGACTCATACTGAAATTCCCTATATTTGGATATATTATGTAACCTAAGGGTTTTTATGAATTTTGATACCTTCGAAACACACATATACAAATGTATCATATATGAATATGGATATGGGTCTGGCTGAAACTGGAGAGGCTTGTACTGTAGTACATATTCTGCAAAATAATTATAATTGTTGCAAATATTATGTACAAACCATGACAAAGACTTCAATGCATACATGGGTTTTGTCATCAGTTCATGAAATACATTACTGAGGAAACTGTAGTTGCTTTTACTTCTATTTAATACTTTTAGGCACACACACATCACAAGGAGAATAAACTATTATTTATAATAGTTTATATAGGGCACAATGATTAAGCATAAAAAACTATAGCATAGAAAAATCCAGTGATACAGAGATCATTGAGCTGATCAATGATGTAACAGAGAGCGATGAGCTGGAGACCAGAGTCTTGACCCCGAGGAGTGAAATAAAATATTTAATTTATCTGTTGTGTCGCAAAGCTGACAGATACACTACAGTATTTGTCAAAAAGAAAAGAACTTACTTCCTCACGCATTTCTAAAAGGATGTTTTTCTTAAATCCCTCCAGCTCACTAAAAAACAACAGATCAAGATCACATATTATGGTCTAAATAAAAATATAATATAGACATATAATATAGACAGTTCATGGTGCATTTTGTAATACTCAAGACACACCAAGGCCATGCAGAGTGCATACTGATAAAAGGGAGGGGAGGGGGGAAAACTTCAATACATTCTCTGTATCACAAGTCCAACAATTCAAGGTGGTCTGTCTTACAATTGTCACGCGCGCTCGTCCGCTCCTCCCGTGTGCCACGCCCCTCGTTAACCTCGTGTGGAATCCCGATGTCATTAGCTGCTTCCAGGTTGTTGTCATTAGTCCTGTGTGTGTCAGGGGCGGTGAGGGGAAAGACCTAATGCCAACCATTGTAGCCTGACTACACCACCCTGGACCTAATGCCCAGGGACACCTAAACTAAATCACCCCTAAAGTGGACACAGCCATACCTTCACAGGTCCAAATACAGCACCAAAGACAGGAATTCCATAAAAATAAATGTATTATTCCCAGGTAGCAAGCACACCAAAAAAATAAATAAAAAATACATTTACAGCAGAACTGAAGCTGCCGGCAAGCAGCAGATAGGTGCTCACACAGAAACCCACAGCAGGTGACACTTGAAATCACACCAAACATGCAAGCACTACTCCGCACCACCAAGTGCCTCTAGCCCCCCCATCAGGGCAGCCCCTCAGTCTGCATGAATAAACACAAAACCAAATTTAACCTAAAACAAAAAAGAAAAAAAAACACCATAAACAGGCCAACAACCAGGCGTCAGACATCGCAAGGCGACGGCCGAGCACATTCGACAAGGAAAAATAAAACAACCGAAACAACCATATGCAAACTGTGGAGAGTAATATCTGCAGGGGAACAAGGACACGTAGGGAGGCTCTGTGCGTACCAAAGTTATTCTTTTGACGCAGGCTGTGGTGACAGTTGCTAGGCAAAGGATACCGTACAGAACAACATGGTTTACCAGATAAGGCGAAATTGCCAGAAAGTGGAAAAGTACGGAGAGGGGCGGGGGCCGCTTGTAGAGGGGTATAAGACACACATGAATAGTAAGGAAGTCGAACTCTGTTGGGATACGGTGTATCACAGACTTCCCAGATCTGTTGGAATAGATGGAATAAAAGGTTATTGGAATAAACGGTTATTGGATTAACTCATCCACACCTCCAGGTGATGTCTTCTCATCTACGGACCCGGTGGAGTCGGCGTACTCCAACAATTTGGGGGCTCGTCCAGGATGAGATAGAGGTCGGCATTCGGCAAATACCAGACGAGACCTGAATGGGCACGGAAGGCTGCAGGCGCCACTAACAAAAGGTAAGCAGAGCCTGTTATATCAAAATCTGCATATATGGCTATACTAAATAAAGTAGTCCGAAGTGTCCATCAGGGTCGTCAGTAAATTGAGGCGGCGGATGAGTTTAGGTAAAGGAACCTTAAGACTGGGTTGGAGTCCCACTGTGGTGTCCTTGGTGTGGCAGCCCCACCATTCGCTGACGAGCGAATAGAAACACTGAGTTAGGGTCCCAGTGAGCTGGGTTAGAGTCCCGGGGAATACAGGACCCCCGAATGCTAGTTTGGCTAGAGGAGTAAGGTTCCGCCTCTCTAAAAGGGGTTGGAGTCCCGAGGTATAGAGCCCTCAAAGCACCGGATTGGGGTCCCGAGGTTAAAATGCTCAAAGCACCGGGTTGGAGTCCCGAGACCAGGGGACTCAAAGCACCAAAAAGTGTAATAGTGTTATTTTGTGTTATCTTGTGTTACGTGTGAGTCTATGTATTGGTGGTGTGTGTTAGTTGGACATTCCACCTGTAAAAAGCGGTGTACAAAGTGTGGGTGGATTAACCCTAGCCCCAAGTGTATGGTTTTGCAAAGAGAGACGGACGAGCCAGAATGGATGGGGAATTCGATAGGGAAGTGGACAATGGGGGCCGGGCTCCCCCAGTCGAAAAAGGGACATGGAAGCCCCTGTCAAGGCAAATGCAAGTCGTAGGAGTAGCGGTGTCGAAGGCAGCAAAGGAGAAGGAGAGAGATAGGGCGGTAGGCACAACAAAAGACAGGATGTGTACTGTGGTTCGGGGCACGGAGTATCAGCCAGAAGATAGACAGTCCTTGGGCGAGTTACTGTGGCAGAAAGAAAGGGAGCACGCTAGTCACAGGGACGAGGCGGCTAAACAGAGGCATCAGGCCGGGATAATGGGGAAAAGGAAGTGGAAGGAGGAGAAGAGACAGGAACAGGAGAGAATGGCGTGGTGGAAATTGGCCTTGTTTTGGCAGGGAACAGATCATTTACATCGTGAGGGTCAGAGCAGAGGAGAGGGCCAGCCGGAACCCGAGAAGGGGGAACCGAGAGAGGGAGACAGGCCCTCTGCCTATACGTGTGTAGGAATTATTAGCTCAGGTAAATTTTAATATCTCCACCAATATGTTTTGAAATTAATTAATTTTTAATTAATTATTATTTAATGCTGATTATTAACCAAATGTTATGCCGAATGGTCGGCTCCTCCAAACTCAATTGTGAATCCCCGTGAGTCTGTTAATGTGAGACTTAAATGGGATCATTAATAACCAGTATCGCTTAATAACCTGGGTTAGTAGGCTCATCCAGCGAGCTGCGTCACCAGGTAATGTAAACGATCGGTAGCGAAGCTCCCCTCACGGCCGATGAGAGAGAGTCTCGCGATATTTCAGGCGAGTTTAGAGGTTTCAGAGCGTAGTAGCCAGATCGCACAGAGGCAGGGACTATTGTGAGCACTCAATGACAGAGACTGAAGTTGTGTAAAAGACATGCATTTATTCCTACAACTAACATAAGACAGACATGACACCTAACAAACAATAAACATGAAATAACGGAAAAGACACAAACAATGTAATCATGAAAATGCAATGACCAGATTTAAAATGATTAACCTAAAAAGGGAAAAACTGTTCTGCAAAGCAAGCAGTTTGTGGAAATACGACCCTAAAGTAATATAGCAGGTGAATAGGACAGTTTAGGTTGTTAGAAAGGAAAGGAAGTTGGTTTACTTGGCTGCAGGAAAAGGGGGGGGGGGTCTTGGCAGATGGTTGCGGATGATGGCATTCAGGGAGGCGCGGTGTTTGCAGCGGTTGTTGGAGTGGAGTCCCTCTGATTCTCTCTCCTGGTGAAGCTTGGGGTGAGTTGCAGTTCTTTGTCCAGCTGGGTCTTCACTGATAGGCTTCAGGAGGGCTTCTTGTGGGCTTCTCTTCTCCTGGGCTGATGTTCTACACCTTTCTCTTCTCCTCTCCTCCCCTGCTCCGCCCTCCTCTCCTCCTTTCTCTGTTTCTCTTCTCCTCTCCTCCCCCTGTTTCTCCTCTGCTCCGCTGGCTTTGTTCTGAGGTGCCAGGTTTTATAGTGTAAAGTTTGTGAATAGGAGTGACCAGGAATTCGAGTCCTGGACCAATGGCTGACATCCATTTGGCGGGCTTTCGGAAGGGGGTCTGTATCAGTCCTTTTGGGATTTATGACCAGACTGACTTGTCTGGTAATGGTGATTTTCATTAGGCTGGTGTAACTTTTGATACGTCCACTTTTGTGTAACCACTGACCAGATTTGGAAACTGGAGTGATTTTCCTTCAGTTTGATACCAAACATGCCGTACCAGCCTAGCGGTTCACATCTAATACCATCTGTATGATTAATTAATGATTACTTATATTATGTCATTATGTTATATTACTCACACCAGTCACTGGTCTAAGTGGTCTAGGTTGCACCTCAATCAGAGGTTACCCTTTATACAGACATTATATGACACATTCTCATGTCAGCAGCACATCTTACCCTTAGATAGGCATGGTAGAATACAAAGATCAGATAAGGGCTGCCGAGGAATGTGGCAAAGAAAAGGGGGGAGAAGGTTTGTCAAACAAAGAAAAAGAATCTTTGAAAGTTAGGGCACACTAAGATCCCTGGTTGGACTATTCAATTTCCAAGATTATTCTGGTATAACATGTATGCAGTGGTAGCTATACCTATTTATTTATTCAAATTTATACAAGTGTTTAAGTGTGAGGGGTAAAATAATTGATACTCTGTGAACATGGTTAAGAGGGTGGCACACAAGACTAAGACTGTCTAAGGACACTCACACAAACATGATTTGCATATTGAGACTGGCGATCATAAGCAACGTACTATACAGGGTATAGAAAAACCAAACTTAAAAGAAACTTTCTGTGGGGTGCTGGGTGAGTGGTATGTAAGGCAGGATGTCTGGGGAGGGGGTTGTGTGCCAAGTCGAGGGGCCCCTGTCCCTGGGGATCCACTCTGCTATCTGTAGGTCGTTAAAACTTTGAGCAATAAAAGTTGGAGTGCTGGCCTCCCTGGTTATCTATGTGTGTGGGGTCACGAACCCCCCCTTTGGGGCCTAGGCCAATGTGTGCCTCTCGTACCAGGGTAGGCCTTGTCTCAGGCCACCTGGAATTTAAGCTTTGTGATATGTGCATGTGTGATCCTACACGTGTAAAAAGGTCGCCCCTTCTGCCCCGCCTGCTCATATGTGCCCTATGATCACAGTTACGTCCGGGGCGATAAATGTACAAGGGGGGCATCCGGCTGGGGGGGAGACCTCGACTCCCTCAGACGCCGGATTAGGTGGGAGATCGGAGGCGGACTCGAACGTAGATACAGAGTGTAGGGAACCCAAGGAGAGACAGGCAAGCAGGGAGGAGAAAAGGAAAAAGCAAAAAGCGGCGGGGGCGGAAGGCAGACAGGACCAGGTGGCGTTTGCAGCTCGAGTAAGGAGGGAGCAGTTAGAGGAACAAGGGGGAGTAGATTCGCCTGGTCAGCGGGCAGGGACCAACACAGGGAAACTAGAGGAGGGTAAAAAGGTGGAAATGTGGGGTCACGTTTCGGGGGTATGGAAGGACGACCCAGAGGACAGGGTTCAGCACAGGGCCCTCGCAGACCAGATAGAGGAGCGGATGGCCGAAATAAAAGCGGCACTACACCGGGAAACCTCACTCTTAGAGGAAAGGGTGAGGGCTCAGGGCTTTGCCCTCGATGAAGAGGGAGAGGGGGAGTGTCATTACAAGGTCTCAAGGCCCCCAAAGCACCAACTACCTCTGCTAAGAGGGACGGGCCAGACGCAGGATAAATATAGACCTTTCCCGATAGGAGACGTGCAGGCACTGGCTGATAAAATGCCGCCCCCAGCAGAAGGAGGAGGACAGTGGATGGATAAGCTAGACCAGCTCACTCAGGGGACCATGTTGGCACTGGGAGATTTCCGGGCAGTGGGAGCCAGATGTCTGACTAAACATTCATTGCTGGAGGTGGAAGAGAGGGCAGGGACACTGACGCATCCTGATGACGTTAGCTTGACAGCCGTAGTACTGCGCATTGGGAACGCCATGAGAGAAATGTTTCCTCCTCCAACTGGAGCAGGTGTCCCAAAGCTGGCGTGGGATAAAACCCTGCACCCCAGGGAATACCTGGATAAGTGTAAGGAGGATTGGACGGCGAACCGGATGTCACCCCAGACAGGAGGGGGTGCAGCGAGAATGGAGGGGGTTCCAGAGGGGGTGTGGGCTGCGATCCTCGACAACCCAGACTTACCGAGTGCGGACTCCCACATGTGGGATAGGCATGTGATACACCACCTACAGCGGGCCAAGGATGAGGCAGGGAAGGAGGAGAGTGACCTTAAAGAGCTCCAAACCCATTTGCTGAAGTTGCAGGTGGGGGAGGCTAGACAGAGGGCCAACGAGAATAAAAAGAGGGGGGCTGGGAAGCAGATGGTGGCAGAGGCGACTACAGAGGGCCCAGCCCCACAACCCATGCCAGGCCAGTGGGGAGGAACATACCTCGCTCCACCCTGCCAATACGGCAGGTGGGCACCCAATTGGGGGAGAGGATGAGGTGGTCCGGGTCGGGGGTCGAGAGGCCGAGGTTGGAGAAGGGGTACTCCGCAGAGAGGACAGCCATGGGGAGGCGCCTGCTACCGGTGTGGGAACTTTGGGCACTGAGCCAAACACTGCCCCGCACCCAGCCCAATGAGGAGCAGAGGCCGTGGGGGCCCCCCCAGGGGACACATGGTGGCCCCAAACCCACAAGCTGTACCCCAGACAGGAGGCCAATACCCGGCTTTGGATGGCGGGGAGTGGGAAGATTTCTTCCCCCAATGACACACCCCAAGAGAGGCCCGGGACAGAGGAGAGGCAGACCCTATGCTGTCCCTCGTGGTCATGGACAAAGAACTGCCATTTCTGGTGGACACTGGAGCCAGATATTCCACTCTGAGCATGGTTCTGAAAGACGATCAGGTGTCCACCTCCACAGTGACCGTGGTGGGCTTCTCCGGGGAGGAACAGAAACTGCCAGTAACGAAATCAGTGAAGGATTTGATTGGTAACAGACTTTCCTGCATTGGTTTGTGATCTCGCCCACAGTCCCAGTCAACCTGTTGGAGAGAGACGTCCTGGTGAAGCTGGGGGCCTCCATACTGTGTAGTGCGGATGGTCTGGTGGTGACACTGCCGGAAGGCACCCAGCTGCCGTGCGGGACTCAATACCAGGGCAGTGGTCAGTGGCTCATGCGGCCGGTGCGACCCCGCGCCGCAGACATCTACTGGGGCCTGCTGGACCCTGGCCCCAGGGGCATCCTCGAGGCCCACTCGATGCGGAGGCCCTGGATCTCACTCCTCGAGCCCTATGTCCCTCCGCCCGATCCACCTCATGTAACTCTGTTCTATGATAGGGATAGCACTGAGTGGTATGAGGAGCTTTTTTCGGAGCAGCTAGAAGGCAATAAATGGCAAGTTGCTTCCCAAAACATCTATGTGGGCCCTGAGGGGGGGCCTCAGCTACCATCCTCACTCCTGAGCAGCAGCCTTGGTACAGGATGGGGCAGGAGGCGGTTCCCCACATTTCACTCGCCCTGCACCCCAGACATCAGGCCAAAGATCTCGGCCCCATGGTCAAAAGGGCGCGAGAACCCAGATCCCGGCTGTCACCTTCTCCCCCACGTGCAATACATACAGCATTAAAGTGGCGACCCAGGATGCCGTCACCCTTCAGCATGACCAGATATCACGGGACCATGGAAGGGATAAAATGGACCACCCAGATGCTAAAGTCCTGGTGGCCTCCCTCCCAGAGTCCCTGTGGTCCCGGAGCCCCACAGATGTAGGCCACGTTCACTGCTCCCCCATTGCGTTCGAACTCCGCCCCAGGGAAGGGCCCCTATAGATCGTACAGTACCCCCCACAAACCGGCTGCAGAGGAAGGAATAGCAGAGACCATCGGTGGGTTAATCTCGGTCGGGGTGTTGGAACCCTCCTGCTCTGCCTGGAATACGCCCATTCTCCCAGTAGAAAAGGCAGGTACAGGTAAATATCGAATGGCCCATGATCTGCGCTCCATTAACAACCTCTTGCTGACCCCCACCATCCCAGTCCCGAACCGCTATGAGGCCCTCACCAATCTGGCCCCAGAACAAAAGTGGTTCACTTGTATTGACTTAGCAAATGCTTTCTTTTTCCTACCTCTGGCTGATCACTGCCGGGACATCTTCTACCTACAGGGGGTGCCAGTGGAGGTACACTCGTCTCCCTCAGGGCTTTGCCCTGTCCCCAGGGATTTTCAACCAGGTTCTCAAACAGGCCCTGGAAGGGTGCACCTTACCAGATGGGGTCACATTGGTCCAGTACGTAGACGACCTCCTCATTGCCGCACCCTCCCCTGAGTCGGCTCTGGAAGCCACTACTGTGCCATCTGGCAGAGAAGAGGTTCAAGGTCAGCAGGGAGAAACTACAGGTTGCCCATACGGTCGTTTCATTTCTTGGGAGGGTGCTCTCTGGGACAGGGATAGGGCTTTCTCCTGCCCATCGATCTGCCATCCTGCATCACCCCAAACCGGCGACAGTCAAGGACATGCTATCATTCCTGGGGCACACAGGGTACAGCCGCACATACATTCCTGATTACATGGGTCTCACACAGCCACTTCAGGCCCTAGTGAAGGAACATGGGCTGAGATGCCTGACTGCCCCCCTTAACTGGGACAATGCAGCAGAAGATGCTTTCATCTCTCTAAAGCAGCGCCTGGCGCAGTCCGCTGACCTTGCTCTGCCAGACTACTCCCTATCCTTCTATCTTGATGTTTCTGAAACAGAGAATGTGGCGAATGGCGTGCTGTTTCAGAAAAAAGGGGGAGAGAGGAACGGCACGCAGCGGGGGTGGCAAAAATCATTCAAAAGACAGCACACATAGTAATGGGGCATGCACTCCACATGAGGGGATAAACATGGCGGATCGATGGGGAACAGGGGAGCCTCACGAATGTGAATATAAAGTACTCAGAGAAGAGAAAGTAAGACCAGGAGCCTCATGTATAAACGGTGCATACGTACGAAAATGTTGCGTATGTAGGGAGCCGCCCACTGGCCCAATGGCGGAATCCAATGGCGCAGCCGAAGGCTGTGAATGCGTGTTGGTCCTTCCAAGCGCTCCTGGGAATTACTTACCCTTTTTAATATACAAGGTATTCTTTTAGACACATATCTGACTCCATTTTATTAATGACCTTATTTCAGTATATTGTAGTCATGACGTTTATGTTGTTTGGATTACTTAGAGACTCTCCTTTAGATTACCAACTCTAGTTTACCCCTGACGAAGGAGTCCACCAGATTCGCCTCGGCCGACAGGGCGATCCGTGGGCTTGTTCCGCAGGGTTTGTCTTAAAGGTACAGAAATCGCCACCATTTAATACAATGTCAGCCTCTGATTATTCGGGTCCCTCGACCTATATAATTTCCCAAAGGCTCAGTGTCTGCCAATTACTGAGCATGTGGGTGCCTCGGAGATTAAGCCGATGTTTACCCAAACCACACGTACGTCCACCTCAGAGGCTCAGCCGGGGGGAGCCCATATCATAACGTGTGTCAACCTCAGCGGCTGTGAAGGCGCACCTTTTGTTGCGGTAGTTTGTACGAGGTTTACCTTTGGGCTCGTCTCAGGGACTCCGCCGATGCTGCCCATTGTCTTACCATGTGAGCGTCTCAGGGACTATGCCAGGTGCCTAGGAACATAGTGTGTACGCCCCTCAGAGGGTAGACCGGTACCTTTCATTAGCATGTGTTGACCTCAGAGGTTAAGTCGTGTGGTTTTGGTATCCACCTAACTTAACTTGGGCAGTCGAGTTTGGGACCCGGATAAAGGGGATTTAACCCAGTGGCTGCAAGATAGTATTTACCACTTTAGTCCTAATCAGGATAGAAGCCCAATCTGGAAAGTTTATAAAAGGTTAGAAAATCAGACAGTCATGAAGTAATCAAGACAACATTTATTAAACATATTACAATATATAATTATTGACATGTGGCCACATACTTGTAAATACATTTGGACAAATACAATATTAAACAATCACATTCCTCAGCTGAGAGTGCACAAAGTTCTGCGGAAAGTATCTGACTACAGATGGACTTTCGCCCAGTTCTCTGTGGGAGCTCTGATTACAGAGTGACTCCCCTACTTCTTCTGAGGCCCTTCCTTAAGTATCCAACCCAGGTGATGGCATGTCTCTGAAGACTGACCAATTTCGGTCAATAGTTAATTTTAGGGGCATTGCTGACCTTGGCTCTCAAGTCCCCAGCCAATCGGATCACTTTAGGGGGTGGTCGTAATTCCCTTGTTCTGCCATGTGAGAGGTTCTCTCAGTTTGGTGGGTTTAGCCGAAGTTTCTATATTTCTCTTAGGGAAAGTTATACTGCCTTAAATCTGAGAGTGTAATACTCCTCGTCTCATGCCTATTCAAACGAGACCAAACATGTGTGTATTTGTCCCTAACATCTATGTGTGGTGAGTTATCCTGTTTATACTGGAAAAGGTGTCAGTGTATGGAGGCTGACAGCTGTTGTTGTTGTGAATTGACTGTGGAACTCTGGGGGTGAAAGGTCTTGCTTTTCCTGTATTGCCCCAGTTATTCCTATCCAGTCTCTCAGGAGACGGCAGGGCTTTGCCTTCCTTAAAAGGGATGGTTTGATGCGTGGAGTCCAGTCTTGCCTGGGCCAGTGGATCCTTTTGTTGGAGCTCTGAAATAGACTGATGCAGGCTGATCAGAGTTGGGGCCTGCAGGACCTATAAGTTTTATGTCCTTACACGTACATCCGTTTCCACCCTCACGTCGAGATGTATAAAAATGAAACTTGGCGTACCGCTACGCACATTCTCACGGCAGCTCCCCACATGGCGTACGCACGTTTCTGCTCAGTTTTGTACACGGACGGCTCTCAGTGGTAAATCGTTGCTACTGTGGTTTCCCTTTTTTAACTCACAATCATGACGCTGACTTTATCCAATACACCGACATTAATTGTATGTTGTTTACAAATGTACGGAACCTGATTTTTATTCAATTTGTAACAATAAAACGGTGCAGAAAATGACCGAACTATTACAACTGCCATGGCAGCTCTTGAGTTATTGGAAGATGTAGCTTATGGAAGAATTGGAAGAGATTCGTATTCAGGGATCATAGTCAGATGATTTACTCAATACCAAGTCGTGCCATGCTTGCTGTATGGGACGGCATAGTCCGTTTGTCACCCAGATATATAAAAATTTCTTACACTGTGGTCGAACAGGCAAACATTAAAGCGTAATTTGCAGCGATGTCCGGTTTTCCCAATGTAATTAGAGCCATCGACTGCACTCACATTGCTATAAAAGAACCTTCAGAGAACGAACTTGCTTATGTAAATAGAAAGCAATTTCACTCTATTAATGTACAAATTATGTGCGATTCGAACATGCGTCTCATTAATGTAATAGCAAGAATGTAAAGCAAGTAACCAAACACCGCATTTATTTTTTAACCAATTCTTTTAATGTGTTGTTAATATCACATGTCGTATCATTTAGATGTTTTAATTCATTGGCAACATCTCTTACAGCATGTGCTATTGCATTTTGTGACTGCAGTACAGCTTCAGTCAGCACACGGCCGGACGGTCGCCCCCCGGTTTCCGAGGCACAGGAACGTGTGCAGCCACCGCCCAAAGATGTGCTCGGCACAGTAGCACCATCACCGCCTGTGTCGTCCTCGGCACTGGGGGGCACCATTTGTACTATTGTCTGTAAGAATAAACAAACAATAAACAAAAGTAACACCGCATCTGCACCCTACTTGTTATTCATAAACATTCAAGTAATTCAAACAAGTATGCTATAAGAAAAAACCTACCCGCGTGACATTGGCATCCCATCCATCCATCCATCCATCCATTTTCAAAACCGCTTGTCCCCCTCACCCGAAGTGAGAGACCGGGGATTCCGCTCCCTCCGCCTGTGCTGTTAAGATTCTTACGGTGAGCGGCCACTCGTTTTGTCACGTTGACTTTAATGTCGGACCACTTCTTTTTAATTTCGGCCACCGTGCAAATAGATAAAAACACTTTTAACTGACTCCACCACGTTCTGCCGCTCCGTCAACTTTAGTGCTGATGCCACTAATTAAACCACCAAATAATATCACTTTTCTTTTCTCGATTTCTGTTAACATGACCTCCACTTCAAACTCACTAAAATACTTATTTTTCCCACGTGGTTTATCCATTGTTGTTTAAGAAAAACAGAACAAAGTGTGTATTTATACAGATTTACATATGCAAATATGTATAATAATGGGCGGGTCGGGGGGGGTGGCTGTGGGCTCGTTCATGTACGTAAAATTTCGCTCTCATTGGGATCTATAAAGGGAATGTGCGTCGATCTGTGCTTACGCACAGTTTTATGCATCTGGATTTTTTCTTGCTTACGCACATTCCTAGTTTTGTCCGTACGTCATGTTTTAGTGTGAATTCTATGCATGTCGTTATACATGAGGCCCCAGGACACTGGAAAATACTTGAAAAACATGGTAAAGTAGATTTCAGCATTTTCTGTCGTTACATTTGTATTAGAATTGTAACAAATTAGTGATGTGTCGGTCACGAACGAAATGGCTCTCGGAGTCGGCTCTTCGACGTGAACGATCGGAACCCGCTCCCGCCTGTGAGCCGGAGTCAGAGCCGCTTTTTTTCTTTCCTTATTTTTTTTTCAAGCCGCACGGATTGGTCAACCACACGATGCAGGACGGGGAGGGGCGGTGCTACAAGGTGCGTACGACTTGGGCTTTAAGTCTTAAGTCGTCTTGCTCTCGTGAGGTTTTTGTACCATGTGACATGGTGACATTTTGCAGCGCCGGCTGAAGTCGGACAAAAAAAATCTAACTATGATGTATTGCTTTAAGCCAGTGCTGCGAACGGCTGCGTGAAGTCGAACGCACCCATAGACAAATACAGCAATCACACGCACAGACAGAGAAACAGGAGGGAAGGAGACACGCGCGACAAAATGAATGACTGCAGGAAACGGAGTAAAATTTGGATATATTTCAATTACATTGATAATACAGAGTGTAGAGCTTGCAAGGTTAAAATCTCATATCGAACAGGCTCTAGAAATAACCTGCATCGGCACATGACAACTGTACATCCATCAGTGCAGTAAGAAAAAAGGGAAGCAAGTGAACCTGCTACTAATGAAAGTGACAGTTTGTCTACTGCAACTGTTGAAAGTGCCAGTTTGTCAGTGTCTACACCGTCATCCAGTACAGCACCACAACCACCTAGACCTACAACCTAGAGCTCTATGAGACAGTTTGTGCAAAAAGCTATGACTCCAGTAAAACAGAAAACAATTGATGAGGAATTGGCTAAAATGATTGCACGTGATTTCCAACCATAGTAATTCATTTCACTAATAATTTTACATTATTTTTGATAATAAATTCATTTAAGCACCAAAAAAATCTGAAGAGCCACTTGGGAGTTGAAAGAACTGGCTCTTTTAAGTGAACCGAGCCATAAGAGCTGGCTCTCTTAAAAGAGCCGGAAGTCCCATCACTACAAACCATATGGCCCCCTATCGGCAACACGTGGCATAAGCATGTATTGTATATGGAGATAACCCCCTGACCAATCAGAATAAGGGATACGCCCCCTTCCGCTTATGACGTCATAGATGGGGAGAGCATTAAGCTCTGCCCAAGGTACCAGTTAATATTTTTTCACATTGAGTGTCACTGTGTTAGTTATGTTCAGCTGCAGTAATACAGTGAATTTAACAATCCAGCAGACTGTGGTTTCATTATGTTACTCAGTTATGCTTTGGGTGACGCTGAAGCAGGACATTAATAGGACAAAACAGAAAGCCTTTACTGTCATTGTACAGGGAGGAAATACAGAAAATGGGCATAAATATATAAAATATACATATACAGAGGAGGGGGAAAGCCCCCCCCCCCCAATCAGGATTACATTTAGTTACATTTTAGTCAGACAAAAAGCATAAAACTATATTTTTCATGTTTATTCAGCTCACTGAAGACAGTCATTTATTTTTGTCAAACATACAGTACTGTGCAAAAGTCTTAGTCAGTCCAAAGAAATGTTTAAAGCTATTTATCTGGGTAGCAAGTGTACTTTGGCTTAGAACAAAAAACACAATTTAACATTAGAACGTGTGCAAATTAAGAGTAACACAATAAAAACTAGTAATAATTTCTTCTGTTTTCTAAAAAGTTACTGATATCTAGTTGGATGGCTAGATGAACACCGCTTCAGTTCCCAAACTTCTCCTCAGGGGCACCTCAGCCGTTCCATGATTTTGTTAAATTTCACCAACAGCTCAATTAAATAATTAAATATATTGGTTTAAAAAGTCAGTGACAGATTGACTAGCTGTATGAGGTCTGCTAGTGGCCAAGTCAAAAAATACATGGCTGCACTGGACGGTCACTGCAAATACTGGGATGATTTTAGCAGAGGTTCTGAAATGGCGAAGCTGACACACTGACAGGCATCATATCATAGTTTTATACCAACACGAGGATAATCCAAACATCATTTTCTTTGCCTGCCTAAGACTTTTGCACAGTACTGTACATTATACTGTACATATAAAAAGGATTATAAAGGTTAAAAAGCAAAGATTTTACCTTTTTGCCAGGAGAACCAGCAACACGTCACAGTGACACTGAGGAGTTTATATTAACATAAAACCCTGGATAGAGGGACTCAGTGAATGAGGAGGTGAATCTGTGCAGGGGGGTCAGTCCATCAGAGGAGACTCTGTAGAAGGACAGAGCACCAGCCCCCCAGTCCAGATACACTCCTACTCTGCGGGAGCCTGAGGGCTCTATGGGTATGAGAGTCCGTTTATCATTGTGCCATACAGAGTAACTGACAGGATTACAGCACAGACACCATGATTTGTCATTGTATCCAAGCCCACAGCCCCTCCCTCCTTTCCTCCTGATCCCTTTATAAGTCACTCCTATCAGGACTGCAACTCCATCCCATTCAGCCTCCCAGTAACAGCGACCAGTCAGACTCCCTCTGCACAGAACTTGGGGGCAGCTGTCAAATCTCTCTGGATGATCAGGATATAGCTGTTTTGCCCCCTCTGTCACCTTCCTGTTCTCCCCTGACAGAGACAGGAATCTGTTTGCTGTGTTGGGGTCTAGCGTCAACTGGCAGGAGTCTGTAGGCAGGAGGAAGAATTATTAATCCCATCAGGCCGCCTGTACTTTATGTTTCTGTACGATATAAAAACAGCACAGCTTCCCCTAACGAAGCGGGAACTGAAGCTTATGAAACAGCTCAGGAAATGTCAGAGGGAAGAGCCGCCAAAATGCAGCGCGAGCTAAACTAACAGCTTAATTACGGGGAAATAAAATTACAAAACAGCGACATTCAGACATATTCATCACAAGCATATTTACCACAAAACGGCTCCAGAGATCAATACTAAAGTCAGTGTCTTTCCTTCTAACCACTAAAGCCGGCGCGTGCGGCTTGAAAATGGCCATCAATAACAGAATATTTAAGTAATATTATTACTTATTTAAACTGATATTTAATAAAAGTTTAGACCTGGATTCTGATACAAACGATAATTCCGGCGCCGGAGTCGCGCTCATGAGGATCCAGTATTTGCAGCGATTGTCTGACATGGTCTTTAGTCACAGCAAAGCCGGTATGAATGCATTTCATATGCATCGGCTTATTTCCGTGAAGCATGTCATACCGTATCTACTGATCCGGGAGAAACGCTGCAGTGTCATGGGGGGCGGAATAGGTGCCGCACAAAGCCGGTAAACTAATGATAATACCGTCTACAAACCATCAATAAAAGCAGATTAAACTACAGAGATCGTGCATCATGAAAAACAGAAAGGTTCTCATTAATTAAACACATCAGAAAAATATTGCTCAGAAAAACGGGATTATTATCTCATCAATTCGGAAAAACAGAATTGATTTTTTTCCCCAAATGAATGCAATACGCTTCCATAGAGAACCGCTTACCGCGCGCGTGACTGTAGATGCTGCGCCCAGTGTTGCCAACTATTTTCAATGGAAAGTAGCTAAAGTCTGCTCGAAAAGTCGCCAAATGTCTCTAGATGACGTCATGCGTATATTTCCATATTGACGACGTAATTATGTCGTATTTGCATTCTGCGTGTTTTCCCTAATCCTTCCTCACGTGTCCAATATAAAACTGTTATCAATTGCGTTACATATTTTCTGCCAGACAACACAAGGGAACTTAACCTGCAGTTACATCTTCTGCAATGAAATAAGAAGAAAAAATAAAGAAAAAATAAGAAGAAACGGTGAAATTAAATAGTTTTATTTCAAGCAAAGGAGAAGCAGGTAAGTTTGCACATGCGCAGCTCATTCACATCTATGTCAGCTGCCCTGCGGTCACGGGAATATGCTGCTCCTTTCAGCCGGAGCTAGCGCTCACTGATCAGAGCAGACACAGGGAAATGAGTAACTGTACAGGGAAAGCAAGACCTCGCACTTACAGGACAGTGCTGGCGACATTTGGAAAGTTGCTAAGGTTTGTCCAAAAGTCGGTAGATTTGTCGCTAGGCCCTTTTTTGAAAAAAAAGTCGTCAAGGGGGTCTGAAAAGTCGCTAAATCTAGCGACAAAGTCGCTAAGTTAGCAACACTGGCTGCGCCACTGCCGCGAGGCGTGAGCCCCGCATCTCGCGCACGCACGCGGCCGCTCTAATCTGTTAACATGGGCGCCGAAATGAAATTTGATATTTTCCGCCGCACATCCAGTGTGTCCCGGGCGCTAATTTCTTTTAGCACCGTGGATAAGGAGAACTTTTTAATATTCATGAGTGAAGCCCTACATGATTGGCTGGCTGATTAATATTTAATTAATATTAATTACCTAAGGCAGGGGTGTCCAAATCCAGTCCTGGGGGGGGGCGGTGCCCTGTGTAGCAAAGTTCTTTCCCTGTTCCACCATAAATAATTCAGCTCAAAAGCTGTGTGGTTATTAGCACTATGAGATGAATCAGATGTGTTAAATGAGGAGAAACCCAAAATTTTGCAGGACTCTGGCCCTCCAGGACTGGATTTGGACTCCCCTGGTTTAAGGGATTCAGTGACCAATCAGTAATATTCTCTCATGAATATTAATGAGGGTTACAGAACCACCCTGTAGAAATGCAAATTCACATTCCGCACTTGCGGAGAGAGTCCGGTGTCACTGCCTACGGGTGCCGTCTTAGGACAATACTAACGAATGTCACACAGAAAACACATACACTCACGGCATGCGCAAATGTAAAGGATTCTTTTTTGTGAAATTAAAGATGTATAACTAATTCAGAATATATTTAACCATCCTACACTCCCACACAAACAAAAGGACAATACGAGCAGCTATAAAGCATTTTTAAAAACGATTAAATGAATTGATAGTGTTTTTGGTGATGATTCTGATATTTTGTTTCTCGTTTGGATGTTGTCTAAAATGACATGAAACTCACCTAAACACAAACATGGAAATCCATCCACACACAGTGCAAAAAGCCACACTCATCACAACAATTGTGAGAATACAACCATAACATAGTATTCATGGTATTATTAATAAAAACATGCAAAGACACTTACATTTCTGTAAGCCTGGTCTGGTCCTGCACTCTCCACCGTGATCCACACTATAGGAGAAGCAGAATGACATAGTACTGCTGTATCCACTTATTAATTGGTGCCTCTTCTTCACATACATGCATAAGTATCTGTAGCGTGTCAGACACACACTCTGTACTCACTTCAGCTTCTCCAGTTTACAGCTGGGATCCTCCAGTACAGCAGAGAGCAGCTTCACTCCCGAGTCTCCTGGGTGATTGTAGCTCAGGTCCAGCTCTCTCAGGTGTGAGGGGTTTGACCTCAGAGCTGAAGCCAGGGAAGAACAGCCTTCTTCTGTGACTCTACAGCCTGACAGCCTGCAGAGAGACAGACAAAAACTCCCCAATAAATAAGATCACCTGACCATTACAAGCATTACTTTTAAGCAAAAGTGACTCCTCTAATAAATATTTCAATAATCCCACAAAATTAACATCTTTTGAACATTTTATAAGAACCTATACTTCTCAGAACAAGAACCAGATCCAGTTGATATAGAATCATTTTAAAATAATCTAGACTTATGCATATTAACCAATGAAACAGCAGATGCCCTTGATGCCAGAGGTGGAGATTTCAGGTCCAGAGAGTACAAATCCAGACCAAGATTTTGTTTCAACCAACCAGTTGAATATAAAGAGTCACAGTCACAGAGAACTCAACTGGTTTGTTGAAACAAAATCTTGGTCTGGATTTGTACTCCCTGGACCTGAAATCTCCACCTCTGCTTGATGCACCATTAACATCAGAAGAACTCCATAAGGTCCTCAACCAAATGCCTAACAACCAATCGCCAGACCGGATGGTTACCCTGCAAAAATCTATACACATTTTTGGGACATATTATCTCCACTCTTCAATAGACTGGTAAGAGGAATTAAACATACATCACAAATCCCATTATATATGAGCGCAGCGACCATTACTGGGACCTGATAAAGACCAAACACAACCCTCCAGTTACCAACCATTACAGTGTTATTGAGACCTGATAAAGACCCAACACAACCCTCCAGTTACCTGCCATTACAGTGTTATTGAAACCTGATAAAGACCCAACACAACCCTCCAGTTACCGGCCATTACAGTGTTATTGAGACCTGATAAAGACCCAACACAACCCTCCAGTTACCGACCATTACAGTGTTATTGAGACCTGATAAAGACCCAACACAACCCTCCAGTTACCGACCATTACAGTGTTATTGAGACCTGATAAAGACCCAACACAACCCTCCAGTTACCTGCCATTACAGTGTTATTGAGACCTGATAAAGACCCAACACAACCCTCCAGTTACCGGCCATTACAGTGTTATTGAGACCTGATAAAGACCCAACACAACCCTCCAGTTACCGACCATTACAGTGTAATTGAGACCTGATAAAGACCCAACACGACCCTCCAGTTACCGGCCATTACAGTGTTATGGAGACCTGATAAAGACCCAACACAACCCTCCAGTTACCCACCACTCTCGCTAATGAATACAGACTTGAAAATCATTACAAAAGCTCTCGCCACTCAGTTACAGACAGTCATTCCTACTATAATCTATGCTGATCAGACAGATTTCATCAAGACAAGACATGCCTCAGACAACATCCGTAGATTATTTAATTTAGTCAATACTGCTCAGCATACCCACACTAAAACCATGATTACATCATTAGATGCAGAAACTGCATCTGACAGTCAGTTGGACATTCCTCTTTAATACCCTGCATAGATTTGGCTTCGGAGAGTCGTTCACCCACTGGGTTAAAATACTGTACAGCTCAGCCAAAGCTATAGTGTCACAGACGGGATCACATGAACTGCATTCACACTCCGACGGGGAAGACGGCCTGCATGCCCACTCTCTCCTTCACTGTTTGCCATCTTCATAGAAACAATTGTGGCAGCAATATGAAAGAACAGTGAAATAAATGGAATTCATACTAATAAGTCAACACAAAATTAAACTCTATGCAGATGATATCTTGCTGTTTTTACAAAACCCTCAATATATGAAATTTAAATTTTATTAACACCCTATCAAACTACACAAACTGGAAAATAACACAATATTCTCACCGTCTGAAGATGCCTCTTTACCTGCTCACAGTGCACAATGGGTGTCACAGATAATTATCTGCATGCTCTGTTGGCCTGTATACCTGCTCACAGTGCACAATGGGTGTCACAGATAATTATCTGCATGCTCTGTGGGCATGTATACCTGCTCACAGTGCACTATGGGTGTCACAGATAATTATCTGCATGCTCTGTGGGTATGTATACCTGCTCACAGTGCACTATGGGTGTCACAGATAATTATCTGCATGCTCTGTTGGCCTGTATACCTGCTCACAGTGCACAATGGGTGTCACAGATAATTATCTGCATGCTCTGTGGGTATGTATACCTGCTCACAGTGCACTATGGGTGTCACAGATAATTATCTGCATGCTCTGTGGTAATGTATACCTGCTCACAGTGCACTATGGGTGTCACAGATAATTATCAGCATGCTATTTGGGCCTGTATACCTGCTCACAGTGTACAATGGGTGTCACAGGTAATTATCTGCAAACTCTGTGGGTATGTATACCTGCTCACAGTGCACAATGGGTGTCACAGATAATTATCTGCATGTTCTGTTGGCCTGTATACCTGCTCACAGTGTGCAATGGGTGTCACAGATAATTAGTGTATGTTCTGTGGGCCTGTATACCTGCTCACAGTGCACAATGGGTGTCACCGATAATTATCTGCATGCTCTGTGGGCCTGCAAACCTGCTCACAGTGCACAATGGGTGTCACAGATAATTATCTGCAGGCTCTGTTGGCCTGAATACCTGCTCACAGTGTACAATGGGTGCCACAGATAATTATCTGCATGTTCTGTGGGCCTGTATACCTGCTCACAGTGCACCATGGGTGTCACAGATAATTATCTGCATGCTCTGCGGGCCTGTATACCTGCTCACAGTGTACATTGGGTGTCACAGATAATTATCTGCATGCTCTGTTGGGCTCTATACCTGCTCACAGTGCACCATGGGCGTCACAGATAATTATCTGCATGCTCTGTGGGCCTGTATACCTGCTCACAGTGTACAAAGGGTGTCACAGATAATTATCTGCATGCTCTGTTGGGCTCTATACCTGCTCACAGTGTACAATGGGTGTCAAAGATAATTACTGTATGTTCTGTGGGCCTGTATACCTGCTCACTGTGCACAATGGGTGTCACAGATGATTATCTGCATGCTCTGTGGGCCTGTATACCTGCTCACAGTGCACAATGGGTATCACAGATAATTATCTGCATGCTCTGTTGGCCTGTATACCTGCTCACAGTGCACAATGGGTGTCACAGATATTTATCTGCATGTTCTGTTGGCCTGTATACCTGCTCACAGTGTACAATGGGTGCCACAGATAATTATCTGCATGTTCTGTGGGCCTGTATACCTGCTCACAGTGCACCATGGGTGTCACAGATAATTATCTGCATGCTCTGTGGGCCTGTATACCTGTTCACAGTGCACAATGGGTGCCACAGATAATTATCTGCATGCTCTGTGGGCCTGTATACCTGTTCACAGTGCACCATGGGTGTCACAGATAATTATCTGCATTCCCTGTTGGCCTGTATACCTGCTCACAGTGTACAAAGGGTGTCACAGATAATTATCTGCATGCTCTGTTGGCCTCTATACCTGTTCACAGTGCACCATGGGTGTCACAGATAATTATCTGCATTCCCTGTTGGCCTGTATACCTGCTCACAGTGTACAAAGGGTGTCACAGATAATTATCTGCATGCTCTGTTGGCCTGTATACCTGTTCACAGTGCACAATGGGTGTCACAGATAATTATCTGCATGCTCTGTTGGCCTGTATACCTGCTCACAGTGTACAAAGGGTGTCACAGATAATTATCTGCATGCTCTGTTGGCCTGTATACCTGCTCACAGTTTACAATGGGTGTCACAGATAATTTTCTGCATGCTCTGTTGGCCTGTATACCTGCTCACAGTGCACCATGGGTGTCACAGATAATTATCTGCATGCTATGTGGGCCTGTATACCTGCTCACAGTGCACCATGGGTGTTACAGATAATTATCTGCATGCTCTGTGGGCCTGTATACCTGTTCACAGTGCACCATGGGTGTCACAGATAATTAGCTGCATGCTCTGTTGGCCTGTATACCTGCTCACAGTGCACAATGGGTGTCACAGATAATTATCTGCATGCTCTGTGGGCCTGTACACCTGCTCACAGTGTACAAAGGGTGTCACAGATAATTATCTGCATGTTCTGTGGGCCTGTATACCTGCTCACAGTGCACCATGGGTGTCACAGATAATTATCTGCATGCTCTGTGGGCCTGTACACCTGCTCACAGTGTACAATGGGTGTCACAGGTAATTATCTGCATGCTCTGTGGGCCTGTATACCTGCTCACAGTGTACAATGGGTGTCACAGATAATTATCTGCATGCTCTGTGGGCCTGTATACCTGCTCACAGTGTACAATGGGTGTCACAGATAATTATCTGCATGCTCTGTTGGCCTGTATACCTGCTCACAGTGCACCATGGGTGTCACAGATAATTATCTGCATGTTCTACGGGCCTGTATACCTGCTCACAGTGTACAATGGGTGTCACAGATAATTATCTGCATGCTCTGTTGGCCTGTATACCTGCTGACAGTGCACCATGGGTGTTACAGATAATTATCTGAATGCTCTGTGGGCCTGTATACCTGCTCACAGTGTACAAAGGGTGTCACAGATAACTATCTGCATGCTCTGTTGGGCTCTATACCTGCTCACAGTGCACCATGGGTGTCACAGGTAATTATCTGCATGCTCTGTTGGCCTGTATACCTGCTCACAGTGCACCATGGGTGTCACAGGTAATTATCTGCATGCTCTGTTGTCCTGTATACCTGCTCACAGTGCACAATGCGTGTCACAGATAATTATCTGCATGCTCTGTTGGCCTGTATACCTGCTCACAGTGTACAAAGGGTGTCACAGAGAATTATCTGCATGCTCTGTTGGCCTGTATACCTGCTCACAGTGCACCATGGGTGTCACAGATAATTATCTGCATGCTATGTGGGCCTGTATACCTGCTCACAGTGCACCATGGGTGTCACAGATAATTATCTGCATGCTCTGTGGGCCTGTATACCTGTTCACAGTGCACCATGGGTGTCACAGATAATTATCTGCATGTTCTGTGGGCCTGTATACCTGCTCACAGTGCACCATGGGTGTCACAGATAATTATCTGCATGCTCTGTGGGCCTGTACACCTGCTCACAGTGTACAAAGGGTGTCACAGATAATTATCTGCATGCTCTGTTGGCCTGTATACCTGTTCACAGTGCACAATGGGTGTCACAGATAATTATCTGCATGCTCTGTTGTCCTGTATACCTGCTCACAGTGCACAATGGGTGTCACAGATAATTATCTGCATGCTCTGTTGGCCTGTATACCTGCTTACAGTGTACAAAGGGTGTCACAGATAATTATCTGCATGCTCTGTTGGCCTGTATACCTACTCACAGTGCACCATGGGTGTCACAGATAATTATCTGCATGCTATGTGGGCCTGTATACCTGCTCACAGTGCACCATGGGTGTCACAGATAATTATCTGCATGCTCTGTTGGCCTGTATACTTGTTCACAGTGCACCATGGGTGTCACAGATAATTATCTGCATGCTCTGTGGGCCTGTATACCTGTTCACAGTGCACCATGGATGTCACAGATAATTATCTGCATGTTCTGTGGGGCTGTATACCTGCTCACAGTGCACCATGGGTGTCACAGATAATTATCTGCATGCTCTGTGGGCCTGTACACCTGCTCACAGTGTACAAAGGGTGTCACAGATAATTATCTGCATGTTCTGTGGGCCTGTATACCTGCTCACAGTGCACCATGGGTGTCACAGATAATTATCTGCATGCTATGTGGGCCTGTATACCTGCTCACAGTGCACCATGGGTGTTACAGATAATTATCTGCATGCTCTGTGGGCCTGTATACCTGTTCACAGTGCACCATGGGTGTCACAGATAATTAGCTGCATGCTCTGTTGGCCTGTATACCTGCTCACAGTGCACAATGGGTGTCACAGATAATTATCTGCATGCTCTGTGGGCCTGTACACCTGCTCACAGTGTACAAAGGGTGTCACAGATAATTATCTGCATGTTCTGTGGGCCTGTATACCTG
Organism: Brienomyrus brachyistius; assembly: GCF_023856365.1. Classification (NCBI taxonomy): domain Eukaryota; kingdom Metazoa; phylum Chordata; class Actinopteri; order Osteoglossiformes; family Mormyridae; genus Brienomyrus; species Brienomyrus brachyistius. The sequence continues at coordinate 1,641,860 of NW_026042309.1, forward strand.
CTCACAGTGCACCATGGGTGTCACAGATAATTATCTGCATGCTCTGTGGGCCTGTACACCTGCTCACAGTGTACAATGGGTGTCACAGGTAATTATCTGCATGCTCTGAGGGCCTGTATACCTGCTCACAGTGTACAATGGGTGTCACAGATAATTATCTGCATGCTCTGTGGGCCTGTATACCTGCTCACAGTGTACAATGGGTGTCACAGATAATTATCTGCATGCTCTGTTGGCCTGTATACCTGCTCACAGTGCACCATGGGTGTCACAGATAATTATCTGCATGTTCTACGGGCCTGTATACCTGCTCACAGTGTACAATGGGTGTCACAGATAATTATCTGCATGCTCTGTTGGCCTGTATACCTGCTGACAGTGCACCATGGGTGTTACAGATAATTATCTGAATGCTCTGTGGGCCTGTATACCTGCTCACAGTGTACAAAGGGTGTCACAGATAACTATCTGCATGCTCTGTTGGGCTCTATACCTGCTCACAGTGCACCATGGGTGTCACAGGTAATTATCTGCATGCTCTGTTGGCCTGTATACCTGCTCACAGTGCACCATGGGTGTCACAGGTAATTATCTGCATGCTCTGTTGTCCTGTATACCTGCTCACAGTGCACAATGCGTGTCACAGATAATTATCTGCATGCTCTGTTGGCCTGTATACCTGCTCACAGTGTACAAAGGGTGTCACAGAGAATTATCTGCATGCTCTGTTGGCCTGTATACCTGCTCACAGTGCACCATGGGTGTCACAGATAATTATCTGCATGCTATGTGGGCCTGTATACCTGCTCACAGTGCACCATGGGTGTCACAGATAATTATCTGCATGCTCTGTGGGCCTGTATACCTGTTCACAGTGCACCATGGGTGTCACAGATAATTATCTGCATGTTCTGTGGGCCTGTATACCTGCTCACAGTGCACCATGGGTGTCACAGATAATTATCTGCATGCTCTGTGGGCCTGTACACCTGCTCACAGTGTACAAAGGGTGTCACAGATAATTATCTGCATGCTCTGTTGGCCTGTATACCTGTTCACAGTGCACAATGGGTGTCACAGATAATTATCTGCATGCTCTGTTGTCCTGTATACCTGCTCACAGTGCACAATGGGTGTCACAGATAATTATCTGCATGCTCTGTTGGCCTGTATACCTGCTCACAGTGCACCATGGGTGTCACAGATAATTATCTGCATGCTATGTGGGCCTGTATACCTGCTCACAGTGCACCATGGGTGTCACAGATAATTATCTGCATGCTCTGTGGGCCTGTATACCTGTTCACAGTGCACCATGGGTGTCACAGATAATTATCTGCATGTTCTGTGGGCCTGTATACCTGCTCACAGTGCACCATGGGTGTCACAGATAATTATCTGCATGCTCTGTGGGCCTGTACACCTGCTCACAGTGTACAAAGGGTGTCACAGATAATTATCTGCATGCTCTGTTGGCCTGTATACCTGTTCACAGTGCACCATGGATGTCACAGATAATTATCTGCATGTTCTGTGGGGCTGTATACCTGCTCACAGTGCACCATGGGTGTCACAGATAATTATCTGCATGCTCTGTGGGCCTGTACACCTGCTCACAGTGTACAAAGGGTGTCACAGATAATTATCTGCATGTTCTGTGGGCCTGTATACCTGCTCACAGTGCACCATGGGTGTCACAGATAATTATCTGCATGCTATGTGGGCCTGTATACCTGCTCACAGTGCACCATGGGTGTTACAGATAATTATCTGCATGCTCTGTGGGCCTGTATACCTGTTCACAGTGCACCATGGGTGTCACAGATAATTAGCTGCATGCTCTGTTGGCCTGTATACCTGCTCACAGTGCACAATGGGTGTCACAGATAATTATCTGCATGCTCTGTGGGCCTGTACACCTGCTCACAGTGTACAAAGGGTGTCACAGATAATTATCTGCATGTTCTGTGGGCCTGTATACCTGCTCACAGTGCACCATGGGTGTCACAGATAATTATCTGCATGCTCTGTGGGCCTGTACACCTGCTCACAGTGTACAATGGGTGTCACAGGTAATTATCTGCATGCTCTGAGGGCCTGTATACCTGCTCACAGTGTACAATGGGTGTCACAGATAATTATCTGCATGCTCTGTGGGCCTGTATACCTGCTCACAGTGTACAATGGGTGTCACAGATAATTATCTGCATGCTCTGTTGGCCTGTATACCTGCTCACAGTGCACCATGGGTGTCACAGATAATTATCTGCATGTTCTACGGGCCTGTATACCTGCTCACAGTGTACAATGGGTGTCACAGATAATTATCTGCATGCTCTGTTGGCCTGTATACCTGCTGACAGTGCACCATGGGTGTTACAGATAATTATCTGAATGCTCTGTGGGCCTGTATACCTGCTCACAGTGTACAAAGGGTGTCACAGATAACTATCTGCATGCTCTGTTGGGCTCTATACCTGCTCACAGTGCACCATGGGTGTCACAGGTAATTATCTGCATGCTCTGTTGGCCTGTATACCTGCTCACAGTGCACCATGGGTGTCACAGGTAATTATCTGCATGCTCTGTTGTCCTGTATACCTGCTCACAGTGCACAATGCGTGTCACAGATAATTATCTGCATGCTCTGTTGGCCTGTATACCTGCTCACAGTGTACAAAGGGTGTCACAGAGAATTATCTGCATGCTCTGTTGGCCTGTATACCTGCTCACAGTGCACCATGGGTGTCACAGATAATTATCTGCATGCTATGTGGGCCTGTATACCTGCTCACAGTGCACCATGGGTGTCACAGATAATTATCTGCATGCTCTGTGGGCCTGTATACCTGTTCACAGTGCACCATGGGTGTCACAGATAATTATCTGCATGTTCTGTGGGCCTGTATACCTGCTCACAGTGCACCATGGGTGTCACAGATAATTATCTGCATGCTCTGTGGGCCTGTACACCTGCTCACAGTGTACAAAGGGTGTCACAGATAATTATCTGCATGCTCTGTTGGCCTGTATACCTGTTCACAGTGCACAATGGGTGTCACAGATAATTATCTGCATGCTCTGTTGTCCTGTATACCTGCTCACAGTGCACAATGGGTGTCACAGATAATTATCTGCATGCTCTGTTGGCCTGTATACCTGCTTACAGTGTACAAAGGGTGTCACAGATAATTATCTGCATGCTCTGTTGGCCTGTATACCTACTCACAGTGCACCATGGGTGTCACAGATAATTATCTGCATGCTATGTGGGCCTGTATACCTGCTCACAGTGCACCATGGGTGTCACAGATAATTATCTGCATGCTCTGTTGGCCTGTATACTTGTTCACAGTGCACCATGGGTGTCACAGATAATTATCTGCATGCTCTGTTGGCCTGTATACCTGTTCACAGTGCACAATGGGTGTCACAGATAATTATCTGCATGCTCTGTTGTCCTGTATACCTGCTCACAGTGCACAATGGGTGTCACAGATAATTATCTGCATGCTCTGTTGGCCTGTATACCTGCTTACAGTGTACAAAGGGTGTCACAGATAATTATCTGCATGCTCTGTTGGCCTGTATACCTACTCACAGTGCACCATGGGTGTCACAGATAATTATCTGCATGCTATGTGGGCCTGTATACCTGCTCACAGTGCACCATGGGTGTCACAGATAATTATCTGCATGCTCTGTTGGCCTGTATACTTGTTCACAGTGCACCATGGGTGTCACAGATAATTATCTGCATGCTCTGTGGGCCTGTATACCTGTTCACAGTGCACCATGGATGTCACAGATAATTATCTGCATGTTCTGTGGGGCTGTATACCTGCTCACAGTGCACCATGGGTGTCACAGATAATTATCTGCATGCTCTGTGGGCCTGTACACCTGCTCACAGTGTACAAAGGGTGTCACAGATAATTATCTGCATGTTCTGTGGGCCTGTATACCTGCTCACAGTGCACCATGGGTGTCACAGATAATTATCTGCATGCTATGTGGGCCTGTATACCTGCTCACAGTGCACCATGGGTGTTACAGATAATTATCTGCATGCTCTGTGGGCCTGTATACCTGTTCACAGTGCACCATGGGTGTCACAGATAATTAGCTGCATGCTCTGTTGGCCTGTATACCTGCTCACAGTGCACAATGGGTGTCACAGATAATTATCTGCATGCTCTGTGGGCCTGTACACCTGCTCACAGTGTACAAAGGGTGTCACAGATAATTATCTGCATGTTCTGTGGGCCTGTATACCTGCTCACAGTGCACCATGGGTGTCACAGATAATTATCTGCATGCTCTGTGGGCCTGTACACCTGCTCACAGTGTACAATGGGTGTCACAGGTAATTATCTGCATGCTCTGAGGGCCTGTATACCTGCTCACAGTGTACAATGGGTGTCACAGATAATTATCTGCATGCTCTGTGGGCCTGTATACCTGCTCACAGTGTACAATGGGTGTCACAGATAATTATCTGCATGCTCTGTTGGCCTGTATACCTGCTCACAGTGCACCATGGGTGTCACAGATAATTATCTGCATGTTCTACGGGCCTGTATACCTGCTCACAGTGTACAATGGGTGTCACAGATAATTATCTGCATGCTCTGTTGGCCTGTATACCTGCTGACAGTGCACCATGGGTGTTACAGATAATTATCTGAATGCTCTGTGGGCCTGTATACCTGCTCACAGTGTACAAAGGGTGTCACAGATAACTATCTGCATGCTCTGTTGGGCTCTATACCTGCTCACAGTGCACCATGGGTGTCACAGGTAATTATCTGCATGCTCTGTTGGCCTGTATACCTGCTCACAGTGCACCATGGGTGTCACAGGTAATTATCTGCATGCTCTGTTGTCCTGTATACCTGCTCACAGTGCACAATGCGTGTCACAGATAATTATCTGCATGCTCTGTTGGCCTGTATACCTGCTCACAGTGTACAAAGGGTGTCACAGAGAATTATCTGCATGCTCTGTTGGCCTGTATACCTGCTCACAGTGCACCATGGGTGTCACAGATAATTATCTGCATGCTATGTGGGCCTGTATACCTGCTCACAGTGCACCATGGGTGTCACAGATAATTATCTGCATGCTCTGTGGGCCTGTATACCTGTTCACAGTGCACCATGGGTGTCACAGATAATTATCTGCATGTTCTGTGGGCCTGTATACCTGCTCACAGTGCACCATGGGTGTCACAGATAATTATCTGCATGCTCTGTGGGCCTGTACACCTGCTCACAGTGTACAAAGGGTGTCACAGATAATTATCTGCATGCTCTGTTGGCCTGTATACCTGTTCACAGTGCACAATGGGTGTCACAGATAATTATCTGCATGCTCTGTTGTCCTGTATACCTGCTCACAGTGCACAATGGGTGTCACAGATAATTATCTGCATGCTCTGTTGGCCTGTATACCTGCTTACAGTGTACAAAGGGTGTCACAGATAATTATCTGCATGCTCTGTTGGCCTGTATACCTACTCACAGTGCACCATGGGTGTCACAGATAATTATCTGCATGCTATGTGGGCCTGTATACCTGCTCACAGTGCACCATGGGTGTCACAGATAATTATCTGCATGCTCTGTTGGCCTGTATACTTGTTCACAGTGCACCATGGGTGTCACAGATAATTATCTGCATGCTCTGTGGGCCTGTATACCTGTTCACAGTGCACCATGGATGTCACAGATAATTATCTGCATGTTCTGTGGGGCTGTATACCTGCTCACAGTGCACCATGGGTGTCACAGATAATTATCTGCATGCTCTGTGGGCCTGTACACCTGCTCACAGTGTACAAAGGGTGTCACAGATAATTATCTGCATGTTCTGTGGGCCTGTATACCTGCTCACAGTGCACCATGGGTGTCACAGATAATTATCTGCATGCTCTACGGGCCTGTATACCTGCTCACAGTGTACAATGGGTGTCACAGATAATTATCTGCATGCTCTGTTGGCCTGTATACCTGCTCACAGTGCACCATGGGTGTCACAGATAATTATCTGCATGCTCTGTGGGCCTGTATACCTGCTCACAGTGTACAAAGGGTGTCACAGATAATTATCTGCATGCTCTGTTGGGCTCTATACCTGCTCACAGTGCACCATGGGTGTCACAGATAATTATCTGCATGCTCTGTGGGCTTGTGTACCTGCTCACAGTGCACCATGGGTGTCACAAATAATTATCTGCATGCTCTGTGGGCCTGTATACCTGCTCACAGTGTACAAAGGGTGTCACAGATAATTATCTGCATGCTCTGTTGGGCTCTATACCTGCTCACAGTGCACCATGGGTGTCACAGATAATTATCTGCATGCTCTGTGGGCTTGTATACCTGCTCACAGTGCACCATGGGTGTCACAGATAATTATCTGCATGCTCTGTGGGCCTGTACACCTGCTCACAGTGTACAAAGGGTGTCACAGATAATCATCTGCATGCTCTATTGGCCTGTATACCTGTTCACAGTGCACAATGGGTGTCACAGATAATTATCTGCATGCTCTGTTGTCCTGTATACCTGCTCACAGTGCACAATGGGTGTCACAGATAATTATCTGCATGCTCTGTTGGCCTGTATACCTGCTTACAGTGTACAAAGGGTGTCACAGATAATTATCTGCATGCTCTGTTGGCCTGTATACCTACTCACAGTGCACCATGGGTGTCACAGATAATTATCTGCATGCTATGTGGGCCTGTATACCTGCTCACAGTGCACCATGGGTGTCACAGATAATTATCTGCATGCTCTGTTGGCCTGTATACCTGTTCACAGTGCACCATGGGTGTCACAGATAATTAGCTGCATGCTCTGTTGGCCTGTATACCTGCTCACAGTGCACAATGGGTGTCACAGATAATTATCTGCATGCTCTGTGGGCCTGTACACCTGCTCACAGTGTACAAAGGGTGTCACAGATAATTATCTGCATGTTCTGTGGGCCTGTATACCTGCTCACAGTGCACCATGGGTGTCACAGATAATTATCTGCATGCTCTGTGGGCCTGTACACCTGCTCACAGTGTACAATGGGTGTCACAGGTAATTATCTGCATGCTCTGAGGGCCTGTATACCTGCTCACAGTGTACAATGGGTGTCACAGATAATTATCTGCATGCTCTGTGGGCCTGTATACCTGCTCACAGTGTACAATGGGTGTCACAGATAATTATCTGCATGCTCTGTTGGCCTGTATACCTGCTCACAGTGCACCATGGGTGTCACAGATAATTATCTGCATGTTCTACGGGCCTGTATACCTGCTCACAGTGTACAATGGGTGTCACAGATAATTTTCTGCATGCTCTGTTGGCCTGTATACCTGCTGACAGTGCACCATGGGTGTTACAGATAATTATCTGAATGCTCTGTGGGCCTGTATACCTGCTCACAGTGTACAAAGGGTGTCACAGATAACTATCTGCATGCTCTGTTGGGCTCTATACCTGCTCACAGTGCACCATGGGTGTCACAGGTAATTATCTGCATGCTCTGTTGGCCTGTATACCTGCTCACAGTGCACCATGGGTGTCACAGGTAATTATCTGCATGCTCTGTTGTCCTGTATACCTGCTCACAGTGCACAATGCGTGTCACAGATAATTATCTGCATGCTCTGTTGGCCTGTATACCTGCTCACAGTGTACAAAGGGTGTCACAGAGAATTATCTGCATGCTCTGTTGGCCTGTATACCTGCTCACAGTGCACCATGGGTGTCACAGATAATTATCTGCATGCTATGTGGGCCTGTATACCTGCTCACAGTGCACCATGGGTGTCACAGATAATTATCTGCATGCTCTGTGGGCCTGTATACCTGTTCACAGTGCACCATGGGTGTCACAGATAATTATCTGCATGTTCTGTGGGCCTGTATACCTGCTCACAGTGCACCATGGGTGTCACAGATAATTATCTGCATGCTCTGTGGGCCTGTACACCTGCTCACAGTGTACAAAGGGTGTCACAGATAATTATCTGCATGCTCTGTTGGCCTGTATACCTGTTCACAGTGCACAATGGGTGTCACAGATAATTATCTGCATGCTCTGTTGTCCTGTATACCTGCTCACAGTGCACAATGGGTGTCACAGATAATTATCTGCATGCTCTGTTGGCCTGTATACCTGCTTACAGTGTACAAAGGGTGTCACAGATAATTATCTGCATGCTCTGTTGGCCTGTATACCTACTCACAGTGCACCATGGGTGTCACAGATAATTATCTGCATGCTATGTGGGCCTGTATACCTGCTCACAGTGCACCATGGGTGTCACAGATAATTATCTGCATGCTCTGTTGGCCTGTATACTTGTTCACAGTGCACCATGGGTGTCACAGATAATTATCTGCATGCTCTGTTGGCCTGTATACCTGTTCACAGTGCACAATGGGTGTCACAGATAATTATCTGCATGCTCTGTTGTCCTGTATACCTGCTCACAGTGCACAATGGGTGTCACAGATAATTATCTGCATGCTCTGTTGGCCTGTATACCTGCTTACAGTGTACAAAGGGTGTCACAGATAATTATCTGCATGCTCTGTTGGCCTGTATACCTACTCACAGTGCACCATGGGTGTCACAGATAATTATCTGCATGCTATGTGGGCCTGTATACCTGCTCACAGTGCACCATGGGTGTCACAGATAATTATCTGCATGCTCTGTTGGCCTGTATACTTGTTCACAGTGCACCATGGGTGTCACAGATAATTATCTGCATGCTCTGTGGGCCTGTATACCTGTTCACAGTGCACCATGGATGTCACAGATAATTATCTGCATGTTCTGTGGGGCTGTATACCTGCTCACAGTGCACCATGGGTGTCACAGATAATTATCTGCATGCTCTGTGGGCCTGTACACCTGCTCACAGTGTACAAAGGGTGTCACAGATAATTATCTGCATGTTCTGTGGGCCTGTATACCTGCTCACAGTGCACCATGGGTGTCACAGATAATTATCTGCATGCTATGTGGGCCTGTATACCTGCTCACAGTGCACCATGGGTGTTACAGATAATTATCTGCATGCTCTGTGGGCCTGTATACCTGTTCACAGTGCACCATGGGTGTCACAGATAATTAGCTGCATGCTCTGTTGGCCTGTATACCTGCTCACAGTGCACAATGGGTGTCACAGATAATTATCTGCATGCTCTGTGGGCCTGTACACCTGCTCACAGTGTACAAAGGGTGTCACAGATAATTATCTGCATGTTCTGTGGGCCTGTATACCTGCTCACAGTGCACCATGGGTGTCACAGATAATTATCTGCATGCTCTGTGGGCCTGTACACCTGCTCACAGTGTACAATGGGTGTCACAGGTAATTATCTGCATGCTCTGAGGGCCTGTATACCTGCTCACAGTGTACAATGGGTGTCACAGATAATTATCTGCATGCTCTGTGGGCCTGTATACCTGCTCACAGTGTACAATGGGTGTCACAGATAATTATCTGCATGCTCTGTTGGCCTGTATACCTGCTCACAGTGCACCATGGGTGTCACAGATAATTATCTGCATGTTCTACGGGCCTGTATACCTGCTCACAGTGTACAATGGGTGTCACAGATAATTATCTGCATGCTCTGTTGGCCTGTATACCTGCTGACAGTGCACCATGGGTGTTACAGATAATTATCTGAATGCTCTGTGGGCCTGTATACCTGCTCACAGTGTACAAAGGGTGTCACAGATAACTATCTGCATGCTCTGTTGGGCTCTATACCTGCTCACAGTGCACCATGGGTGTCACAGGTAATTATCTGCATGCTCTGTTGGCCTGTATACCTGCTCACAGTGCACCATGGGTGTCACAGGTAATTATCTGCATGCTCTGTTGTCCTGTATACCTGCTCACAGTGCACAATGCGTGTCACAGATAATTATCTGCATGCTCTGTTGGCCTGTATACCTGCTCACAGTGTACAAAGGGTGTCACAGAGAATTATCTGCATGCTCTGTTGGCCTGTATACCTGCTCACAGTGCACCATGGGTGTCACAGATAATTATCTGCATGCTATGTGGGCCTGTATACCTGCTCACAGTGCACCATGGGTGTCACAGATAATTATCTGCATGCTCTGTGGGCCTGTATACCTGTTCACAGTGCACCATGGGTGTCACAGATAATTATCTGCATGTTCTGTGGGCCTGTATACCTGCTCACAGTGCACCATGGGTGTCACAGATAATTATCTGCATGCTCTGTGGGCCTGTACACCTGCTCACAGTGTACAAAGGGTGTCACAGATAATTATCTGCATGCTCTGTTGGCCTGTATACCTGTTCACAGTGCACAATGGGTGTCACAGATAATTATCTGCATGCTCTGTTGTCCTGTATACCTGCTCACAGTGCACAATGGGTGTCACAGATAATTATCTGCATGCTCTGTTGGCCTGTATACCTGCTTACAGTGTACAAAGGGTGTCACAGATAATTATCTGCATGCTCTGTTGGCCTGTATACCTACTCACAGTGCACCATGGGTGTCACAGATAATTATCTGCATGCTATGTGGGCCTGTATACCTGCTCACAGTGCACCATGGGTGTCACAGATAATTATCTGCATGCTCTGTTGGCCTGTATACTTGTTCACAGTGCACCATGGGTGTCACAGATAATTATCTGCATGCTCTGTGGGCCTGTATACCTGTTCACAGTGCACCATGGATGTCACAGATAATTATCTGCATGTTCTGTGGGGCTGTATACCTGCTCACAGTGCACCATGGGTGTCACAGATAATTATCTGCATGCTCTGTGGGCCTGTACACCTGCTCACAGTGTACAAAGGGTGTCACAGATAATTATCTGCATGTTCTGTGGGCCTGTATACCTGCTCACAGTGCACCATGGGTGTCACAGATAATTATCTGCATGCTCTACGGGCCTGTATACCTGCTCACAGTGTACAATGGGTGTCACAGATAATTATCTGCATGCTCTGTTGGCCTGTATACCTGCTCACAGTGCACCATGGGTGTCACAGATAATTATCTGCATGCTCTGTGGGCCTGTATACCTGCTCACAGTGTACAAAGGGTGTCACAGATAATTATCTGCATGCTCTGTTGGGCTCTATACCTGCTCACAGTGCACCATGGGTGTCACAGATAATTATCTGCATGCTCTGTGGGCTTGTGTACCTGCTCACAGTGCACCATGGGTGTCACAAATAATTATCTGCATGCTCTGTGGGCCTGTATACCTGCTCACAGTGTACAAAGGGTGTCACAGATAATTATCTGCATGCTCTGTTGGGCTCTATACCTGCTCACAGTGCACCATGGGTGTCACAGATAATTATCTGCATGCTCTGTGGGCTTGTATACCTGCTCACAGTGCACCATGGGTGTCACAGATAATTATCTGCATGCTCTGTGGGCCTGTACACCTGCTCACAGTGTACAAAGGGTGTCACAGATAATCATCTGCATGCTCTATTGGCCTGTATACCTGTTCACAGTGCACAATGGGTGTCACAGATAATTATCTGCATGCTCTGTTGTCCTGTATACCTGCTCACAGTGCACAATGGGTGTCACAGATAATTATCTGCATGCTCTGTTGGCCTGTATACCTGCTTACAGTGTACAAAGGGTGTCACAGATAATTATCTGCATGCTCTGTTGGCCTGTATACCTACTCACAGTGCACCATGGGTGTCACAGATAATTATCTGCATGCTATGTGGGCCTGTATACCTGCTCACAGTGCACCATGGGTGTCACAGATAATTATCTGCATGCTCTGTTGGCCTGTATACTTGTTCACAGTGCACCATGGGTGTCACAGATAATTATCTGCATGCTCTGTGGGCCTGTATACCTGTTCACAGTGCACCATGGATGTCACAGATAATTATCTGCATGTTCTGTGGGGCTGTATACCTGCTCACAGTGCACCATGGGTGTCACAGATAATTATCTGCATGCTCTGTGGGCCTGTACACCTGCTCACAGTGTACAAAGGGTGTCACAGATAATTATCTGCATGTTCTGTGGGCCTGTATACCTGCTCACAGTGCACCATGGGTGTCACAGATAATTATCTGCATGCTCTACGGGCCTGTATACCTGCTCACAGTGTACAATGGGTGTCACAGATAATTATCTGCATGCTCTGTTGGCCTGTATACCTGCTCACAGTGCACCATGGGTGTCACAGATAATTATCTGCATGCTCTGTGGGCCTGTATACCTGCTCACAGTGTACAAAGGGTGTCACAGATAATTATCTGCATGCTCTGTTGGGCTCTATACCTGCTCACAGTGCACCATGGGTGTCACAGATAATTATCTGCATGCTCTGTGGGCTTGTGTACCTGCTCACAGTGCACCATGGGTGTCACAGATAATTATCTGCATGCTCTGTGGGCCTGTATACCTGCTCACAGTGTACAAAGGGTGTCACAGATAATTATCTGCATGCTCTGTTGGGCTCTATACCTGCTCACAGTGCACCATGGGTGTCACAGATAATTATCTGCATGCTCTGTGGGCTTGTATACCTGCTCACAGTGCACCATGGGTGTCACAGATAATTATCTGCATGCTCTGTTGGCCTGTATACCTGTTCACAGTGTACAATGGGTGTCACAGATAATTATCTGCATGCTCTGTGGGCTTGTATACCTGCTCACAGTGCACCATGGGTGTCACAGATAATTATCTGCATGCTCTGTTGGCCTGTATACCTGTTCACAGTGTACAATGGGTATCACAGGTAATTATCTGCATGCTCTGTGGGCTTGTATACCTGCTCACAGTGTACAATGGGTGTCACAGATAATTATCTGCATGCTCTGTTGGCCTGTATACCTGCTCACAGTGCACCATGGGTGTCACAGGTAATTATCTGCATGCTCTGTTGGCCTGTATACCTGCTCACAGTGTACAAAGGGTGTCACAGATAATTATCTGCATGCTCTGTTGGCCTGTATACCTGCTCACAGTGCACCATGGGTGTCACAGATAATTATCTGCATGCTCTGTGGGCCTGTATTCCTGCTCACAGTGTACAAAGGGTGTCACAGATAATTATCTGCATGCTCTGTTGGGCTCTATACCTGCTCACAGTGTACAATGGGTGTCACAGATAATTATCTGCATGCTCTGTTGGCCTGTATACCTGTTCACAGTGTACAATGGGTGTCACAGGTAATTATCTGCATGTTCTGTGGGCTTGTATACCTGCTCACAATGTACAATGGGTGTCACAGATAATTATCTGCATGCTCTGTTGGGCTCTATACCTGCTCACAGTGCACCATGGGTGTCACAGGTAATTATCTGCATGCTCTGTTGGCCTGTATACCTGTTCACAGTGCACCATGGGTGTCACAGGTAATTATCTGCATGCTCTGTTGGGCTCTATACTTGCTCACAGTGCACCATGGGTGTCACAGGTAATTATCTGCATGCTCTGTTGGCCTGTATACCTGCTCACAGTGCACCATGGGTGTCACAGGTAATTATCTGCATGCTCTGTTGGCCTGTATACCTGTTCACAGTGTACAATGGGTGTCACAGGTAATTATCTGCATGCCAGTGGCGGCTACTGGTCTGTCAAATAGGGGAAGCTTATTTTCGGCCTACATCATAAAATTGTCTATTTATTTAAAAGTAAATTCTGCCCTACGTTCCTTTTCAAGAAAATGGTCTGTGACCCTGTCGTACCAACTAGGCGTCTTTTCCAGTGACTTGACCAGTGTCCTCTCAATGGCCAGCAGAGCTAGGCTGCTTAAACGGCCTTGGCCCATTGTGTTTCGGGTGTAGGACTTGAGCCGCTTTAAACCGGAGAAGCTCCTTTCTACACCTGCAGATGTAGCTCCAATTGTTGCCACTAATGAGAACAGTTTGTAAAGCTGAGGCATTGCACTGTCCAACTCCATGTCTTTAAGGAACACCAAGTAATCACACAGCTTTCCCCTGTTACCCTGCAAGTCCTGATCTGAATACAGACTTGAAGTTCTGACCTCAGTCTCCCTGAATCAAAGTGATGGCCATAACTTTTCAGGACACTTTGGAAGGCCTTCTCTGGAAATACTTGTCTCATGTCATCAAATTTCTCTGGATTGGCTAATTCTAAGAAGAGCATGCTTTCCAAATTTGAAAAACTTCGAGGAATCTGCTCCAAGATGTTATCAAGGATGGCCATGTACAGATTTCTGTATCGCTCTTGGGGATCCTGTAATTGGGTCAGACAGCGCTTTCTCATGGGCTCATCTCGTGGGTCTGATGTGAGATCTGCTGTTTTGGCATAAACGGCTTGGAAAGCCCCCTCTGACCTCTTCTCTTTGACAAATGCAAGAAGAGATTCAATTCTTTTCTTGCAGTAAAGAACATCCAACTCCAGAAAAGATGTCCTCTTTGTGGATTTTGAGAAAAATGTGGCAAATCCAGAGAGTGATGCAAAAAAGATTCTGCACTCAGGCAAGCATTTAGCCCCCTGTGACAGCACCAGATTCAGTCTGTGTGCATAGCAATGCACAAACATTGCACTGGGGGCTATTGCTTTTACTTTGGCCTGCAGACCATTGAGATCTGAAGCCATGACAGCAGCCCCATCAAAGGTCTGTGCCACAAGCTTATCCTTAAAATTGTAGCCCTGCATGTTCTCATTTAATATTTCAAAAACGGACTTGGCATCTCGCCCCCCAGAAACATCAAAAAATCCAATAAAGCGCTCCTGAATTTTACCTGCACTATCCACATAGCGAACAATGACAGAGAGTTGGGCACGGCAGGATATATCAGTTGTTTCATCCACCTGCCATCCAAAAAAGGGAGCATCCTGAATTTCATCTCTGATCTGATCAGAAATGGTGGCTGCAAGAGCAGAGATCAAGTCATTTTGAATAGTATGGGACATACCAGAAAACACAGTTGAGGACTCGAATTGTGTGGACAGGACAGAGTCATATTTAGCTAATGTTTCTGTGAACTCCCTGTAATTCCCCTTGTTGGATGATTCACTACTCTCATCAATATCCCCTAAATGACAGCTCCTGTCGGCCTAGCAAGGATGTCACATCAATAAGGCGGTTTAGGAAGGCCCTGTTTTGTTTGACTGTTTCATTATGTTTAGCCACTTGAATGCGAGCACCTTCATTTATTGCATGCTCAACCCTGATCCTTCCCATGCAACTTAATCTTGCACATGCACTCACATGTTCATTGCTCTTTTCATGTCTTTTATATGCCCTGTCAAAGTTAGACAGATCGCCAAACCCCACCTTTGACCAAACAACACATCCGTGAGATGGTTTCATCAAGAGGCATGACCAGCAGTACATTTTATTTGTCACAGCACTTCCAGTCAGCCAGCTAACTTTGTCATACCAGGAGAGCTTTTCACGATCGTCCGGGAAGTGGGCGAATGCGCTGGCAGGCGAGCGGGCAGTAAGCAGGCGAGCAGGCGTAAGCAGGGTGAACAGGGATTTATTAAACGTGACAGGAACAGGAAACATCTCATGCTGACTGACATCAATGACGGACAAGGAAAACCGGGGAGACCAGGACTTAAATACACAAAGACTAATCAAAGTAAGTAGACGAAGCTGGAGACGATCAGGGAAATACACGTGGGTAATCTGGGGGCGTGGCACACACGAGGAGCGGACGAGCCGGGCATGACAGAGCTGAAAAGACCTGTTATTTTTCCCTATCTTTTGCACTAAATCAATCTTAGGTGTTGATCTGCCCTGCTGTTTAATTCTAAGTTTTTCCTCGTAAGGAACACTTTCAAATGGCTTCGCCAAAATCAGGTCGACAATATTAGCACTGTCTGCCATCGTGTGCAGTTTCACCCACGACGCTAGCCTAGCCTAAGCCTACTACATGAATGAATGAATGAACGATCTAAAAAAAATATTAAACTCTGTAAAAGTGAAACAAGGAATGTGGTGTATAATTGTGTGAAATGTATGATGAAAATCAAGCAATTTCGCCAAGCAAATATAAAGAAATAGGTTGCAGCAGTTTTTATTTCGACTGAACTTGAGAAATCCGCGATGGGACTGAGCGCGAATAGCTTCAGCGATTCCTTATAGTACAAAATCGCTGTCAGTCAAAAGGAGATGCAATCTTTCGACAGACCCTCCAATCATCACGCAGAAGCTCGGAGTCCAGGCCAGCCCACTCCTCATTTTCTCCTCATTCACCCCCAGAGACGCTGAGCGTCCGTGGGCGGGACATAATCGCAGCGTTTATCCAATGACCGTCTAGTTTCAAAGCACTGAAAAAAAACGTTCAAAGCAGCCGCATTGAAGTCAATGGACGCTGGGCTTCAACGGGTTAATGCACTGTGACGCTACGGGAATGTATGAGAAGAAAATCAAGTCAGCCGACCTGCTATATCTTACTGATTCTGAACGAACTCGTCTTTGAGATGAACGTTTTCTAACGCATTTTTAGTCAATAAAATGTTAATACAATAGTACATAATTTGACCATTCATTTTGTGACATTATAGGGGAAGCTGAGCTTCCCTTGCAGTCTTAAAGAAATCTCCACTGCTGCATGCTCTGTGGGCCTGTATACCTGCTCACAGTGCACTATGGGTGTCACAGGTAATTATGTTCTGTGTTATATATGTTATAGGTGAAAGATCTGGACTGAGACAGGCCAATTCAGCACCCGGACTCTTCTCTGACGAAGACATGCTGTTGTAATATCTGCAGTATGTGGTTTTGCATTATCCTGTTGAAATACACAAGGCCGTCCCTGAAACAGACGTCCTCTGGAGGGGAGCATATGTTGCTCTAAAACCTTTATATGACATTCAGCATTCATAGTTCCTTCCAAAACACGCAAGCTGCCCATACCGTATGCACTTATGCACCCCCATACCATCAGAGATGCTGGCTTCTGAACTGAACGCTGATAACACGCTGGAAGGTCTCCCTCCTCTTTAGCCCGGAGGACACGGCGCCCTTCATTACCAACAAGAATGTCACATTTGGACTCGTCTGACCACAGAACACTTTCCCACTTTGAAACAGTCCATTTCAAATGAGTCTTGGCCCACAGGACACGACGGAGCTTCTGGACCATGTTCAGATATGGCTTCCTTTTTGCGTGATAGAGCTTTAGCTGGCATCTGCAGATGGCACGGCGGATTGTGTTTACCGACTGTGCTTTCTGGAAGTATTCCTGGGCCCATTTAGTAATGTCATTGACACAATCATGCCGATGAGTGATGTAGAGTCGTCTGAGGGCCCGAAGACCACGGGCATCCAATACAGGTCTGCCTGCCGCAGACACTCTCACACAGACGTACCCTGTCACAGACACTCTCACACACACGTACCCTGTCACAGACACTCTCACACAGACGTACCCTGTCACAGACACTCTCACTCACGCGTACCCTGCCACAGACACTCTCACACACGCGTACCATGCCGCAGACACTCTCACACAGACGTACCCTGTCACAGACACTCTCACACACGCGTACCCTGCCGCAGACACTCTCACACACATGTACCCTGCCGCAGACACTCTCACACACGCGTACCCTGCCGCAGACACTCTCACACACATGTACCCTGCCACAGACACTCTCACACACGCACGCGTACCCTGCCGCAGACACTCTCACACTCGCGTACCCTGCCGCAGACACTCTCACACACACTTACCCTGCCGAAGACACTCTCACACACGCGTACCCTGTCGCAGACACTCTCACTCATGCGTACCCTGTCGCAGACACTCTCACACACGCGTACCCTGCCGCAGACACTCTCACACACGCGTACCCTGTCACAGACACTCTCATACACATGTATCCTACCGCAGACAAACGACAAACGGGACCAAACTGTTTGTCTGTTATAAGCAAAATTCCATTATATGTGAGTCCGCTATATCCGATGCTTTTTCTGCATTTTCTTAAAGGCGCACAGCCAGCGGACCTCGTCCGTTATAGACGATATTCCGTTATAAGCAAGTCTATTATAACAAAATTATACTGCACCTTCAACTCCACCTAGCAGACATACCTATGAGGGGATTGAGGTATGGATTGATTCTGACCGTGTTTGGACTAAACACCCCGGGATTCAAATACATCGTCCACCGTGATTCACCCACATTATTGTTGTGCCACAGGTGAACTGCACAAACGTGTCTCTTCACTGATCACTTATATAACTTGTTTCTCACAGAAAGAGCTAGAACACCTATCTTGCCTTTCCCAGCGGAAAGGGAGGCTTATCTTTTCTCTCCCAGGGGAAGAGGGAAAGCCTTGCCCAAAATGCTTCATAACCGCAAGTGCAAACAGCCTCACCTGGACAGGAATTGGAGAATAAAGTCCCTGAGGGGAGGGGTGACCCTGGCCAGCTCGCCCCCTGCCCGCATGCGTACCGCTCCAGATTTAGTATGAAGGAAGGGGGAGAGCTCAGCACTGACCGGAGATCAGCTGTGGGATAGAGCGCGCATCGCCCGGCACTTGTCAGGAATCACGTGTTGGGCTCCCCAGTCCGTGTGTGAAGGTGGGTGATTATAGCATGTCCGAGTGTAGATGGCTTGTGGCTACTTTTTCATTTTATTAATTAGTGGGATTACCTATCATCCATCCATCAATCCATTTTCCAAACCACTTATCCTACTGGGTCGCGGGGGGTCCGGAGCCTATCCCGGAAACAATGGGCACGAGGCAGGGAACAACCTAGGATGGGGGGCCAGCCCATCGCAGGGCACGCTCACACACCATGCACTCACACACGCATTCCTATGGGCAATTTAGCAAGTCCAATTAGCCTCAGCATGTTTTTGGACTGTGGGGGGAAACCGGAGTACCCAGAGGAAACCCCACGACGACATGGGGAGAATATGCAAACTCCATACACATGTGACCCAGGCGGAGACTCGAACCAGGGTGTGACGCAGAGTGCTAACCACTGCACCACCATGCCGCCCCCGATTACCTATCAATGCTTATGAAATATATATAAATATATATAAAAATAAAATTTTGTGTATATTTTAAGAAATATTTCTGAACGGACCAAAGCCAACCTGATTGTTCCTTCGACAGCCCTATATCCCCCTTTCATATTAAAACAATATTCTAGGTGGGGTCTTACCAAGGAATTGTATAATCTTAGCATAACCTCATTTAACTTAAACTCCACACACCTAGAGATGTAACCCAACATCCTATTGGCCTTTTTAATTGCTTCCCCACACTGGTGAGAGTGGGACATGGAAGCATCAACATACACACTGAGGTCTTTCTCATAATTAGTTACCTTTATTTCAGTGGAACCCATAAAAAATCTGTACTTTATATTTCTGCTCCCTGCAGCTTTGAGCTTAAGCAAGAGCTGATTGAGGGGGACAACATCAAAGGCCTTCTGCAAATCTAAGTACATTTTGTGACCAATTTCTCTTGTAGCTTCCTCAAAGAACTCAAGTAGATTAGTTAAACAGGATCTACTTCTCCTAAATCCAGGTTGGCTACCCCTCAGAATGTTATTTGTATCCAGGTTATTTGTATCCATAACTTTTCCAGTTATGCAAGTTAAAGTAATTGGCCCATAGTTTGCTGGATTACATCTATCCCCTTTTTTGAATATGGACGTTATATTAGCATACTTCCAATCATAAGGTACCACACGTGCAAATAAGGATTTCGGAAACAGTAAAGTTAAAGGTTGGCTAATAATATCCCTCATCTATTTTAAAACTATAGGTAAGATGCCATCAGGACCCTGTGATTTATTTATTTTGAGCTTAGCCAGGCTTTGTACCACATCAGCCTCAGTTATACATACATGCCCTCTGCAATTATTGGCTCCCCTTTGTACAAGGGGTAAGAAAAAAATCAACCTTCTGGTGAAGTTGCTTCATCTCACACAGAAAAAATGAGAAAAATCCAACCTTTACTTAAAATCAATTTATTTGAAGAAAAATCAAATCCTTCATCAAGAAATAATTATTTTTAACAAAAACAAATGAGCCACGATTATTGGCAGCCCTGCAAATTATAGTGAACACAATGTAACTGAAGCATGTTTCCCATGTAAATTATACATCTTTGAGTTGATTGGAGTGAATAGGAACCTTCAAGCTGTAATCCATGACTTCCTGAGTAACTGGGGTACAAACATGAGGAGACACAGAGGCCAAATTCCCTTAGTCATCCATCAACATGGGAAAGATAAGAGACACACAGACCAAATGAGGGAGAAGTGTGCTGACCTTCATAAGTCAGGGAATGGGTATTAAAAAATAGCTACTCGCCTTAAAATGCCCATTTCTACTGTTAGGGCAATAATTAAAAAGTGGACATCAACTGGAACTGTTAGAAACCTGCCTGAAAGAGGACCCAAGTTTATTTTGCCCCCACATACAGTGAGGATGATCGTAAGAGAGACAAAAAATCCCCAAGGATGACTGTTAGTCAATTACCAGACAAAGTAAAATCTTGGGGTTACCACGTCTCCAAAAAACCATCAGACGCCCCCTTTATGCTAACAGACGTTTTGAAAGTTATGACAGAAAGAAGCTTTTTCTGTCAGTTACTTAAAATGTTAGTGCCAGGAGTTTGCAAAATATTATACAAGTTTGACTGGAATCAAATTCAACTGTCTGATGAAACAAAAATGCTTTTTGGCAATAAACATTCAAGGTGGGTTTAGCGTAAAAAGAAGGATGGCTATAATGAAATGAACCTTATCCCAACTGTATAATATGGTGGAGGTTCTGTGATGTTGTGGAGCTGATTTTCCTCCAAAAACCCTGGAAACCTCGTTAGGGTACATGGCACTATGGGGTCCATGAAATACCAGGACATTTTATATAAAAATTTGGCTGCTGCTGCCAGGAAACAAAAACTGGGCCTTCATTGGATCTTCCAGCAGGACGGTGATCCTAAGCACATGTCCAAATAAACATTAAAATGGTCAGCTGACCGCAGAATCAAGCTTCTGCCATGGCCACCTCAGTCCCCTGACCTGAACCCCACAGAAAACCTGTGGGCTGAGCTGAAGAGGAGAGTGCACAAGAGAGGGCCGAGAACCCTAGGTGATCTGGAGAGATTCTGTAAAGAGGAATGGTCTCAGATGCCCTGCTCTGTATTCTCCAACCTTATAAAATGTTATAGGAGACTCAGTGCTGTTATACTGGCAAAGGGAGGTTGTACAAAGTATTAAAAGCAGGGCTGCCAATAATCGTGGCACATGTGTTTTTCTTGAAAATAATTATTTCTTGATGAAGGATTTGTTTTTCTTTGAATAAATTTATTTCAATGAAAGGTTGGATTTTCCTAATTTTTTCAGTGTGAGATGAAGTTGCTTCGCCAAAAGGTGGATTTTTTTCTAACCCTTTTTACAAATCTTTACAGGGGGGGGGGCAATAATTGTGGAGGGACTGTATATTGTTTATATACGACACTGTATTTGTACTAAATGGTGGTAAGTTAATAATGTCCTCTACTGTGAACACCCGTGTAAAATAATCATTTAACTCATTTACTATATCAATTTCATTTTCAATTATAAGGCGCTTAACTATCCTGCAGATGAGTGATTTCAGCTTTTAGAGCTCTTTTGGAGTTAAAATATTGGAAGAAACTTTTAATGTCATCCTTAGCCTCCAATGCAATCTTCCTTTCGACATTCCACTCAGTGAGTCTAATGTTATTTTTTAAGTCAACCTGTAGACTTTGATACTCCTGCTTTATTTTGAAATCACTAGTTATTTTCTACCTTAGTATCTCCAGCATACAGTGTGACCCAGTAATACTTACCTCGCTACCCCCAGTTTACAGTGTGGAATACCCAGTAATACTGACCTCAGTATCTCCAGTTTACAGTGTGAATCCCCCAGTCCAGCAGAGAGCAGCTTCACTCCTGAGTCCTGCAGGTCATTGTCACTCAGGTCCAGCTCTCTCAGGGGTGAGGAGTTTGATCTGAGAGCTGAAGCCAGTGCCTCACAGCATTTCTCTGTGAGTTCACACCAGCCAACCCTTAAAAAAATTAAACACTTTTAAATCCACTTTTTACACTGCAGCACTGTATTCAAATGAGGAGAATAGGGACCATGACATTATGGATTTTCAGAAAACAATTAAATTACAAAAAATTATTTTAACAATCATCCCGATTCTGTTTGGTGTCCATTATTTCTTGTCCATAGCACGTTAAAGTCAGCATGTTTAACTGTAACAGTGCCGTTAACTTTGCTAAAGAACACAAATGTTTTGCATGGATTATATGGTTGAATGGATGTTTCCTGCTTCACTGCTTAATTATTTCTAACATGGATCAAGGGCTGATAAGATTGTGGGATATAAGGAAGTAGAAGAAAACAGAAGATGTTTCTGTTTGTTTATTATGTAACTGCTGAAAGGCATTGTGGGTTTTCCTGCTGTCCAGTTACTTTTGGGTAAAATGCATATTCTGTACTCACTGCAGCTTCTCCAGTTTACAGCTGGGATCCTCCAGTACAGCAGAGAGCAGCTTCACTCCTGAGTCTCTTGGGTGATTGTAGCTCAGGTCCAGCTCTCTCAGGTGTGAGGGGTTTAACCTCAGAGCTGAAGCCAGGGAAGAACAGCCTTCTTCTGTGACTCTACAGCCTGACAGCCTGCAGAGAAAGACAGAAACTCCACAATAAATAATATCACCTCACCATTACAATTATTAAATAAATACAGACCTCAGTATCTCTTCCGTATAGTGTGAAATACCCAGTAATACCGACCTCAGTGTCCCCAGTTTAGAGTGTGGAATACCCAGTAATACTGACCTCAGTATCTCCAGTTTACAGTGTAAATCCTCCAGTGCAGCAGAGAGCAGCTTCACTCCTGAATCCTTCAGGTTATTGTCACTCAGGTCCAGCTCTCTCAGGCGGGAAGAGTTTGATCTTAGAGCTGAAGACAGCACTTCACAGTGTTTATCTATGAGATCACAGCTGTTCAGCCTGAAACAGAAAACACTTTAAGACTCAGACATATACACATCCTACACATTAGTAAAATACAAAGCATTACAATAACCATTTGTTTTCAATCAATATAATTAGCAGCAGAGCTTACATTTCAAATGAATTATAGTCTGCAGAGTGTTCTATGCGTCCTGAAAATCTGCTACAGTCATATGATCACTGTGAAAAAGGCAGGGGCGGGACAGGCCCCTGCCTCGTTAAGGGGATGTAAACACCCAGGCGTGCAGATGGGTAGAAACAATGCACAGATGCGGTAGTCTTGGCCAAAAAGAGGAGGTAACTTTATTTTACTGAGGCAGGAGAGAGCTAAACCACGTAAATATTTACAAATTAGCAAATGATCTTTAAAAGCAATCCTAGAAGCCAGAGGAAGCCAGTGCAGGGATGTGAGAGCAGGTGTGATGTGATCCCTGTGACTGGTGCGTGTTAACACTCCGCCAGCGGCATTCTGGGCCCGTTGTAGATGTGATCCCTGTGACCGGTGTGTGTTAACACTCCGCCAGCGGCATTCTGGGCCCGTTGTAGATGTGATCCCTGTGACTGGTGCGTGTTAACACTCCGCCAGCGGCATTCTGGGCCTGTTGTAGATGTGATCCCTGTGACTGGTGCGTGTTAACACTCCGCCAGCGGCATTCTGGGCCCGTTGTAGATGTGATCCCTGTGACCGGTGCGTGTTAACACTCCGCCAGCGGCATTCTGGGCCCGTCGTAGATGTGATCCCTGTGCCTGGTGCGTGTTAACACTCCGCCAGCGGCATTCTGTGCCCGTTGTAGATGTGATCCCTGTGACCGGTGCGTGTTAACACTCCGCCAGCGGCATTCTGGGCCCGTCGTAGATGTGATCCCTGTGCCTGGTGCGTGTTAACACTCCGCCAGCGGCATTCTGTGCCCGTTGTAGATGTGATCCCTGTGCCTGGTGCGTGTTAACACTCCGCCAGCGGCATTCTGGGGCCGTTGTAGATGTGATCCCTGCGACTGTTTCAAGCTAACACTCCGGCAGCAGCATTCTTGGCCCATTGTAGATGTGATCCCTGTGACTGGTGCGTGTTAACACTCCGCCAGCGACATTCTGGGTCCGTTGTAGATGTGAAATAGATTTATTAGGCCGACCAGACAAGAGGGCATTACAGTAATCTATTCTACTAGAAACAAAAGCAGGTATTATTTTTCCCCAGCCAGCACATGACAGTAGACCCCATAATTTATATGGAGGGACGAACAAGATGTCACGATCGGTACTGGTGAACGGGCGATCGAGCGTGCAAGGATCAGTTTGGCAGCCGGAATGCGGGGTAAACAGGGGATTTATTAAGTGCAGAGCAAAGCAGGACGAGAAACGGGTACTGACACTCACAAACATCAATGACAGACAACGGGTTAGTGTACAACAGAGACTTAAATACAGGCAACTAATCGGAAAAGAACAAGACACGACTGGGCACAATCAGGGAATCACACGTGGGTAATTAGGGGACGTGGCACACACGAGGAGCGGGCGGAGCGGGCGTCACACAAGACAAGCACTTACGAATGTTAATTCCTGTACAAAGTAAGACAATTGCAGACAGCCTTGATAACCCAGCTACGAATCCCAGCCAGAGTTCTTAAAATATAAAGAACCATTAATAGTTTTTAAATAAACTCGGCCTGACTATTAATTAATTTTACAAGCTTGTCCGTTGTCCGTTCCTACCCCTGAGCTCGGCAAAATATATTATAGGTCACCCCCCCTTTCAAGTTTCATAGTCAGGGAACCGACGTTGCACCCCAACACGGTTGCGCATTCTGTTCACAACTTAAAAAAAATGAACGATAAAATTAATGTAGAGCTTTATCTATTGACTGTGCATGATTCTACAATTCATAGTCAATAGTTACATAGACAAATTTCACAGAGGTGTGCAGCCTTGTGAAGAAGATGTGTGTGTCAGTAACGCGCTCTGGCCCCATCCCTGCTAGACGTGCTGATGAAATATATAGCAGATTATCGTCGCTGCATCGCTGGCTGTCGGAATGGTGCCCGATAAATGCTGTGGGTTATACAGACAATTGGCAAATGTGTGGGGGTAGGTCTGGGATTTTGAAGAGGGACGGTATTCACCCCTCGTGGGCTGGTGCCAATCTCCTGTGCAAAATCATAGCTCATAGTCTCCAGGCAAATCGCTGACTAGCCAGAGCCAAGTCCAGGCAGCAGGCAAACCGGCATAATCGGCCTGCTAGTCACTTAGAGTCGTCACCTAGGGTTCATGTTACTGGGACTGTGTCTGTTCCCCGCACATTTAATCATGGAGGTCTATTCCACCCTAGTGTATGTCATAATAACTTAATAATAATTAAACCAAATCCATTATTAGATAATAGGTGTAATGCAATGTTAAAACTTTGACTTTTGAATGTAAGATCACTGGCTCCTAAGGCACTACTGATGAATGAAATGATTACTGATTTTAGTCTTGGTCCTTTTGCCTTACAGAGACCTGACTTAAACCAAATGAATTCATGGCACTAAATGAATCTACTCCAGCTGATTACATCATAACCCCCGACCAGATGGCAAAGGTGCTGGTGCTGCTGCAATATTTCAGTCTGACCTGGGAGTGTCTGAGCAAAGTGCTTATAGCTTTAGCACATTTGAAATTCTTCTTCTTAGTCTTGCGAGATCATCTCTTTGTAGTTCTTCACCTCCAATCCCCATGGTTATTGTGTATAGACCACCTGGTCCCTAACCTCTAATCACCATTGTTATTGTGTATAGACTGCCTGGTCCCTAACGTCCAATCACCATGGTTATTGTGTATAGACCACCTGGTCCCTAACGTCCAATCGCCATTGTTATTGTGTATAGACTGCCTGATCCCTAACATCCTATCACCATTGTTATTGTGTATAGACCGCCTGGTCCCTAACGTCCAATCACCATTGTTATTGTGTACAGACTGCCTGGTCCCTAACCTCCAATCAATATTGTTATTGTGTATAGACTGCCTGGTCCCTAACGTCCAATCACCATTGTTATTGTGTACAGACTGCCTGGTCCCTAACCTCCAATCAATATTGTTATTGTGTATAGACTGCCTGATCCCTAACATCCTATCACCATTGTTATTGTGTATAGACCGCCTGGTCCCTGGAGTTTGCAGATTTTTCAACAATCCTTGTGGTCACTACTGAAAAAGCCGTGATTTTAATATTCACATGGAGAATGACAATGATCCTTTAACAACAACGTTTTCTGCTATCCTAAACTCTGTAGGTGTTTGTCAGAATGTAGTCGGGCTACTCATGCCTGTAACCACACCCTGGATTTGATTCTTAGCCATGGTGTCCTGGTGGAACACATATCTATTATACCTCAGAATCCTCTGCTTTCAGATCATTACTTGTTAACGTTTGATATACAGTATAGCCTCCCTTCGGTTCCAGGTCCAAAGTACAGTATCAGACGTTCCATTTCCTCATTAACTACAACAGTGTTTCTCAACCAACTTCCACAGTCCTTCAGCCTTACATCTGAAGCCCCGTGAGAAAATGAACTTGAACGGGTAACTGTGCACATGGAGAAATCACTTCGCAGCACCTAGATCTTGTAGCTCCACTTAAGAAGATAAAGCATAGAGATAAGAAACCTGCCCCCTGGTGCTCTGATCATATGTGTAACTTAAACAGGCGTCACGCAAGCTAGAGCACAAATGGGGCTCAACTAAACTAGAAGTTTTCAGATCTACCTGGAAGGAGCCTCTCTAAGTACAGACTGTGAGGTCTGTGTACTTCTCCAGACTCATTGAAGAGAACAAAAATAATCCTAAATTCCTGTTTGAATCTCTGTCTAGGTTAACACAGGATTCTTCAACATTAAACTCACAAGTCTCACAAGCTTTTATGAGTGATGCCTTTATTACATTTGTAATGGTAAAATAAAGATTAGACAGACCATCCAGTGCACGCCTGTAGCTACATACAGCTGCCAGCCTCCTGCTAGTCCTATGCGACTATTGTTTCCTTCTTATGAAACAATCAGAACTTTTGAGTTTAGTTTCCTCCTGCAAATCCTCTACTAGCCTCGTAGACCCAATTCCTACAAGATTCCTGAAGGAGATTCGACCACAGATTAGCACCACCCTGTTAAATGTGTTAGACTCGTCTCTTAGGCTTGGATATGATCCAAAATCTTTTAACTAGCTGTTATTAGACCTGTTGAACCTACTGATGTAGGAAATTATAGGTTAATCTCAAATCTTCCGTTCATTTAAAAGATCCTGGAAAAGCTGTTGCTCGCCAGCTGTCTTCTTTCCTACAGAAAAATAATGCTAATGAATTATATCAGTCTGACTTTAGACCAAACCACAGCACAGAAACAGCTTCAGTCAAAGTAGTGAATGATTTGCTTATGGCTTCTGACAGTGGCTGTATATCTGTGTTGGTATTACTAGACTTAACTGCAGCATTCGATACTGTGGACCATAATATCCTCTTGGACCGGCTAGAATCTGTGGTTGGCATTAAGGAGACAGCCCTCTCTTGGTTTGGCTCCTATTTAAATGATCATTATCAGTTTGTCCACGTGATCAATGAATCTTCCAACATCACTAAAGTCAAATAAGGTGTAGTATCACACACACACATACAACAGGGCTGAGATTCCAGGCTGCCTGAGACAAGGCCTAGTCTGGTATGAGAGGTATTCAATTCAATTCAAATCAATTTTATTTATACAGCGCTTTTAACAACAGTCATTGTCACAAAGCACTTTACATTTAACCGGCCAGAACCACACCAAGGAAGCCTGAGGCAACAGTGGCAAGGAAAAAATCACTCTAGCAGGAGGAACCTAGACTTGGAAGGGGACCCCATCCTTGTCTGGGCGACCGGGGAGCATGAAACTGCATTTATACTGAGATTCATTAGAGTTCATATAGTTATGAAGTCCCAGTTGGTTTCATGTTGTTCCCTCCAGGAATCCAGGTGTGAGTTCACATGGTGTAGAGTCGGCTCTGTATCAGCTCGGAAAAGAGAAGATGGAGAAGAGTTATTGCCCTACACCTAACCTAACCTCCGGCAGGACTAGAGTAACTATGGCAGCCTGGCTAAAAGAGAGACCAGGAAGGAAGCACAGACATGAGGGTTTCCAGGGGTTTTGGCGTCAAGCCAACCCGCCGTCCACAGCTTAAGTGATCAGCGAGAGTAGCAGGACGACAGCACCAATCCCCCATTTCACCTTTAATCTCAAATGACTATGAATCTCCAGATTTCCCTTTCACCTTAGAAAAAGGATTTAACTACCCAAAAGACTGGCTAAAGAGGTACGTCTTAAGCCTTGACTTAAAAGCAGAGATTGTGTCTGAGTTCCGAACACTAATAGGAAGTTTATTCCATAGCTGTGGTGCTTTATGAGCAAATTCTCTTCCCCCAAAAGTAACGTTGTTTATTCTGGGTATGAATAGAAGACCTGCATCTTGTGATCTAAGCGTACGATTTGGAATGTAGTTGCAAATGATTTCATTTAAATGGTCTTGCGGTGCAAGACCATTTACAGCTTTATAGGTTAATAGTAGTATTTTATAATCAACACGAAATCTAACTGGCAGCCAGTGCAGTGAAGATAAAATTGGGGTAATATGATCATATTTTTTAGTTTTGGTGAGGACTCTGGTTGCTGCATTCTGGACTAGCTGGAGTTTATTTAATGACCTCTTTGGACAGCCAGAGAATAAGACATTATAGTAATCGAGCCTGGAGGTAATAAATGCATGAATCAATTTCTCTAAGAGAGCATGTTCCTTAACTTGGCAATATTGCGCAGGTGAAAGTAGGCGGTACGGCTAATGTTAGAAGCATGTACATCAAACAAAAGATCAGAGTCTAGAATAACACCAAGGTTTTTCACAACAGTACTTGGTGTAATAGGTAGTCCATCCAGATTGACTGTGATGTCCGATAGTTTACTTCTGGTGGCTTTAGTGCCAGTAAGAAGAACCTCAGTCTTGTCTAGGTTCAGCTGGAGGAAGTTGTCTGACATCCACTTTTTGATATGCATTAAACATTCTTCCATTCTCTGAAGTTGCTGTCTATCTTCTGGTTTGGCCGATATATATAATTGTATATCATCTGCAAAGCAATGAAAGCTAACTCCATGCTTACGAATAACTAAGCCTAACGGTAACATGTATAGTGAAAATAGTAGGGGAGCTAGAACTGAACCTTGTGACACTCCGTATCTGACCTTGACATGTTCTGAGGAATCACTATTTAGATTCACATACTGATAGCGATCTGACAGGTAAGATTTAAACCAAGAGAGTGTCACTCCCCTTATGCCTACAGTATGTTCAAGCCTATGTAAGAGAATGGCATGGTCTATAGTATCAAAAGCAGCACTAAGGTCAAGCAGCACTAGGAGCGAGGCACAACCTTGGTCAGCAGACAGGAGAAGGTAATTTACTACCTTCAGTAGAACAGTCTCTGTGCTATGATGAGCTCTAAACCCAGACTGAAATCTCTCATAAATCTGGTTCTCCTGCAGAAATGATGTTAGTTGACTAGCTACAGGGTCTAGTAAACAAGTAGATGAATTTGAAAATAAAATTAAGGACATCAGTTCTGACTGGTTAACCCTGGTAAATGCTTCAAATAGGGTGCTTGCAGCATTGGCACACGCCATGGAGTATTCAAAATGTTCTGTCTAATTGAGCATATTTTTTGGTCAAAAAATTTCATAAAGTCATCACTGGAAAATAACGCGGACACACTTTGAGTAGTAGTCTGGTTATTAGTCATCTTGGACACCATAGAAAATAGGAATCTAGGATTATTTTTGTTTATTTCAATTAGCTGTGATAGATACTCTGATTTAGCGTCACTAAGAGCCTTTTTATAGCTACCCATAGCCTCCTTCCATGCTAGTTCGAACACCACTAGTTTAGTTTGACGCCACTTATGTTCTAATTTCCATGTCTCCTATTTTAACGTGCACAAGTCGTCATTATACCAAGGAGCAGTTTTATTTACTATGGTCTTTTTTTAATTTTACCTAGGGTGGAATTAAGTGTAGATGCTAAATAATCCGTAATGCTATCAAGTTCAGCAGGATTCGACATTAGTTTGGTTGAAAACGATAGCTCAGGGAGATTATCGATAAAGTTACTCACTGTATTTGACGTGATTGTACGTTTGGCATAGAAGCGAGTCGGGGGGTAATATTTTGAGCAAGGTAAATATTGAACGTAATAAGATGATGGTCAGAGATAATACTGGACTGAGGCAGTAGAGTCACATTATCTATATCAAGACCAAACGATAGGATTAAATCCAGGGTATGACCGCAGTTATGGGTGGGCCCAATTACATTTTGAGTGATACCCATAGAGTCTACTATATTCGTAAAGGCTATTGTCAGGGGATCATGTTCGTTGTCTACGTGAATATTAAAATCCCCCATGATTATTGAAGAGAGACGAGCAGAGGAGAACATCAGTCCCGCAGAGGGAGGAGAAAAGAAGCCAGGAGAAGAGCAGCCCGCGAGAAGCCCTCCTGAAGCCTGCCGGTGAAGGCCTGCTACCCAACAGAGAACTGCAACCAAGACAGAGCCTTTCACCTTAAAGCTTCACAAGGAGAGAGAATCCAAGGGGCTCCACTCCAACAACCGCTCCAGACGCCGCGCCTTCTTGGGTGCTACCATTCCCTCAGCTCATCACCTCTGCAACCTACTGCCAAGACCCCCTCCACTCTGCAAACAAGTAAACCAGCTTCCTTTCATTCTAACAACCTAAGCTGTTCTGTTAGCCTGCTTTATGACTTTAGGGTCGTGTTCCCACAAACTATGCTTGCTTTGCAGAAAAGTATTTCCCTTTTATGGTTACCTGTTTTAAATCTGGTCACTGCATTTTTATGATACATTCTGTTTGGTTCTATTCTGTTATTTTGTGTTTGTTGTTTATGTTTAAGGGGCGGCATGGTGGTGCAGTGGTTAGCACTGTTGCCTCACACCTCTGGGTCCTGGGTTCGAGTCTACGTCTGGGTTACATGTGTTTGGAGTTTGCATGTTCTCCCCATGATGTCGTGGGGTTTCCTCCGGATACTCCGGTTTCCCCCCACAATGCAAAAACATGCTGAGGCTAATTGGAGTTGCTAAATTGCCCATAGGTGTGCATGTGTGAGTGAATGGTGTGTGAGTGTGCCCTGCCTCGTGCCTATTGCTTCCGGGATAGGCTCCAGACCCCCCACGACCCAGTAGGATAAGCAGTTTGGAAAATGGATGGATGGATGTTTATGTTAAGTGTAATGTCTGTCTTATGTTAGTTGTAGTGTTAGTTAGAAATAAATGCATGTCTTTTACACAACTTCAGCCTCCGTTCATTGACTGCTCACAATAGTCCCTGCCTATGTGCGATCTGGGTACTAACCTCTGAAACCTCGACTGAAATATCACGAGACTCTCTCTCAACAGCCGTGAGGGGAGCTTCGCTACCGATCGTTTACATTACCTGGTGATGCAGCTCGCTGGATGAGCCTTCTAATCCAGGTTACTAAGCGATACTGGTAACTAGTGAATCCCATGTAAATCTCACATTAACCGACTCACGGGGATTCACAATTGAGTTTAGAGGAACCAACCATTCGGCATAACAATTAGTTAATAAACATCATTAAATAATGATTAATTCAAATGTAATTAATTTCAAAACATATTGTTGGAGATATTGAAACTTACCTGAGCTAAATATTCCTACAATGGTGTCCCACAGGGATCAGTGCTGGGCCCACTACTGTACACTGTATATATTGGTCACATTATCAGAAATCATGGTGTTCGGTTTCATTGTTTTGCTGATGATACACAGTTATATATATCTGTTAAGCCGGATGATGCATCACAGCTCTCAGTTAGAAGACTGTCGACTAGATATCCGGTGCTGGATGGCAAATAATTTCTTTATGTTAAACACAGAAAAACAGAAGTACTGTTAACTGGTCCGAAGGCGGCTCGAAATAAGTTTGACAACCTCAACCTTGGTGGTCTTCCTACCCAACCTGACACAGTGGTCAGAGATCTTGGTGTTCTGGTTGATTCAGATTTATGTTTCAATGCTCACATAAAAAGCATCACTAAAGCTGTGTTCTATCATGTACGGAACCTAGCCAAGCTTCAGAAGATGCTCTCCTTTCATGAAGCGGAAACACTAACACCTTTATAACTTCCAGGCTGGATACTGTAATGCCTTCCTTTCTGGGTGCCCATCTGGATCCTCACATAAACATCAGCTGGTACAAAATGCAGCAGCCAGAGTTCTTACAAACACTAAAAAATGTGATTATATTAGCCCTGTTCTATGCTCCCTTCACTGACTTCAAGTTAAGTCTTGGATTAACTACAAAATACTACTATTGACTTATAAAACACTGAATGGCCTTGCACCAGAATACCTTAGTAACCTGCTGGCCTTATACAACCCTCCTCGCTTTCTTCCATCTCAAGGAGCAGGATATCTGTTAGTACCCAGGGTAGAAAGAGCTACGGCAGGCTGCAGAGCTTTCTCTTAAAGAGCTCTTCTGCTGTTGAATAGTCTTCCAGCAGATGTGCGGGATTCAGGCTGACTTTCAATATTCAAGTCTAGACTAAAAACACACCTGTTTAGTTTAGCTTATAGGGACTCTAGTTCTAGCTCTAGCTAACTGCTCACTCCCAGTCAGACCTATATTATGAGGTGTAGAGCTGGGTGGGGATCGGTGCCATTGGCTTTGGATAAACTGAACTGTCAGTCTGTCACTTTAGCTTCACACCCCCTTGTGGAGTTTGAGTGCTGACATTCAGGGACTCCCCATGCCTGCGTTCCCACCTGCCTCTCCCTCCTACTTATGCTGCCATAGCCATATCTGCCAGAGCTTACATACTGCACTCACCTAACTGTTTGCACTGCCTCTAGTCTCCCCTCCTTTGGCTAACTGCACATTTTATTTCCCCTACTCCCCCTGGGCTGTGCTGCCTGCAGACCCCAAATTTTAAGGATATCCTGCCTACCCTGGAATCTGTGACGTCTCCACTACCTGTGACATCCTTCCGGCCTGCTCACCCTTCTGCCTGTGACATCTTCCCTGTTTACCCTGCTGCCGTACTACTGTTCTCCCTGCCATCTGAAGCAGCTCCAGCACTTGCTGTCATCACCTCCCTGCCCCCCACTTTGTGACTGACATGTTAAGATTGGGATAATGTGAATTAGGACTTTGCCATCTTGATCATTTGATGATCAAGTCCTTTGAGTCTGGTTAGGGTTAGGGCTTCCTCTGCTGCCCCCTGGAGGATGGGCTCCCCCTTTCAGTCTGGTTAGGGTTAGGGCTTCCTCTGCTGCCCCCTGGAGGATGGGCTCCCCCTTTCAGTCTGGTTAGGGTTAGGGCTTCCTCTGCTGTCCCCTGGAGGATGGGCTCCCCCTTTCTATCTGGTTCCTCCCAAGGTTTCTTCTTTCTAGGGTAATTTTCCTTGCCACTGTCCCCTCTGACTTGCTCACTGGGGGCTTTGGGTAGGGATGCTGTAAAGTGCTTTGAGATGATGTAATGATTTGAAAACACACTATACAAATAAAACTAGAATGAACTGAAATTGCATTCAGTGTTTGGGGGGGGGGACTCAAAATGATTATTTATTGCAATATTTTTAAACTAAATGACACATAAACATTTTTTTTACTTATCACCCAGCCCTAATCAACAATAGACTAATTGGAGAGCTATCACTCCTGTGAAATAGGTTTTTTAAAAAAATGTTTATTTGAATGATTTATTAATAATGATGTTTCATTCACCCCCAGGGGGAAATTGTCTTTTCGCCCCACCCATCGTGCTCTCCATGAGACACGCCGACACATATACAAGTGAGAGGAAGTTTGGGGGTCACAGCGCAGGATCGGCCAGCATCCAGCACCCCTGCAGCTGAAGGACTCAGTGATGACATCACTCTGCCGGCCAGGAGATCTGAACCAGTGACCTTCCACTCATGGACACAGAGTCTGAACCCAAAGAGTCAGGCACCACACTCAGTATTTACAGAAATGCTTCCTACAGCATCCAGAACTGAAACAAATATGAGTGGTTTTCCCACTATTAATGAAAACTGGACCTTTCTGCATGATGCTGTATCTTTGGTTATTTGTTACACAAAGGATGGTCGTGGAAATCTTGTCTTTTTTGTTTTTACTACATCACTACCTTCAGTTAATATAAACTAGATTAAAAAGGAACCTTGTTGATAAAAGAGGGGAAATAAATTACATATATACATATTCATTTTATATTTTAGAAAATGTTTATCTATGTCTGCCTGACTAGATGTGTCGTCACATCCTCAGCCAGGTGCAGCTGAGGCCAGCAGAGGGCGCCAGTGAGCAGCCAGAGACAGCAGTCATACAGAAGCTCCCAGCTCTGGGCTCCATCACATGAACACGCCTGCTGACAATAACACTCACATACCACTTATACACCCTATGGATAAAGAGCCCTCACTGTTTCTATAGCAGGTTAGGATGCTGTGCTGTGATCAGAAGGCAGACTGGATGGGAATGGAAACGTAGTAACAAACAAAAAGTGACATCACTACCTTCAGTCATTATAAAGTCTGTGGTCAGGATTAGCTACTGCTATACAAACAGCTATAGCTGTGATTATCAAAATAAAACCCACTTATTAATCCATGAGGAGAAATATATAATATATATTACACATTTCAAACAATATTCATGCATTACTGCCAGACCAGACATGATTTCCCATCCCCACGTCACTTACAGAGCCGTCCTGGAGTTCTTGACCACAGGCAGCAGCCTGCAGTGCTCTTCATCTGATCTGATGTATTTCTTCAGATCAAACACATCCAGCTCCTCATCTGACATCAGCATCACAAAGGCCAGAGCTGAGTACTGTGCAGGTGAGAGGTCATCTGCTGAAATGTTTCCTGAATTCAGGTATCTTTGTACTTCCTCTACTAGAGAATTGTCACCCAGTTCAGTCAAACAGTGGAACAGGTTGATGGTCCTTTCTGAAGATAAATTCTCCTGTATTTTGTCCTTGATGTATTGGGCTGTTTCCTTAATGTTATGTGAGCTGGTTTCTGTTGGCCCCAGTAGCCTTTGTAACAGAGTCTTACTGGAGTCTGTTGAGAGGCCCAGGAGGAAGCGGAGGTAGAGGTCCAAGTGTCCATTCTTGCTCTCTAATGCCTGATCCACTGCAGTCTTCAGCAGGTCAGCTGATGAGTTTGACAGAAACACATATAAAGCAGCGAGATACTCCTGGATGCTCAGATGCACAAAGCAGTACACCTTCTCCTGGTACAACCCATACTCCTCTTTAAAGACTTCTGTGCACACTCCAGAGTAAACTGAAGTTTCAGCAACATCAATGTCGTTCTCTGACAGATCTTGCTCATAAAATATGAGTTTGCCTTTCTCAAGGTTGTCAAAAGCAAGTTCACCAAGTTTCAAAAGGAATTCCTTGCTGTATTCCTTAAGCTTAGTTTCATGGTTTTTCATATACTTGTCATTTTTTAAACTTGTCTGAAAGATCAGGAAGTGTGTGTACATTTCAGTCAGAGTCTTTGGAATTTCTCCCCTGTCAGTCTCACTAAAAAGCCTCTTAAGCACAGTGGCTGAAATCCAGCAGAACACAGGTATGTGACACATGATGAAGAGGCTCCTTGATGATTTCACATGTGTGATAATCCTGCTGGCCAGGCTCTGATCATTAAATCTCTTCTTGAAATACTCCTCCTTCTGGGCATCACTAAACCCTCGTATCTCTGTCACCTGGTGGACACACTTAGCAGGTATCTGATTGGCTGCTGCTGGCCGGGAGGTTATCCAGAGAAGAGCGGATGGGAGCAGATTCCCCTTAATGAGGTTAGTCAACAGCACATCCAGTGACGTTTTCTTTGTTACATCAAACCAGCTCTCATTGTTCCGAAAATCCAGAGGAAGGCGACACTCATCCAGACCATCAAAGATGAACAAGACTTTATACCTAAACAGCTCAGTGGGTTCAAATGATTTCAGTTCTGGGACAAAGTGGTGAAGCAGTTCAATCAGTCTGTATTCACCCTTAATCAAATTCAGGTCCCGGAAAGGAAGAGCAAATATGAAGTGAACATCCTGGTTTGCTTTTCCTTCTGCCCAGTCGAGAATAAATTTCTGCACAGAGACTGTTTTCCCGATACCTGCCACCCCTTTAGTGAGTACAGTTCTGATAGGTGTCTCACGCCCACATAAGGGTTTAAATATATCATTGCACTTGACTGTAGTATCTTCTGTTCGCCTTTTCTTGGATGCTGTTTCAATCTGTCTCACTTCATGTTCATCATTGACTGCTCCAGTCCCACCTTCAGTTATGTAGAGTTCTGTGTAAATCTCACTGAGAAGTGTTGGCTGTCCTTCCTTAGCTTTCCCTTCAAATACATACTCAAATTGCTTCTTAAGTTTACATTTGATTTCCTGTTGCAGCATGAGCTGTCCTGAAAAGAAATGAGAGGAAAATGCACAAATTCTCACCGTGATCCTGACCAGTATGAGGAAGAATATTTTCCAAAAACACACTTTCTTACACATACATATCCAGATATTTCCCTGTGACTGTGAATGTGAAACTGAAAGTTTTATCATACGTATTTCACTGGAACACCGCATACAGGACCGTGAATAAGCCTTAGGCAGCCAAAGGAAATGTTTAAAGCCATTTATCTGGGTAGTAAATGTATATCTGCTCAGAACCAAAAAAAACACAAAACCCCTTTTCATTTCCCAAACCTCTCCTCAGGGGCACCACAGCCAGTCCATGTATTTGTTAAATTTCACCAACAGCTCACTTCATGAATTAATAAAATTAGTTTAAAAACTCAATGCGATATTGATCAGCCACATGAGGTGTGTTAGTGGTCAAGTAAAAAAATATGTGGATATACTGCACGATATATTTCACGACTTCAACATGAAGACCATTTAAACATCCTTTTCTCTGGCTGCCTAAGACTTTTGCACAATATTGTACATGTACATAATGTTATAAAGCTCTTACTCTTCTCCAGCATGTCAGCAAGATCATTTTGCTTCATGGTCCTCAGGATGTACAGTGTGATCTTCAGAGCTACCTCTCTAACACTGGTCTTCTCCATCTGACCATCACAGTCCAGGTCATTGTCCTCCTCCAGCTGAGGCTCAGAGCAATCTGGGTAATTCTGATCTAGGTACCTCACAAATGTCTTCAGCTCGTCCTTTAGGAACTTCATGACTTTTTCCTCTAGTGACTAAATTAAACACTCACAGTTAATTATTGCTACTTACATCAAACCTTTTCAGTTTCACTTGTGAATCATAGTTTAAAACATATTTTCTTTAAGATGATGAATTTATTATTATGCAGCTGTATAAGACATAAGCTAATTCACATACTGTAACAGCCAAGAAAATATATATCAGCAATAAATACCAACCTTCAATATCGATGATAAACCCGATTTATCATGTCGATCTGAACTGCATTCTTCCATTTGGTCTCTGTGAATTAGGCAGAAAGATAAAGACCTCAATTCATCCATCCATCCATTTTCCAAACCACTTATCCTATTGGGTCGTGGGGGGTCCAGAGCCTATCTCGGAAGCAATGGGCACGATGCAGGGAACAACCCAGGATGGGGGGCCAGCCCATCGCAGGGCACACTCACACACCATTCACACACACATGCACACCTATGGGCAATTTAGCAACTCCAATTAGCCTCAGCATGTTTTTGGACTGTGGGGGGGAAACCAGAGTAGCTGGAGGAAACCCCACAATGACATGGGGAGAACATGCAAACTCCACACACATGTGACCCAGGCGGAGACTCGAACCAGGGTCCCAGAGGTGTGAGGCAGCAGTGCTAACCACTGCACCACCATGCCACCCCCAGACCTCAATTCAACTACACAAATGTAACAGAAAAACTGAAAAGTTCACTATTAAAATTGCTGTTACTGCAGATAAAGAATAACATTGTGGTATATTACAACACCAATTCAAATAAGTTGGGACATTGTGCAAATTGTAAATGAAAACAGAATGTAATGACATGGAAATCTCATAAACCTGTATTATATTCATAACAAAGTATAGAAAACATATCAGATGTTTAAACTGAGACATTTTGCTATTTCATGAAAAATATTGGCTGATTTTGAATTTCATGACAGCAACACATCTCAAAAAAGTTGGGACAGGGGCAATAGGAGGCTGGAAAAGTTAGTGGTACAAAAACCCAACAGCTGGAGGAACAATTTGCAAATAGTTATGTCAATTGGCAACAGGTGAGTAACATGACTGGGTATAAAAAGAGCATCTTAGAGTTGCACTGTCTCTCTGAAGTAAAGATGGGCAGAGGGTCACAATCCCCCAAATACTGCACTGACAAATAGTGAAGCAATTTCAGAAAGAAGTTCCTCTGTATAAAACTGCAAAGAGGTTGAATAGTTCATCATCTACAGCACATAATGTAATCAAAAGATTCTGAGAATCTGGAGAAATCTCTGTGAAAAACCAGACTAGATGCCTGTGATATTTTGGCCCTTAGGCAGCACTGCATCACAAACAGGCATGATTCTGTAATGGAATCACTAAATAGGCTCAGGAATATTTCCCACAAACATTGTCAGTGAACACAATTCGCGCTGCCATGCACAGATGCCAGTTAAAACTCTATCATCCAAAGAAGAAGCCATATATGAAGATGATCCAGAATCACCGACGTCGTCTCTGGGCCAAAGCTCATTTAAAATGGACTGCAGCTGAGTGGAAAACTGTTCTGTTGTCAGTCGAATCTAAATTTGAAATTCTTTTTGGAAACCAGGGACACCATGTCATCCGGACTAAAGAGGAGAAGGACCACCCAGCGTGTTATCAGCACTCAGTTCAAAAGCCAGCATCTCTGATGGTGTGCGGGTGCATTAGTACATATGGCAGGGGCAGCCTGCATATC
This sequence comes from Brienomyrus brachyistius, assembly GCF_023856365.1. Taxonomy (NCBI): domain Eukaryota; kingdom Metazoa; phylum Chordata; class Actinopteri; order Osteoglossiformes; family Mormyridae; genus Brienomyrus; species Brienomyrus brachyistius. The sequence goes on from NW_026042309.1 coordinate 1,680,871, forward strand.
TGGAAAGGCACCATCAATGCTGAAAGGTATATCCAGGTTCTAGAGCAACAGATGCTTCCATCCAGACGACGTCTCTTTCAGTGAAGACCTTGCATTTTCCCACATGACAATGCCAAACCACAAACTGCATCAATTACAACATGACGGATTCGTAGAAGAAGGGTCCCGGTACTGAACTGGCCTGCCAGCGGTCCAGATCTTTCAGCCATTGAGAATATTTGGTGCATCATAAAACAAAAAAAAATGACATACAAGATCTAGGACAGTTGAGCAACTAGAATCCTGTATCAGACAAGAATGGGACAACATTCCTCTCCCAAAACTCAAACAACTGATCTCCTCAGTCCTCAGACATTACAGACTATTGTTAAAAGAAGAGGAGATGCCACACAGTGGTAAACATGGCCTTGTCCCAACTTTTTTGAGATGTGTTGCTGCTGTGACATTCAAAATTACCTTATTTTTCCCTAAAATGATGCATTTTCTCAGTTTAAACATTTTATATGTTTTCTGTGTTCTGTTAGAAATAAAATATAGGTTTATCAGATTTCCATATCATTGTATTCTATATTTATTTACAATTTGCAGAACGTCCCAACATTTTTGGAATTGGGGTTGTAGTTTGGAAAGATGTATCTGCCATGTTAAGCTTTATTCACTGGGGCGGCTTCCTGATTCTCTCATGACAGCAGAAGAGAACCAGTGACATCAGGCTCCAGCACACAGAGACACAGCAGGCAGGAAGGACAGTTTTCTATGCAGCCCTTTGTGCCCAGTGACATTTACAGTGATTCACTTCATTAGCAGAGCTAAATACCAGCATCTGATTCACAATCCTCAGTCAAGAAACTGGTTAAATAGCTTGTTGGTTAAATTCAGCATCTACAGGGCTAATGGGCCGAATCTGTCCTTCAGCACCTACAGGGCTAATGGGCCGAATCTGTCCTTCAGCACCTACAGGGCTAATGGGCCGAATCTGTCCTTCAGCACCTACAGGGCTAATGGGCCGAATCTGTCCTTCAGCACCTACAGGGCTACTGGGCCGAATCTGTCCTTCAGCACCTACAGGGTTCCTCCCCCCCCAGAGTGATCACACAGCTTCCTATGCAACCAGCAAACAGTGAATCCCCCCCCCGCTACCCCACCCCTGAATAAGGCTCTGCTTTGCTTATCAATGGAGCCGCCTGCTCTGTGAGCGACTGGCCCACGGCCGCGCCGGCCTGGGACTCGCAGGTGAGCAGGGAGCGTCAGATGGGGGGGGGGCACCTATCAGCTTGTTGCCCGCATCCCTGCCCCCCCCGCTTCTGTACCAGCTGGTACCTGGGCCCCCACTAGCTGGGGCGATACTGCTGCTTAAATATGACGAAACATTAAACATTATCATCCTGCACCTGTTCTCCATCCCAGTGGACATAATGTGCATGATGTCATCAGCGTGCGCCACTCCCTCTGGAATGTCCTACTGTATTACAGAATACTAACCGCTTCAGGGGTCATCATTTGTCTGTCAGCCAGCAGCAGTGAGGGAAGCTGCGCATGCAGGGCAGGCAGCCTGAGAGCTGACAGGGCCTGGGAGGGCAGAGTCTGACAGAGGAACACACCTGACCTCTTATCTGCAGCCGCATAACTGGCCCAGCTGCGCATGCAGGGCAGACAGCCTGAGAGCTGACAGGGCCTGGTGGGGCAGAGTCTGGCAGAGGAACACACCTGACCTCTTATCTGCAGCCACATAACTGGCCCAGCTGCGCATGCAGGGCAGACAGCCTGAGAGCTGACATGGCCTGGCAGGGCTGCGTGCTTTAGGAGCTCGATGGCTACCTCCAGGTCAGAGTTCCGACTCATGCAGCCCCCTCCGTCTGCATACTCGGACCGGATGCTAGTGAACGTCAGCACAGCCTCAGTGGGATCACTCTGGGTCGCCATCCGCGTCCATAACGCTGTGGGCCACGCCTGCTGGGGGGTGTCACACGAAGCAGGATTAAGGGAAAGTCTGACATATTTCGACAAGTCTGGTTCGTTTTAGTAGGAATTCCGTTCCATCGACGTGTCTTACATTAATCCCTGCTGAGCTACAATGGTAACTTAGGTGAGTGAACAAGGTTGATCCAGACCAGGTTAACTGTCTCACTTAGTTAAACAGATTGCCAATAGATCGTTTCATCGGACGAAATTCCGCGATCTCACTACTAATGTCATGTAATAAATATAATAAAGCCTATTAAAAAAATCACATTCCAAAACTCAACATTCAAATTAATTGCAAAATGATTCAAGTAAAAGCGTACCCATGTTAGAAAGGTCAAACATGAAATGCAATAACTCAAACTGAAAAAAAAATGTTGAAATAATATGAACAGGAAGATATTTTTATATTTTGTTTAGTCACTGTCTGATTTGAAAGTTTATTAGTAAAATAGCAAAGACAAGATACGGTTATTTGTACAGAACATTTCACAATTATGCAACTGAAAGTATTTTATGGAGATCAAATAATACAGAATAACATCATACAGTAAGAATGACACATGAACTCAACCCAGAAGGTTCCCCATTGGCTATGGAGATCGAGCCAGGAACTTTCGTGGTATAAGGTGACAGCATAAACCACTGTACCACCATGCCACTGTACTGGACACTTGTAACGTTTACATAACTTACACATTTAGTCTGTCTGCAATTCATTGCCAAGCCGACTCCCTGGCTGTGTTTATGGCCACAGTATTGCCTTTTTTTAGCGATTACATCCTTGTATTTTTCATACAGCTCCATCAGCAGCGTTTGTTCTGTGGCGGGAAAAAAACACCGCTCTTGTTTTACACACTTTCCGACTCATTCGGTCAATCTATCGTTCATCCATTCATTCAGTGTCTTAAATATCTCGGGTGTGCGCATTAAGTGAGACTATGCAAGTCTGTCTTGTATGAGCTTTGATTAATTAAAGCTGAACCATGTGAAATGATCGGTGCCATTGGCTTTGGATAAACTGAACTGTCAGTCTGTCACTTTAGCTTCACACCCCCTTGTGGAATTGGAGTGCTGACATTCAGGGACTCCCCATGCCTGCATTCCCACCTGCCTCTCCCTCCTACTTATGCTGCCATAGCCATATCTGCCGGAGCTTACATACTGCACTCACCTAACTGTTTGCACTGCCTATAGTCTCCTCTACTTTAACTAATTGTACATTTTATTTCCCATACTCCTCCTGGGGGGTGCTGCCTGGAGACCTCAATCTACCAAGATGTCCAGCACACCCTGCTACATGTGACATCGCCACTACCAATGATGTCCCTGCATCCAGCTCGCCGTTCTGCCTGAGTCATCTTCCATTTCCCCTACTCCTCCTGGGGTGTGCTGCCTGGAGACCTCAATCCACCAAGATGTCCAGCACACCCTGCTACATGTGACATCGCCACTACCAATGACGTCCCTGCATCCAGCTCGCCGTTCTGCCTGAGTCATCTTCCATTTCCCCTACTCTTCCTTGGGTGTGCTGCCTGGAGACCTCAATCCACCAAGATGTCCAGCACACCCTGCTACATGTGACGTCACCACTACCAATGACGTCCCTGCATCCAGCTCGCCGTTCTGCCTGAGTCATCTTCCATTTCCCCTACTCTTCCTTGGGTGTGCTGCCTGGAGACCTCAATCCACCAAGATGTCCAGCACACCCTGCTACATGTGACATCGCCACTACCAATGACGTCCCTGCATCCAGCTCGCCGTTCTGCCTGAGTCATCTTCCATTTCCCCTACTCCTCCTGGGGTGTGCTGCCTGGAGACCTCAATCCACCAAGATGTCCAGCACACCCTGCTACATGTGACGTCGCCACTACCAATGACGTCCCTGCATCTAGCTCGCCGTACTGCCTGTGTCATCTTCCACATCTCATGACTTGGACAGCATGACTTGGCACTGAACCATCTCTCCTATTTGACTCTCCCTGCCGGCCCCTGGAGGATGGGCTCCCCCTTTGAGTCTGGTCCCTCCCAAGGTTTCTTCTTTTTTGGGAGTTTTTCCTTGCCACTGTCACCTTTGGCTTACTCACTGGGGGCTTTGGGTGGGGATGCTGTAAAGTGCTTTGAGACGATGTAATGTCGTGATACTGTGCTATACAAAAATAAATTTGTTTGTTTGTTAGTGGAACGACATGAGGCTACGTTCAGAGATGGCACTAGTTTGAGTCTGACTTTTTCAGGAAAGTCTGGCTTTATTTAACTACTTTCATGGAATTCCCCCTTGAGGCCCATGGGGTATTTTCCGTACGTCGCTTAAATCATCCGAGATCAGATGTCTCATCTTGGATGAGTTAATGCCAGTGAAACTCATCCGGGATAAGTTGGTTTTTCAGACACAGCTGTGTAGTAGATTAGTCTAGCTGGATTCATTCATCCGAGATGATTGCACGTGCCCGCGCTGCTTGAACAGTCCATATACATTGAGTCTAGAAACCTTGATCGGCAAGTCTCTCATTGGGTTCTGCAAAACGTCAAAAAACAGGGCACAATTTTTCACGCAATCCAAGCATTACCTTTTATTAGAGGATGTAAATAACCCCAAGGTTTGACACGAGACTAATTAATGTTACAAAACATATTGAGTTGCATATTGCATATTTTTTAATATACGTTTGTATTCTGTATTCATTTGTATACATTCATTTATACTTATGTAGTTTTATTTAGTGGGACCCTTTTTTTGAGGGTTTAAGCACCCAGGGGGCGGCATGGTGGTGCAGTGGTTAGCACTGTTGCATCACACCTCTGGGACCTGGGTTCGAGTCTCCGCCTGGGTTACATGTGTGTGGAGTTTGCATGTTCTCCCCATGTCATCATGGGGTTTCCTCCGGGTACTCCGGTTTCCCCCCACAGTCCAAAAACATGCTGAGGCTAATTGGACTTGCTAAATTGCCTGTAGGTGTGCGTGTGAGAGTCAATGATGTGTGAGTGTGCCCTGCGATGGGCTGGCCCTCCATCCAGGGTTGTTCCCTGCCTCGTGCCCATTGCTTCCGGAATAGGCTCCGGACCCCCCGCAACCCAGTAGGATAAGCGGTTTGGAAAATGGATGGATGGATGGATGGATGGATGGCCAGACCTTTAAGTTTGACTGCAAAACACAAAGCACCTATAATAGACGTTAACCTTCGCATGATGTCACAACACCATCCCTCACTGATGTGTCTTACCTGGCTCAAGCTATTCAGAACAGCAAAGCCGTTAACAGGCTCCCAATGCCAGAGCCTGCTGTGTTTAATGGGGATCCAATTCGTTTTATTGAATGGAAGGCATCCTTTATGTACTCATTCAGAGAACAGGTATCTCTTCAGCAGATAAGCTGTATTACCTTAAGAAATATATCAGTGGTCCTGCTCATAAATGTCTTGAGGGCACGTTCTACCAAAGTGATGATGAGGCATGCAAAGATGCTTGGAATAAGCTTATCAGCCATACGGTCAGTGATACGATCAGCGATATGGTCAGTGATACGGTCAGTGATACGGTCAGCGATAAGGTCAGCCATACGGTCAGCCATATGGTCAGCGATAAGGTCAGCGATACGGTCAGCGATACGGTCAGCCATACGGTCATCCATGCGGTCAGTGATACGGTCAGCCATACAGTCAGCGATACGGTCAGTGATACGGTCAGCCATATGGTCAGCGATACGGTCATCCATGCGGTCAGTGATACGGTCAGCCATACAGTCAGCGATACGGTCAGTGATACGGTCATCCATACGGTCAGTGATACGGTCAGCCATACAGTCAGCGATACGGTCAGCGATACGGTCAGTGATACGGTCAGCCATACGGTCAGCCATACAGTCAGCGATACGGTCAGTGATACGGTCATCCATACGGTCAGCCATACGGTCAGCCATACGGTCAGCGATACGGTCAGCCATACGGTCAGCCATACAGTCAGCCATACGGTCAGCCATACGGTCAGTGATACGGTCAGCCATACGGTAAGCGATACGGTCAGCGATACAGTCAGCCATACGGTCATCCATGCGGTCAGTGATACGGTCAGCCATACAGTCAGCGATACGGTCAGTGATACGGTCATCCATACGGTCAGCCATACGGTCAGCCATACGGTCAGTGATACGGTCAGCCATACGGTAAGTGATACGGTCAGCGATACGGTCAGTGATACGGTCATCTATACGGTCAGTGATACGGTCAGCCATACAGTCAGCGATACGGTCAGTGATACGGTCAGCGATACAGTCAGCGATACGGTCAGCCATACGGTCAGCCATACGGTCAGTGATACGGTCAGCCATACGGTAAGCGATACGGTCAGCGATACAGTCAGCCATACGGTCAGCCATACGGTCAGTGATATGGTCAGCCATACGGTCAGCCATACGGTCAGTGATACGGTCAGCCATACGGTCAGTGATACGGTCATCGATACGGTCAGTGATACGGTCAGTGATACGGTCATCCATACGGTCAGTGATACGGTCAGCCATACAGTCAGCGATGCGGTCAGTGATACGGTCATCCATACGGTCAGTGATACGGTCAGCCATACAGTCAGCGATACGGTCAGTGATACGGTCAGCCATACGGTCAGCCATACGGTCAGTGATACGGTCAGCCATACAGTCAGCGATACGGTCAGCGATACAGTCAGCCATACGATCAGCCATACGGTCAGCGATATGGTCAGTGATACGGTCATCGATACGGTCAGTGATACGGTCAGTGATACGGTCATCCATACGGTCAGTGATACGGTCAGCCATACAGTCAGCGATACGGTCAGTGATACGGTCATCCATACGGTCAGTGATACGGTCAGCCATACAGTCAGCGATACGGTCAGTGATACGGTCAGCCATACGGTCAGCCATACGGTCAGTGATACGGTCAGCCATACGGTAAGTGATACGGTCAGCGATACAGTCAGCCATACGGTCAGCGATACGGTCAGCCATACGTTCAGCCATACGGTCAGCGATACGGTCAGTGATACGGTCAGCCATACGGTAAGTGATACGGTCAGCGATACAGTCAGCCATACGGTCAGCCATACGGTCAGTGATACGGTCAGCCATACGGTCAGCCATACGGTCAGCGATACGGTCAGCGATACGGTCAGCCATACGGTCAGTGATACGGTCAGCCATACGGTCAGCCATACGGTCAGCCATACGGTCAGTGATACGGTCATCGATACGGTCATCGATACGGTCAGCCATACGGTAAGTGATACGGTCAGCGATACGGTCAGTCATACGGTCAGCCATACGGTCAGTGATACGGTCAGCCATACGGTAAGTGATACGGTCAGCGATACAGTCAGCTTTACGGTCAGCCATACGGTCAGTGATACGGTCAGCCATACGGTCAGCCATACGGTCAGTGATACGGTCAGCCATACGGTAAGTGATACGGTCAGCCATACGGTCAGCCATACGGTCAGCCATACGGTCAGTGATACGGTCAGCCAAACGGTCAGCCATACGGTCAGCGATACGGTCAGCCATACGGTCAGCCATACGGTCAGCCATTCATCATCCAAAGTGCATTTCCGGAGAGGCTCTCAAAATGGCCACAAATACGGTCCAAAGATGCCGAAGGGTTACAGACATTTTCTGATTTTTAAATGCCTGTTTGCAAACTATGCCTCATGCAAAGGGCCTAGACATACTGAGTGCGGTACAGGAGCTGCCTGTAATAACACCAACGAATATACTTCAAGTCCTGGAGCTGGATTTCAAGGATGTCAGAGGAGAGTTTAAGGCAAACTCTCAAGAGGATCTAATTATCCTGGACAGGCTCAAGGAAGGTATAAAGAAAACCTACCAAGGACGTTATGAAATGCCACTTCTTTTTATACAACGGCCACATTTACCTGATAACAGGCAGCTTGCTGAAGTCAGGCTCAGATATTTAGGGCGTAAATTCTGCAAGGATGAGAAATATAAACAAGATTACACTGCAAACATGAAGGATATCATTGAGAGAGGTGATGCTGAAGAGGTCCATGATTTTGGCACTCATGGTGAACGATGGTTCATTCCCCACCATGGTGTCTACCATCAAAAAAAGCCAGATAAGTTATGTGTTGTGTTCGACTGCTCTGCAAAGGACAATGGTACCAGCCTAAATGAACATCTACTTCCAGGTTCAGACATAATTAATAATCTAACTGGCGTTCTCATAAGGTTCTGGCAGCATCACATTGCTCTGACATGTGAGATAGACAAAATGTTTCATCAGTTCCATGTCAAGGAGAACGACCGCAACTATCTGCGCTTCCTGTGGTGGAAAGATGGAGACATGAGTCCACAGCCAAAAGAATACCGAATGAAGGAACATCTTTTTGGAGCAGTATCGTCTCCTGGCTGTGCAAACTATGGACTTAAACGTTTAGCTAATGAGAGCAGACACTCTCATCCATTAGGGTCCCAGTTTATTGATAGAGACTTCTACGTGGATGATGGAGTCACAAGCATGGAAACTGTGGAGAAGCCATTCAGTTAGCACAGGAGGCAAGAGAGGTATGTGCAAAGGGTGGCCTTCGTCTTCACAAGTTCGTGTGAAACACCCTTGCTGTTTCACAGAGCACACCCTCATCAGAGCGTGCTGCAGATGGTAAGGCAAAGGAAATCACTTTCAATGACAGCCCCCTGGAACGAGCGCTGGGGATTCAGTGGAACACAGAAAGTGATTGCTTTAAGTTTAACATCACTCTAAAGGAACCACCAATGACACGGCGGGAAGTACTGTCTACCATTGCTTCTATATTCGATCCTCTTGGGTTCCTTGTTCCATATTTCCTTAAAGGGAAAAGGATCCTCCAGGAAATGTGTCACCAAGGTACTGGCTGGGACGACCCACTGCCAGAGGAGCTGGAGAGCTGGCAAAGGGACCTTGTCAAGTTAAAGACCATGAACATAGATAGATGCTACTTACCTCTGAATTCTGGAAGGGTTGTGAAGAGAGAGTTACCTTAGGGTATGGTCAGTGCTCCTATCCGAGAGTCAAGAATGAGAAAGGAATGGTCCATTGTGCTCTCATCATAGGAAAGTCCCGTGTAGCTCCCACAAAGGTGACCACCATACCAAGACTAGAATTATCAGCGGCAGTAGTCTCAGTTACAGTCAGCAATATGCTTAGAGAAGAGCTTAGCTATTTGAATGTGGAGGAGTTCTTCTGGACTGACTCCAAAGTAGTTCTGGGCTACATAGATAATGATGCATGACTCTTTCACACGTTTGTAGCCAATAGGGTTCAGACATTTCGCCACAGTACAAATCCTCAACAATGGCTTTATGTCTCAACGGAAGAGAACCCAGTAGACACTGCCTCTAGAGGGAAAACCATAAATGAGTTGTTTTCCTCAAATTCCTCTGGAAACAGGAAATACCGATAATAACAGATGTAGTATTGGAACCTCTCATAGGTGATCCAGAGGTGAGAAGAACTGGAACACTGCATACAGGGGTGTAGTGTTGCTGACCGCTTGTCCGAGTTCTCATCATGGTTGCAGGCTACTAAGGCCATTTCATGCCTTTTGCGACGAGTTAAAGGAAAAATAAATGGCCCCGCTAATGTAAGTGCCTTGGAAAGTGCAGGGCGTGTCATCGTCAAACACCTCCAAAAGCAGGTATACAAACAAGAAATAAAGTTACTGACAAAGGGACGTCGGCTGCCAGATCATCTCCAGTTGCAGCAACTACAGTAGATGCCTTTTTAGATGCAGATGGCATAATCGGGGGGGAGGAAGGCTCAGTCGATCATCCTTCTCCAACTTACTCAGACACCCAGTGATCTTACCAAAAAACCATCATCTAAAGCTGATAATTAGTCATTATCATGAAAGAGTAAAACATCAAGGCGAGGGCTTTACCATCAATGAAATCAGATCCAATGGCTATTGGACTCCTGGAATAAGCAGAGCAGCTGCATCTTTTATCCGGCAGTGTGTCACTTGCCAGAGACTCAGAAGACCTCCAGAAGGTCAAAGGATGAGTGACCTTCCAAAGGAAGGTGTAGAGCCCTCCCCACCTTTCTCATAGTGTGGCATGGACTGTTTTGGTCCCTTTACCACTAGAGAAGGAAGAAAGCAGCATAAAAGATATGGTTTGCTTTTCACTTGCTTCTGCTCACGAGCGATCCATAGTGAAATGTTAGAGGATATGTCCACTGATGCCTTTATAAATGGTCTGAGATGTTTCATTGCAATTCGTGGTGCTATTCGACAAATCCAATGTGATCAAGGCACCAACTTTGTGGGGGCAAAGAACGAATTGAACAAAGCTTTACAAGAACTTGACACTCCCAGACTCACCACCTTTCTATCCGAAAACCATTGTGATTTTGTTTTCAACGCACCTCACTTCTGTCACGCCGGAGGTGTGTGGGAGAGCCAGATAAGGACCATAAGGAGTGTGTTGAACTCCACATTATCATTGGCCTCTTGCAGACGCAACGGTACTTCTCTGCGAACGTTGTTTTATGAAGTCATGGCTATACTCAACAGTTGCCCACTTACTGTGGACAACCTGTGTGTAGCGCTCCCTACCCTCCCCGGTCTAACTAAATCTGAGGTTGCTGCGGCAGAGCACTGGGTTCATAATATGTATATATTAAACTGACCCAAATATACCATATGTTACTACCACTTTGTCTCTTTGTCCCATTCACTTGTATATGAAACGCACACACACTTTCCTTCCCGTAAAACCTTCCCCCACAATACAGTCAACAATCACAATTTAAATATAACAGAATTTAACATAAATCAGTCCCGGACCCCACAAACTCCTTACACATTGGATAACCCTAAACCACAGAACAAATGGAAAATAAATCGAGAATAACGTTACATCAATTTCACATGGAATTAAACGAAATGGGTACCCATTAACTGAACGATGCAGGCCTGATTCTTGAGTTGGAAAAAGTAGCTGTATCCTCTCCACGAGGCGAACAGGTGTCCAAAAGTCCCCTCCAGTGCACGTCCCACGCCGGTTCTCACAAAGCAGTGTGGTGGCGAGCCACAACGCTCTAAATCCACCGCTGCCCCTCTCTCGGTCTTCCGGACGGACGTCAGTCCACTTGGTTATTCCACTGTGAAAACTTCGCCGTTTGCTTAGCTTTCGACTGTTCCGCTTCTATAATGGCGTTAGCTCCCCGCGTTGGCAAGCTAACATTAACCTATTCTTTCGAATGGCGTTTTAGGAACCGTAAAACCCAGTGGGGACATAAGCACGTTCACTGTCCGTTCAATGCACACATACTCCACTGGTTTCTAAAGCTTTTCACCCAAACACAGGGACTATGTATTTATTAAAAACTCTCTCTCGTCCCGAACACAGACAAACTCCACCATTTCCTTCTAGCCCTTCCCGCTCTCCCCTTTTCCCCGCCCCCAGCTTAACAGTGAATGGGCTAACAGACAGACAAACTGAACAACCAATCATAAATTAACCATCGGTTAAACCACCATAACAGTTCTCACCTTTCTAGAATAAAACAACTTAATTACACAAATATAAAGACATTCACAATACTTATTATTTACCCAGGTTACATGTGCAACCCTGATAGTATGGAACCACTCACAGCCAATCATCTACTTACAATGAAGTCCAACATGGCTCTACCTCCACCAGGGAAGTTTGTTAGGGAGGACCTTTATGGACAAAGGAGATGGCGCAGAGTACAGTATCTGGCGGAACAATTTTGGAGTCACTGGAAAGGGAGCATCTCCACATTATTATTGCAAGACAGCGTTGGCACACACCGAAGAGAAATGTACAAGCGGGAGATACAGTGATGCTTGTGGATGACTGGTTACCCAGATGTGAATGGAAACTGGGACGGATTTTAGAGACTGTCACTGATGAAGATGGACTGGTAAGAAAGGGTAAAATATGTATAGGAGATAAGAGACTTAGCGAGAAAGGGGAACGCCTTGGTAAGCTGTCAGTGCTAGAACGTCCAGTGCAGAGGTTAGTCTTGTTATTAGAAGCTACTTAAGTACATTTCACTGATGTTTATGCTTTATTTTCCAAATGATACAGATTTGAAAATTATTTGTGTTTGTGGGTATTGTCACGATCGGTACGGCAGCGAGTGGCGATCGTGCGGATTGAGCGGGCAGGAAGTAGGCAAGGCAGGCAGTACTCGGGGTAAATGGGGATTTATTCACAGGAATCGGGAAAGGAGACATCGGACACTGACTAACATCAATGACAGACAATGGACTCAGGTAAGACACGGACTGAAATACACAGGACTGAGCAAATTAACTAGACACAGCTGGGTACAATTGGGAGAAAACACGTGGGTAATCAGGGGGCGTGGCACACAGGAGGAGCGGACGAGCCGGGCATGACAGGTATTGCTTGGAACACACGTAATTTTGGTGGGGGTGTAAATAACCCCAAGGTTTCACATGAGACTAATTAATGTTACAAAACATATTGAGTTGCGTATTGCATATTTTTTAATATACGTTTGTATTCTGTATTCATTTGTATACATTCATTTATGCTTATGTAGTTTTATTTAGTGGGACCCCTTTTTTTGAGGGACTTCCGTTTTTTTCAGTTACCAGAACATCGTTAAGCTAAGCTAAGCGGAGAACGTGTTTGTCTTTTGCTTTATGATATTTTGTAAATGGTTTAAGCCCCCCCCCCCCTGGTAAAGGCACAAGCTCTTACGTTGGCTACGTTTTTTATTGGTAATTAATTTATTTGAAATAAATCGTGAACCATCAGTCAAGTCTTTCGGCCATCAATCCGAGGGGAATGCTACAGAGGAGTATGATGAATTCAAAGATTTAATATATACTAAAGGAAACACATCAAAAGCGACCCAAACCAGAAAAGACGGCTGGCAAAAAGTGTCCAACAAATTAAATGTGTAAGTAGTTTTTAGTTATTGTATTTATCACTTAAATGTAGTATTATGGTTCCAGTGTTTCATCATTCTTTTATTGTCATAATTACAGATCAAATAGAAGCACAATCATGCAGGACATGGGAACAAGTTAAAGTGAAGTACAAACATGACATTTCATTCATATATATATATATATATATATATATATATATATATATGTTTGTATGTATGAGTTTGTGTGTGTATGTATGTATTTGTTGATTTCACGTATATGAATGGCGAGGCCATGACTGAACCCATTTCCACACACGGACACTGATTAAGTCTGTGAGCTAATCCTTGTTTACGCAGAACAAACCTGCTCTGAGCAGGTCTGAGGATTTGGATGTGCTGCTATTCAACACATCCAGCAAGACTTTTGAAAAACCTGCCAAGTGCCCCAGGTGGCTGGCGTCTGCCAAGTGCCCTATGGTCTGACTATAGACCCAGAGAGACATGCATGCTAGTGGGCTGTAACACTGTTACCTCTCAGGGCTCTTTCTCTTACACCCCACAGGGGGGCGCATTTCATGACTTGCACTATAAATGTTGCCACTCACGGCTTCTAATGTCCTGAGGCCCCAGGGCACTGGCCCCACTGGCCCGGTCCATAACCCAGCCGAGGCTCCAGGGGGCGCTATCTTGGGGCACCTTCAGCCACCGGTCATCTTATTTTATTCTCAGGGGATGAGAACCACTACAGTGTCACATTAATTATGATCTGAATCAGCAAGTATTTAAACGTCACCTTTGGCAAAGAAACCAATAGTCTTTCTCTTTTTTTTTGTCTGATGATAGTAGTTTATTGTTTAAGCCACACAGTTTGATTAAACATGTTAAACTGAAGCCTTCGTCTGAGTCTGATCTAATGAATTCATGGGAGTGAAATTATTTGTTATCAAAACAGAAACATCCGTCTCACGAGACGACAATCTATTGTGGAGTCATTCTTTAATGGACATGCAGGGAAAAACAGGCAAACCAGTTTTTTTCCAGCTCTGTGCTGTGGACTGAAATTTAAAATCCACTTTTCAATTGAATAACTTCCAATCCCAGCTTGCAGAAAGTCAGGTTTTACAGTAATCCTCATCCATTTACCTCAGATTTTATTTATATAGAATACAGACAAAACTTTTGTTTAAATTCTCAAGGTGATGGAATCTGTTAAAGGTAAAAATTGGTGCATTCATTATAAATATGTTATTTCCTCATAGCTTGTATGTGTCTCTGTGCCATTTGACTGAGAGTCTGATTGTCATTAACAGTGTTTGTTTAAATGCACATTTACCTTTGATCTGTAGGAAAAGGTCCCTCTCTGAAGTGGAGTGGTTGCTCCATTGACCAGTCACTCTTCATGGAAACACAGCTGGGTACAGGGGAGTCTGCTCTCACCATCAGGACACTGTGGACAGAGAGAGGAAACAAACCCTCATGGTATAAATATAATTCATACAATGGGGACGACATCACACTGCTGTTTATCCTTCTGCTCTGCCTTCATGTACTTTGATATGCTGTGAAGCTCTTGATGTAAACAGACTTATTTACAGTCGGCTGTTAAGGAAATTGTCTCATCTAAAATTTAGATATTATATGAAACTTTTAGCATCACTGTTAAAAACCTCCACAACTAGACTTGACTGATGTTCCTTTTTACCTGTTTATATATGTTTTTGTTTGTTTGTTTAGTTTTGTCATGTGGCCATTTTGTATAGGAGGCATGGTTTGTTACTCACCTCTAGTATAAAAGAACTGGCTGATTGTGGAAGAATACGGTGAAGACAGAAGATGGCGAGGTCTTTTTATTAAGCTACACATATTAAAGTGCTGCCCACTGACCAGCCCTGGCTAGGAGCCCAGTTTACTTTTATGTTCTGGCCTGACTATAGACCCAGAGAGACATGCATGCTAGTGGGCTGTAACACTGTTACCTCTCAGGGCTCTTTCTCTTACACCCCACAGGGGGGCGCATTTCATGACTTGCACTATAAATGTTGCCACTCACGGCTTCTAATGTCCTGAGGCCCCAGGGCACTGACCCCACTGGCCCGGTCCATAACCCAGCCGAGGCTCCAGGGGGCGCTATCTTGGGGCACCTTCAGCCACCGGTCATCTTATTTTATTCTCAGGGGATGAGAACCACTACAGTGTCACATTAATTATGATCTGAATCAGCAAGTATTTAAACGTCACCTTTGGCAAAGAAACCAATAGTCTTTCTCTTTTTTTTTGTCTGATGATAGTAGTTTATTGTTTAAGCCACACAGTTCGATTAAACATGTTAAACTGAAGCCTTCGTCTGAGTCTGATCTAATGAATTCATGGGAGTGAAATTATTTGTTATCAAAACAGAAACATCCGTCTCACGAGACGACAATCTATTGTGGAGTCATTCTTTAATGGACATGCAGGGAAAAACAGGCAAACCAGTTTTTTTCCAGCTCTGTGCTGTGGACTGAAATTTAAAATCCACTTTTCAATTGAATAACTTCCAATCCCAGCTTGCAGAAAGTCAGGTTTTACAGTAATCCTCATCCATTTACCTCAGATTTTATTTATATAGAATACAGACAAAACTTTTGTTTAAATTCTCAAGGTGATGGAATCTGTTAAAGGTAAAAATTGGTGCATTCATTATAAATATGTTATTTCCTCATAGCTTGTATGTGTCTCTGTGCCATTTGACTGAGAGTCTGATTGTCATTAACAGTGTTTGTTTAAATGCACATTTACCTTTGATCTGTAGGAAAAGGTCCCTCTCTGAAGTGGAGTGGTTGCTCCATTGACCAGTCACTCTTCATGGAAACACAGCTGGGTACAGGGGAGTCTGCTCTCACCATCAGGACACTATGGACAGAGAGAGGAAACAAACCCTCATGGTATAAATATAATTCATACAATGGGGACGGCATCACACTGCTGTTTAGCCTTCTGTTCTGCCTTCATGTACTTTGATATGCTGTGAAGCTCTTCATGTAAACAGACTTATTTACAGTCAGCTGTTAAGGAAATTGTCTCATCTAAAATTTAGATATTATATGAAACTTTTAGTATGATCGTTAAAAACCTCCATAACTAGACTTGACTGATGTTCCTTTTTACCTGTTTATATATGTTTTTGTTTGTTAGTTTAGTTTTGTTATGTGGCCATTTTGTATAGGAGGGATGGTCTGTTACTCGCCTATAGTATAAAAGAACTGGCTGATTGTGGAAGAAGACGGTGAAGACAGAAGATGGCGAGGTCTTTTTATGAAGCTACACATATTAAAGTGCTGCCCACTGACCAGCCCTAGCTAGGAGCCCAGTTTACTTTTATGTTATGGCCTGACTATAGACCCAGAGAGACATGCATGCTAGTGGGCTGTAACACTGTTACCTCTCAGGGCTCTTTCTGTTACACTCCACAGGGTGGCGCATTTCAGAAGCAGATCCATCCATTTCTATGCTGATCCATGCGGAACCAGATGATTCCTGCTGGGGCCTCTGTGAACATGAAGGGTAAGTAGATACATAGATAAATACACAATATCGAGTACTCAGCATTTTTACATCAAACTGATGAATTGTACTCAGAGATTCCATTCTGTTATGTTCCATGTGTAGCATTACACATAGTAAAGAGGTTTAGTGCAAAATTTCAATGCCACATTTTTTTATAAATTTATGTATAAACATCCTCTCTTGGAGCCGACACCTTATGGTGGTGGAGGGGTTTGCGTGTTCCAGTGATCCCAGGAGCTAAGCTGCCCGGGGCTTTATGCCCCTGGTAGGGTCACCCAAGGCAAGCAGGTCCTGGGTGAGGAACCAGACGAACTGCGGGCATTAGACCTCTTATGATGAGTAAAAACATGGATTCACGTTCTCCCTCCCCCGGATGCGGGTCACTAGACTTTTATGGATGGGATTTCTAGGCTCAACCAGGTTGTTGAGGGTGTCCGGTTTGGTGACCTCAGGATTGGGTCTCTGCTTTTTGTAGATGATGTGGTTCTGTTGGGCTCATCGGACCGTGACCTTCAGCTCTCACTGGAGCAGTTCGCAGCCGAGTGTGAAGCGACTGGGATGAGAATCAGCACCTCCAAATCCGAGACCATGGTCCTCAGCCGGAAAAGGGTAGAGTGCTCTCTGGGTCGCGGAGGAGGTACTTCCCCAAGTGGAGGAGTTTAAGTATCTCAAGGTCTTGTTCACGAGTGAGGGAAGGATGGAGCGGGAGGTCGACAGGCGGATCGGTGACTGCAGTGGGTGGATGTATACAGCAGTGATATTCCAGCAGACCAGGGGAGGGTAGATGTACTTAAACAAAGTACATCTACACAGTACAGTACAAAAACAATGACCTCCATCACAGCTATCACCCCCCTACCCTCCCCCCCCCGGAACTCAGAATACACAAAGCGGATGTGAGCCGGCTGTTCCAGAAACAGAAATCCAAGAAGCCCCCAGACCAGACGGTGTCTCCCCCTCCTGCCTCAGAACCTGTGCTGATCAGCTGGCTCCCATCTTCACCCGCATCTTCAATAGATCCCTGGAGCTGTGTGAAGTTCCCTCCTGTTTCAAACGCTCCACCATTATCCCGTCCCCAAGAAACCCACCTTCACAGGACTGAATGACTACAGACCTGTCGCCTTGACATCTGTGGTCATGAAATCCTTTGAACGCTGGGATTTAGCCCATCTGAAGGACATTACAGGACACCAGCTGGACCCCCTGCAGTTTGCCTACCGGGCAAACAGGTCGGTGGATGATGCAGTGAATATGGGGCTGCATTATATCCTGCAACATCCCGACCGTCCAGGAACTTATGCCAGGATCCTGTTTGTGGACTTTAGTTCGGCTTTCGACACCATTGTGCCTAATCTCCTCTCCTCCAAACTCTCCCAGCTCAGCGTGTCACCAGCTACCTGCCAGTGGATCACCAGCTTCCTGACAGACAGGAAGCAGCAAGTAGGGCTGGGGGGTCACTTCTGAAACACAGTCCCTCAGTATTGGTGCCCCTGAAGGATGTGTCCTCTCCCCACTGCGCTTCTCCCTCTACACCAATGACTGCACCTCCAGGAACTCAGCTGTAAAACTCCTGAAGTTTGCAGACGACACCATCATTGGACTCATTCAGGATGGTGATGAGTCTGCAACCGGCAGGAAGTGGAGCGGCTGGTACTCTGGTGCAGTCAGCACAACCTGGAGCTGAACATGCACAAGACTGTAGAGATGACAGTGGACTTCAGGAGACGTCCATCATCACTGCTCCCCCTCACCATATCAGACAGCCCGGTGTCTACTGTGGAGTTCTTCAAGTTCCTGGGTACCACCATCTCCCAGAACCTGAAGTGGGAGACCAACATCTCCTCCATCCTCAAAAAGGCCCAGCAGAGGATGTACTTCCTGAGACAACTGAGGAAGTACAGTCTTCCACAGGAGCTGCTGATCCAGTTCTACACTGCAGTCACTGAGTCTGTCCTCTGCTCCTCCATCACAGTCCTTTATGGAGCAGCCACCAAACAGGACAGGAAGAGACTGCAGTGGACCGTACGGACAGCAGAAAGATCATCGGTGCCCCCCTGCCCTCCATCACAGTCTGGTATGGAGCAGCCACCAAACAGGACAGGAAGAGACTGCAGCGGACCGTACGGACAGCAGAAAGATCATCGGTGCCCCCCTGCCCTCCATCACAGTCTGGTATGGAGCAGCCACCAAACAGGACAGGAAGAGACTGCAGCGGACCGTACAGACAGCAGAAAGATCATCGGTGCCCCCCTGCCCTCCATCCAGGACCTGTCTCTCTCAAGATCCAGGAAAATGGCAGGAAAATCATCACAGATCCCACACAGCCTGGACACAGACTTTCTGAGCTGCTGCCCTCTGGCAGACGATATAGAAGCCTGCAGACCAGGACACCCGACACAGGAACAGCTTCTCTCCCCTCTCCATCTCCTTCCTAAACAGCTGATCTGTCACACTGCTAAACACCTACAGCACTGCAACTGCACTCTATGTACAGTCTGTGGGATATATTTCTGTAATCTTTGTATTTTCTGTATATAAGATTTACATTGCTTACTATATCGTATTGTTCATTTACACACTTTATGTGTATATGTGTGTGTATGTATATATGAATGTATCCATAAATATATTTACATTTATAAATAGTATAAACATATTATAAGTACAAATAACACTTTTATACATTTTTTAACATTTACCTTTATATTTATAAATATAAATCCATAATACATATTCATATTGTAGATTGTTGTTGTTTTTACACTGTTATGCTTGAGAGACCATCGACCGGAATCTAATTCCTTGTATGTGTTCGCTCACATACTTGGCCAATAAACCCGATTCTGATTCTGATTTTCAAGGGACCTAAAAGTATGACAAGTCCAAATCGCTGTTACAACAGTTCCGAATATACTTTAACCATGTCGAAGTCACAAAGATTTTCCTATTTTTTCCTCAACTCGTTCTCACACTGACAAGAACAAAAAAACAATAAATCGGCTCGACAAGTATCCGCTGGTCAGGCAGACGATGACTCCCATTCTATCGTGGGCGGTGCCGATTCTGTGCTGGACCGGATTTTGGCTCGTATCAATGGTATTGTAAAATCCCTAGACGCTTTGGACGATATAAAATCATCAATCTCCTCCATTGAGAGATCTCTTTCTAGCTTATTACTGTTAATGATTTGTTGTGATTGTTTGGCTCCACTACTTACGGTTTGGCGGAGTGCCCCCAACCCCTGCACCCCCCCAGTAGACATACATATGGGGTGATTGGTGTACGGATTGATTCTGATCGTGTATGGACTAATCATCCCGAGATTCAAATACGTCGTTCACGATTCACCCATAATATTATTGTGCCATGGTTGAACTGCACAAACATGTTTTTCATTGGTCACTTATATAACTTGTTTTTCAAGAATAACTTCTCACAGAAAGAGTTAGAACACCTGTCTTGTCTTGTCGTTCTCTGGAGAAATGGACGCTTAATTACCTTGCTTCTCCCAGGTGAAAAGAGGAAACGTTGCTCAAAAAGTTTGTGTCTCTAAAATCACAGCGTGTGTTTATTAACAGGTGTTAAATGTGTCACCTCCCCCACTCCCCCCCTCCGTGTGTGATTCATTCCTGCTCGCTGACTCTGCTGCGCCCTTTTCGGGACTGATAATAAAGAGCTCATACTTATACACACACACACACACAACACAATTAACCCTGTGTGCACGTGTATGTGTGTGTGTGTATATATATACATATATATATATATATATATATATATATATATATATATATATACACACTACCTTCTGTAATTCAGCTGCGCTGTGGGTTGCGTTTGACTTATTCTTTGCCGATTATTAAAATCAGACGTGCGTACTATTTGCATTAAACAGTTTAAATACGACTACAAAGTATAACTACAATTAATCAGCACATTTCAGATTGGAGAACACAGAACAGATCCGTGGTAAAACCTTTGATTTAATAAAATGTTAAGCATTGAGTTTAACCTGGATGTTTCGGCACACTGGCATTAATCCCCAACACTTAATAAAAGAAAAACTTAATATAGCTTCAAAACATTACAGCCTATTAGGTCCATGTTTACGCAGCACAGTATATTAGGTGAACTCATGGCTGAGCGTAAGTAATTAAATATTATTGATGTTAATTCGAAAACTCTTCTGATACACGTACAGTAACCTACTGTGCTGTACGGACGTATATTTAATGTTTAATTATATTGAATTTTTTAAATTCCGCTATATATGTAGGCTGTGTTAAACATATCAATTTTATTATTATTAATTTCATTTTACCTTGAAACATAGAATATCTTTACATTATTCCAGAATCTTGATAAAATGTTTCTTGATAAAATAGCGACGCTGCTTTTAAAATCCCGACACTTAATTTCACTTTCGTTTACAGGCAGGAAATGATCAGCTCCGTTTCATGCAAAAAATGGACACGGACTCAGCGGCACATCATAGGATTTCGGGGGGATATTATCTATATGACTTAATAATTAGTAACAATAACCGTAATTCGGTTATAACACACATTCAGGATGATCGTGCATGTAAAAAGCGTTACTGCAGTAACACTTAAATTATTAACAGTGGCGATTTGAGAAACTTAGATTTTAGAAATGGGGGGATCAAAGCTATCTGGGGGGGGGTCAAAGACAAAACTGTGTAATTTTATAATATCATCAAAATATATTAACTGGTTTAACGAAGTAAAAGTCAAACTAAACACTTGAATCACACTTTTTTTTATTTCCAATGCTCAACAAGAACAGGTAATATATTTTGAGGATGATCTGGTTAGATGGATATCCCTACCCATATCATGTGGGACGGTAATAAACCTGTTCAACAAGAACAGGTAATATATTTTACAGACAGAACATTAAACAAAACATGAACAAACAAAAATTCAGACAGTTATTACAAAGTAAAAGATACCATCTCAATACCACATATGACAGAACATTTTAGCACTATGTCTATACATCAGGTAAAAACGCATCAAATCAGGATACAGTATTCAGATGTTTTTCATTTTTAGACTTTCTGATTAGATTAATATAATTTATCTGTATTGTCACGCTCGGCTCGTACGATCCTCCTGTGTGCCACGCCCCCCTCGTTAACCTCATATGAACCCCGACGTTATCAGATGTTTCTTGTTGTTTCATTCAGTCCTGTGTATTTAAGTCCGTCAGAGTACGTATCCCCAGGTCCGTCATCGACGTCGTGCTCCGTGTTTCCACCACAGATAAACCCATCTAAAGGCGAAATTGATCAGTTTCTTGATAGTATAACCATTCTGAAATTATCAGACAATCAAGTGATGGCACTGGACTCTCCGCTGACTCCAGGTGAACTCCAGGAAGCCCTGAACGGTATGCCCAATAAAAAGGCGCCAGGTCCAGATGGATTTCCAGCAGAATTCTATAAAGAATGTTGTAGGAAACCAAGGAAAATGATAGGCTACCACCAAATATGAATTCTGCTAACATTAGTCTCTTGCTAAAACCAGGCAAAGACCCTACATTGCCTGCCAGCTATCGTCCAATATTCCTTATTAACGTCTCAAAAAGAATAGAGAAGATATTTCTCATAATTCATAATTCATCATCATAATTCATCCTGACCAAACTGGTTGCATAAAAGGCAGGCACTCATCAACAAATACACGAAGATTACTTAACCTGATAGACTATTCATGCAATAAAAACCTTCAAATTACAATATTGTCTCTAGATGCAGAAAAAGCCATTCGATAGAGTTAACTGGAATTTTTTATTTACAGCTTTACGCAAATTTGGTTTCGGAAACTCTTTCATGAACTGGTTAAAAATATTATATAGTTCCCCAATAGCATATGTCAGGACGAATTACCAAACATCCTCCAGTTTCTGTCTCAAGAGGGGCACCAGGCAGGTAACAAAGCACTCTCTATGAGGTAATTACATTAATAAACTCTTTCTCAAGGGTCTCAGATTATTCGATAAATTGGTTAAAATCTACAGTTCTCCAATTAATTGCTCCTTCCAGAATAATTCTCCCACTTTGAAGATATTAAATATGTAGGTATTAACATTTCACCTAGGCTGGCAGATTTAACTAAACTAAACCATATCCCACTTTTAAAGAAAGTAGAGGATGATCTGGTTAGGTGGAAGTCCCTACCCATATCATGTGGGACGGGTCGCCTCAAGGAAAATGATGGTTTTGCCAAGAATTAATTATTTATTTGCAATGATCCCGAGCAAACCACCACCTGACTGGTTTAGATCTCTGGACTCCGCCATCTCTAAATTCCTCTGGAAAGATAAACTCCCACGTATTAGCTTAAAAACACTGCAAAGGACTAAGGACAAAGGAGGACTAGATCTGCCTAACTTTCACCACTATTTCTTAGCCAACAGGCTCCAAAACATCTCAGGATGGTTAAAACATACCCTCTTAGATGAGCCTTGGCTAGACGTAGAACAAGCACTATGCAATAATATAAAGATTTCGGATCTACCATTCATTAGCTCAAACATTAAACGACACGAATGCTTCAAAAGCATCAGTATCAGCTCTTCTCTGACAGCTGAATCTTCATTAATCCCATGCAAACGTACTCCCATCTGGAACAACCCTGATGTACTACTAAATAATAATATGATAAACTTCCCAGATTGGAGTTGTAAAGGTATTAAATACTTGGAACATATATTTGAAGGAATAGACTTTATTCCCTTTGACATATTAGTGAAACAATATGGGATTAACAAGAATAGATTTTTAGAATATCAACAAGTTAAATCTATAGTAAAAAAGAAATTAGGGTTTAATCAAATCAAATTACAAATACCACCAAGTGTGGCAGAATTCCTTAATCTGAAAACCCCCAAATTACTGTCTAAAATATACAGGGCACTTTCTGAAATGGATGAATCAATATTCCTTCCTATTGGAAAATGGGAGGCAGATCTATCAGTCAGCTGGGACCACAATTTCTGGTCCAAGATATGTTTAAAAACCTTTAAACTGATTAGAAATCCCAGTTTACAGTTAATACAACACAAAATCCTGCGTAGAGTGACTATACAGGGCATCGGATGTTCAGGATGGGTTTTACGTCTTCTAACAACTGTTCACACTGTCAAGGCGATACACCTGACAGTTACATCCACGCTTTTTGGTTCTGTCCACCTACTCAGATGTTCTGGCTCAGGATCAGTGAAGACTTATCAAAGTGTCTGAGATGTACCATTCCAGCATCCCCTTCAGTCTGCTTGTTGGGCGACCTAGATGGTGTCACTACAGATTTTAACACAACCCACATGGCTTTCACCGCCTTATGCATTGCTAAGAAGACTGTCCTTATGAACTGGAAGAATAAAAATAACCTTAATATCAACCAATATAGAGACAGTTTGTTGAACCATATTAGTCTTGATACAGCTTCTGCCGCCACACTAGATCAATCTCTCTGGGCTCCTTTGATCAGCTCCATCACCTAGTGGGGGTGGGGGGTCAGGGTTTTGTCCTGCTTTGGTCGGTGTCATTGGCATGGGGGGGGCATATTGGCTCGGGGCGTCTGGGGGTTCCCTGGGGGTGGGTTGCTGGGGGGTTCGGCGCTGGGACTGCGGTCCTGGCCTGGATGGGGCTTTGGTGGCTCTTGGGTGGGGTCCTTCTGGCGGCTGCAGGCGGCGCTGCTGGGGGAGCCTGTGCCGGCGGACGTAGGTTACTGGCCTGGCGGCCGTGCTGCTCCTGGGTAGATCCGGGGCGGGCTTGGGGTTCTGGGGGAGCTCTGCCTCCGGGCCGGGGTTCCGGCTGGGCTGGGGGGGCTTGGGTCCTGGTGGGTGTGTTGCTGGGGTGTGGGTTGGTGCATGCACGGGGGCATCTGTCCGCAGGGGGTCCCTGCTTTTGGGGTATCCACTTTGCGGGGGGGGGGGGGGAATCCAATAGAGGAGGAGGATGGACTCAACCTGGATGTCTTTTGTCTTATGCAGTATGGGAGTTAACAGACTGTTGGGGCGGGGGTAGTTTTTCCTCTGTGGTGGGTTCTGGTGAGCTGCCCTGGGTCCCGGGGGGCCCGGTGGGGCGCCTTGGGCTCTGTGGGGCCCGGTGGTGCCGCTGCCTTGGGCCACAGTCTGGATGGGCCTGGGCCCCCCGCCCTGGGTGGATTTCAGGGAATGGGGGTGCCCATGGGGGTCAGCGGGGGAGCTGGCTCCGGGGGGGGAGGTATTTTGCCCCCCCCCATTCCTTTCCTCCCCATCCCTAAATGCTTCCCTCCTCCCGCTCCATCACACCACCACACATGTAGGGCTTTGAGGTGTAGGTGCGTTGCTGGGATGCAGGGTAGGTATTCCTCCTCTGTCCCCTCGCGACCACCTGTACCTCATTCATACACTACAACGTAGACACTCTCATTACTTACTCTCTCATGACACATACATTTAGGGCGTTGGGGATGGGCACACAGAATGGCATCCAGAGGGCGGTCTGTTCATTCAGCCTTACCTCTGGTGCCAGGGCCCACATCTCAATTTTAATCACACATAGACATTGAGGGCTCTGGGGAGAGGTTGGTCGGCAGGGGGTGGTTAGTGCCATGCCCTTCACCTGTTTTAAAAGCACTTTAGAACAACACACACCAACACCACATCTGAGCGGGCGAAGGGGGGCATGGGGTCTTTTCACACCCCCGTTCCCTGTTCGCCATTTGGGGCTGGGGGCTGAGAGGAAGAGCTGGCCGTCTGGTCGGGGTCTGGGCTGGTGGGCTTCTCGGCTACTGCGAGTCCGGGGTGATCTTCTGGTCTCCTCGCCAGAGGAAAAATAGGGGTCCATATAGAGTATATATGGGGAGTGAGAGTATGTGTACAGCGTTCATTTCTGTGTGTCTCTGTGTTTGGTGAATGTGTGAATATTTGTTTATGTGGGAACGTATGCTTGTATATGTGTGTGCCTGTTTGTCTATACACACGTGTCAGGTTGGGTCCTAGACTCCACCTGAGAACATCTCGGGCTCCATTCCCCCCCGCCACACTCCCTGCCGGTGGATGGGGCCCCCAGCCGCTGGTGCGTTGGTGGTTCTCGATGTCCGGGGCTGGATGCTCGGGTGGGTGCTGGCTCGCCCTCGGCGGTTGCCTGGCGGAGTCCGGCCCTCCTGGCTCTGTCGGGCCCTTGCTGGGGGGTGGGGGGGCCCTTGGATCTCTGGGCCCGGGGCCCGGTCTGCCTTGGTGGGGCCGGCCGCCGGCAGAGCCTGCGGGCTCCTCGCCACGGCCCCCTGGGGCTCCTGCACTGTGGCTGCCGGATGGCCTCCCTCCGGAGCTCTCCTCTGCCCTTTTCTGGGTGAGGGGCTGCTATTCTCCCTGCGGTGGTCCTCTGGGGGCTCCCATGCCCTGGGGGGCCTCTGGATGTCTGGGGTCCGGGTTCACACTCAGGAGTACAAACAGGTTCTCACAGACACACACAGGTGTACACACAGGTTCTCACAGACACATACAGGTTGTCACAGACACACACTGTCTTGTTCTGCTGTTGCTTCTGTTCATTGTGATTCGTACAGATGTTGGTTGTTGTTTTCTCTCATCAGCAGGTATTAAAGCAGATTATCTGTGTTTTTTTTCTCTTTTTTCTCCCTCTATCTCTATCTCCCCTCTTTTCCGTTTTCTTCCTTCTTTCCCTCTCTCTCCCTCTCCTGAGGAAATAAAACTAAATAAATTAATAGAAATAAAGCAGTCCTCCGCAGAGGGGGGAGGGGAAAAAATCTTTTAACTGAACAAGTAATGTTATATTTTAGAAGATCCATTTTTCAAACCGCTTATCCTACTGGGTCGCGGTGGGTCCGGGGCCTATCCCGGAAGCAATGGGCACGAGGCAGGGAACAACCCAGGATGGGGGGCCAGCCCATTGCAGGGCACACTCACACACCATGCACTCACACACCCACTCCTATGGGCAATTTAGCAAGTCCAATTAGCCTCAGCATGTTTTTGGACTGTGGGGGGAAACCGGAGTACCCGGAGGAAACCCCACGACGACATGGGGAGAACATGCAAACTCTGCACACATGTGTGTGAGGCAACAGTGCTAACCACTGCACCACCATGCCGCCCCCTATTTTAGAACAAATTGACTGTGATATAACAAATCATAATTATGATCCATTAAATGAAAAATAGGCCAGCTATCCCTTTCTATCCAATGATTATTGAATATAATTTCAGTCCTCCGTAAAAATATCTATTATTCCAAAGAGGACTATTGCGAGGAAATGATGTGAATACAACATTTTATAATATTGTGACACCTGTTTATGATAATTAAATAATTGAATAGGTAGTATGATAAACTCATAATCACAAATTAAAGAAACTGAGATCACACTTTGCTTGAGGGGACACAGATACTTAGTAGTAACACCGTTACCACTGAAGTACAAATCATTAACAAATATAGTTGCTACTTGAGGTGAAAGTCATGTTTGTTGACATCAGTATTTCACTTGTGTTATTTGTTACATGTTCCTTCAGTAACTTTCATAGTAGATATAGTTCAATGATATGTTATGTCTTAGGCCTTAAGCAAGAAGAGATTATTTTAAATACTAAGTGTCTTTGCCTCATGAGAGCTGCCTGCGGTTGGTTCCACAGACCCTGAAGAGAGATCAGACTTTGGAGAGACGAACAGCAGAGTAAGGAGGGGGATGAAGGGATTCGAAGCTGCCCCAACTGGTGCACAAAGACCTGTAGTTATGAAGCAGTCACAGTAGGCCGTCCGCAATATCTTACACGGTAGTACAAATGTAGGAGTAGTTCTTATGTTAATCATATTAATCATATGTTAACCATGTACAGTATTTACAGTGATTCAATGACAATATGTCAATGTGTCAATCATTAATCAAAGGATAAGCAAATATTTACAGTAATTCAATGTCAATATAATCAATTTCTACAGTCAGACGGCAAACTGTAAGGTGCACTCATGATGGGAGAGTTCTACAAGCTAGGAACATGTGAGGACTGGACAGGGCACACACAAGACATGTTGGTTATGGGTAAACATACATGCCACGTTCAGGAAAACAACTGACCATAACAAGAACAATACAAGGGCTATTTACAATTACACAGACACAGAGCTACATACACGAGTGCTCGCAAGGCATGCTGGGATGCGCGGATCTCCCTGGTGCTACACTACACTGAATCCTGCCCATATCCCCCAACACGCGATCACGAATATTTTCAGCGGCAAAAAGTACCCATCGGCCATTCCCCCCTGTTTGAGCACCTGTCTGAAAAGCCTGTGCATGATGAAGCCTGCGCACTCATAATAAATGCCACATTTGAAGTGTCACTATTGAATAAATTACCTGTCATTTTGTGGACCATGGTAAACGAGCACTTCATGCAGTCATAAAAGTGACCCTATCACAACCCTGTCCATCCGACAACCCACCGAAACTCAATCTACTGCAGACTCCTCACAAATGGTAACACAAATAAACAGTTAACGCTAGAAGCGCCGTGTTGGTTTTACCTACTTATAGTGCGGCTAGGCGGTCATAAGGGCACTAGCTGTAAGTCTTTTTATAAGGACACTGTCACTGACACATAATGACCGCTAGATGGCGCTTTTTGCACAAAAGAAATAGTTTGGTTATAAGATCAGGGTGCGTTTGGCCAATGAGTCATTCATTTCCATGTTGATAGTTTCTGACTGACTCGACTGAGAAAATCATCTGAAACAGACTAGTTTCATTTTTATTTGATTTGTTTTTAATCTTTACCGTATGTCTTGGATAATGTGAAGGTTTGTTACCATTTGACTTTCCCATTTGACTTTCTTTTGTATTCAGATTCACCCACTTCAGAGAACTTGGATTTGGAAAATGTATGGTCTATAATATATGAAGACTTTGCATTCTATTTAACACTATGAGAAAATTACATAGCACAATAAATCACAACGCTAACCATTTTAAGCACCTGCAAAGGAAAGACTATGTAAGGAATAATTGACGACGGGCCGCTTATACTACGGTTGCCACACCTCAAGACATCGATCAGATGATATATTTCAAGGGATTCCTCCGGTTTTTCTACTTAAATCGCTATTGTGAGTAGGATTATTTCTTCCGCATCTCATCCAACGACTCTTTTGCTAGTTCCAAAACGTCATTTTAAAGCTGACAATGGAGGTTTGAGCCGTTGATAGCAGACTAATGCAGTTAATAATGAAGTTATTAGAAAGAGAGCGAGAGAGACAGACACAGAGAAAGAGAAACAGAGAGAGAGCTTGTATGCATTAGGCTACCTCTGTGTGTCCCTCAACAGTGTTCTGAAGCACCGTCTCTAAACTGTAAGTCTGCTTTAAGATGCAGCGCTGTTATTACCTCGCTAGTGAGAAATGTCATGTGTAGCCTTTAAGTTGGTACACTAGGCTAACTAATACTGCTGCAGCCCAGTTGTTGAAAGTTTCATATTCACCGTGAATATTAAAATTTACTTTCGGAAAATCGTCTGTCATGTTGTTGTTTTTGTTAGTCCTGTGTGCTGTATAGGTACTGTATGCTAATTTCCGTTATTACAGTTAACTATGCGAAGTGATATGGAACTGTAATGCGGTCAAGAGAGCTACCTGGAACTACGTTCGCCGTGCGTTTATCTGAAAATAATTGCACACCTCAGAACGTTCGTCAGCCAATCAGATTCAAGCATTCAACGGTCCCGTAGTATAAACTAGGCTAACTAATACTTCTGCAGCCCAGTTCTTGAAAGTTTCATATTCACCGTAAATATTAAAATTTACTTTCGGAAAATCGTCTGTCATGTTGTTGTTTTTGTTAGTCCTGTGTGCTATATTGGTACTGTATGCTAATTTCCGTTATTACAGTTAACTATGCGAAGTGATATTGAACTGTAATGCGGTCAAGAGAGCTACCTGGAACTACGTTCGCCGTGCGGTTATCGGAAAATAATTGCACACCTCAGAACGTTCGTCAGCCAATCAGATTAAAGCATTCAACGGTCCCGTAGTATAAATGATTATATTCCATAGACATCGATTCATTCGTTTGTTCGTTCATTCTGACAATGTTAAAACGTTAACATTAAGGCATTAAAAGTGTGGAAAGCAAGAAAGTGGCGTGTGGCTGCTCGGTGAGAACAGGATCAAAGATTTCTGTAACTGCGCTGCTTGTGATATTTGCGTAGTGAATTTCCTAACAAGCAGCTGCTTGTGATTAACAACTGATTGTTTTCCATTGAAGACCTCAGAGAAGATGTAAAACATAGTCATTCTTTTTTGGTTTATACTTTCATAAGGTTTTCTTATTTTTAAAACAGTACAGAAGCTAACAGTTGGATAACAGCTTTCCCAGTGCTTGTGAAGTTGATGCCCTTGCAGTGTAGCGTTATACTCATGGATGCAGAAGGTATAATCAAAGCTCAACACCTAGCCTGCTAAATGTGCCCTTGAGAGGTAAAGTGGGCTATCCCACAAAAACAAGGTTTTGAGAAAATGAGCTCCAAAGTTGAATTTTTGTCTAAAAATCAGTGTGCCTATACCCTACAATTGATATATATCATAGGCAGCACAGAGATATGACTTAGATAATAACAACTTATCCAACTGAAAATATTCAATAAAAAGGGGGTAGGGGTCAAAAATGTGGGATAGCCCACTTTACCTCTCAAGGGCACAAATAGCCAAGATGCAACACCCCCTCACAGAGTAACACAGTTCATTGTTAGATGATTTGGCTGAAACTAATTTATATCACGAGTAACCTACCACCCTCTATTATGAGTCTCAGCTGAAACTAATTCATATCACGAGTAGCCTACCATCCTCTATTTTGATTCTCAGCTGAAACTAATTCATATCACGAGTAGCCTACCACCCTCTATTATGCGTCTCAGCTGAAACTAATTCATATCACGAGTAGCCTACCACCCTCTATTATGAGTCTCAGCTGAAACTAATTCATATCTTGAGTAGCCTACCACCATATATTATGAGTCTTAGCTGAAACTAATTCATATCACGAGTAGCCTACCACCCTCTATTATGAGTCTCAGCTGAAACTAATTCATATCACGAGTAGCCTACCACCATATATTATGAGTCTCAGCTGAAACTAATTCATATCACGAGTAGCCTACCACCATCTATTATGAGTCTCAGCTGAAACTAATTCATATCACGAGTAGCCTACCACCCTCTATTATGAGTCTCAGCTGAAACTAATTCATATCACGAGTAGCCTACCACCCTCTATTATGAGTCTCAGCTGAAACTAATTCATATCACGAGTAGCCTACCACCATATATTATGAGTCTCAGCTGAAACTAATTCATATCACGAGTAGCCTACCACCCTCTATTATGAGTCTCAGCTGAAATTAATTCATATCACGAGTAGCCTACCACCCTCTATTATGAGTCTCAGCTGAAACAAATTCATATCACGAGTAGCCTACCACCCTCTATTATGAGTCTCAGCTGAAACTAATTCACATCACGAGTAGCCTACCACCATCTATTATGAGTCTCAGCTGAAACTAATTCACATCACGAGTAGCCTACCACCCTCTATTATGATTCTCAGCTGAAACTAATTCATATCACGAGTAGCCTACCACCCTCTATTATGATTCTCAGCTGAAACTAATTCATATCACGAGTAGCCTACCACCCTCTATTATGATTCTCAGCTGAAACTAATTCATATCACGAGTAGCCTACCACCCTCTATTATGATTCTCAGCTGAAACTAATTCATATCACGAGTAGCCTACCACCCTCTATTATGAGTCTCAGCTGAAACTAATTCATATCACGAGTAGCCTACCACCCTTTATTATGAGTCTCAGCTGAAACTAATTCATATCACGAGTAGCCTACCACCCTCTATTATGATTCTCAGCTGAAACTAATTCATATCACGAGTAGCCTACCACCCTCTATTATGAGTCTCAGCTGAAACTAATTCACATCACGAGTAGCCTACCACCCTTTATTATGAGTCTCAGCTGAAACTAATTCATATCACGAGTAGCCTACCACCCTTTATTATGAGTCTCAGCTGAAACTAATTCATATCACGAGTAGCCTACCACCCTCTATTATGATTCTCAGCTGAAACTAATTCATATCACGAGTAGCCTACCACCCTCTATTATGAGTCTCAGCTGAAACTAATTCACATCACGAGTAGCCTACCACCCTTTATTATGAGTCTCAGCTGAAACTAATTCATATCACGAGTAGCCTACCACCCTCTATTATGATTCTCAGCTGAAACTAATTCATATCACGAGTAGCCTACCACCCTCTATTATGAGTCTCAGCTGAAACTAATTCACATCACGAGTAGCCTACCACCCTTTATTATGAGTCTCAGCTGAAACTAATTCATATCACGAGTAGCCTACCACCCTCTATTATGATTCTCAGCTGAAACTAATTCATGTCACGAGTAGCCTACCACTCTCTATTATGAGTCTCAGCTGAAACTAATTCACATCACGAGTAGCCTACCACCCTTTATTATGAGTCTCAGCTGAAACTAATTCATATCACGAGTAGCCTACCACCCTCTATTATGATTCTCAGCTGAAACTAATTCATATCACGAGTAGCCTACCACCCTCTATTATGAGTCTCAGCTGAAACTAATTCCACACATATAATAGAAAAATGCAGGCACAGCTTGTTAATGAATAAATATGCATTGTATTTTGTAAAAACAATGTATGTCGCAATGGATTTTTGTCCAGAAAGCTGTGTGGAAGTGTAAGCTCTTACAATAAATCGCGTAGGGTCAGCATTTTTACCATTTATTGAAAATAAATCACAGCATGGGGTGGCATGGTGGTGCAGTGGTTAGCACTGTTGCCTCATGGGGAGGCATGGTGGTGCAGTGGTTAGCATTGTTGCCTCACACTGCTGGGACCCGGGTTTGAGTCTCCGCCTGGGTTACATGTGTGTGGAGTTTGCATGTTCTCCCCATGTCGTTGTGGGGTTTCCTCCGGGTACTCCGGTTTCCCCCCACAGTCCGAAAACATGCTGAGGCTAATTGGAGTTGCTAAATTGCCCGTAGGAATGCATGTGAGAGTGACTGGTGTGTGAGTGTGCCCTGTGATGGGCTGGCCCCCCATCCTGGGTTGTTCCCTGCCTCGTGCCCATTGCTTCCGGGATAGGCTCCGGACCCCCCGTGACCCAGTAGGATAAGCGGTTTGGAAAATGGATGGATGGATGGATAGTTTAATATGCTGTTGCAGTTAGATTTCACTTTTTCTAATCATGTAGATTGCAGAATTTTATGTGGTGGAATTTCCTGAGCGGGAAGAAGTAGCAGTGGTGAGCAAACACTGGATGAAGGGGGAGAAAAAGTGTCCGTGGCCAACATTTGTTTCGCCAGACAAAATAGGAAAAGCTGTAACCAATCATGCAAAACCTGACATTTCCTGGCAGTGTTATGCAGGTGAAATCGCCTATTCAACAGGTAAGTTTTTGTGTCAGTGAATTAACCTTGACCATTTGTTAACACTAATTTGTTAGTATACAGCACCATTATATTGAGGCATATCACCCACTCAGCTCCAAAAAAGTTTTTGTATTTCATTCACTGATTGTATTTGTTTTTCTCTGCATATTTTTGTACGTAGAAAGTTATGAGAAAGCCAAGAAAAATGCAAAGATAGAAGAGGACTCTTCATTTTCCAGTGATCCAGAATGACAGCTGCAAAGGGGAGATCGTTGTAGAAGGTACAGTCATTTTCCTGCACCATTTCATTGCAATGAATTAAGCGCAGATTTCAGGCTTAGAATTTCTGCATTATACAATCAAAATTTATACTCTCTGCAATTTATCTAATTAGCATCTGTGTTTTCTGTGTATGTTGTCTAAAGATTGTAATTTTCTTTTATGGCTGTGTGATATGTCCAAACTCATGTGACATTTTAGGTCATTTCATATCTCGTTGATACATATCAGGATATAGCACATTTTCTGTAGGTTCAAAGCATAGTTTATGTAAAATGATTACAAGGATAACCTTATGCCTTGTTAACTTTTATTTGTCTAGTGTATCATTCAAATGTATAAAATAGCTTAAATGTACTACCACTAACTGTGATTTGCAACACAATGTAATAAATGATAGAATATTTAATAAAACAGTTAGCATTTTTCTGTCGTCACATAATATACACCTTCATTTTGGACAGCCCTATTTATGATTATATTATGCACTAGGGTGGCCCTTATAAATGGAAAAAGGCTAAAGAATAACCAAGGACGTCGGACTGAATCGCAGACAGCAGAAGAAGGCTTCACAGAGACATTCTGTGATTTATTTGACATTGCTCACCAGATGCATTGTCATTAATTACTGCTGAAGAAGACAAAGCCTTTCTGCTTGCACAACGTGAACAAGGCCGAAAGGGTGTCATGGCAGGCCTGGATGCATCGTTGGTAAAGAAAAAAGCAGAACTGATCATTAACCGGATAAACGCTGTAAGTGGGAAGAAAAACAGAAAGTGGAATTAGATTTGATGAACCAAAGTATTGCGCTCTCCTCATGTGACTGAATATTTTTGGTCAGTTTCTGCATTATAGAATCAGAATGTATACTCTCTGAAGTTTAATCCATTAGCATCTGTGGTTTGTGTGAATGTTGTCTAAAGATTGTAATTTTCTATTATGGCCGTGTGATATGTCCAAACTCATGTAACATTTCATTGGTAAATTCAATTCAATTCAATTCAATTTAATTTATTTTTATATAGCACTTTTTACAACAAAGTTGCCCCAATGCGCTTTACAGGAGTGTGTTGTGGAACATCCTTAACAGAGATAACGACAGAACACAGAAACAGTGAAAATGGAAAAATGAAAGAGAAAGTCAGATGACAGTGGAGGAGAGGAACCAAAAACTCCCAAGTGGGGAGAAAAAAACCTCTGGGGGGTCCAAGGTCACCTGGCAGCCCCACCCCCCTGGGCATGCTAACATTACTGGACGAAGGTAGAGAAGTAGCCGGATTGTTTGCTGAGAGCAAGGTGTAAACTGTGATCCGGTCCTAGTTAAAGTCCATCAGTGAGACAGTCCTCCACATAGGCGTGTGTCAGGTGGCAGGATGGAAGCTGCACCGACATCGTCATAGATCGCAGGTCACTTCTGTGATGGCACCCTTCTGTAGATCCTGATGGCAGCTCAGAAGGTGCCCCCTCAGGCACCCTCCAGACATGTGGGAAGGAAGGCAGAGAGTGCAGGTGTCAGAGTGCACTGATACATTAATGAACAAGCACGGTAGGTAAAAATGGCACATACAGCAGCATCAGAAGCCATAATTACGGTGTTAAGTGTTAACTTGTGGGTAAGCTAAACTAAAGTAATAGGTCTTCAGTCGAGATTTAAAGACAGACCGATTCAGCATCCCGAACATAGGCTGGTAAGCCATTCCACAGTATAGGGTCCCTGTAGCAGAATGCTTTACCACCAACAGTCGCTTTAGTTTTATTAAATAAAAATGCAGAACTGTTCATTAACCGGATAAACGCTGTAAGTGGGAAGAAAAACAGAAAGCAGAACTAGATTTGTTGAACCATATTGTATTGCGCTCTCCTCAAGTCACTCTGAATCTTCTGATTCAACATAAAGAGTGTTTGGATGTGCGGCTGTAGAAAACAAAATAAGCTGAAAGAGAGGAAGGAACTTACTGACTGCTGATGTTGTAGAATCACTTGGCTGCACCAAAACAAGTTTTCGCAGTGCAGTGCACACACTCTCCACTGCTGTTCATGCTTCTGGGCAGAAAGTCGACGATATAAATATCAACCACTCTTCCATTTAACATGCATGCAAAAGCATAATTTTCTCAGAGCAAGTGAACTGAAGGCAAACAGTGGACCACCTTCCAATCACTGTGTCTGGGTCTGGAGTTGATCGACTTCTTTGCATTGCCAAACAGCACTAGCACTGGTGAAGCAATGGCTAATGCAATGCTGGAAGAGGTTGAGTCATGGGGAATTAAGGATCGTATAAAAGCACTCAGTCTTGATACCACAGCGAGCAATACTGGGCGAAAAAATAGTGCCTGTGTGTCGTTTGAAGGCAAGATTAATTCAGACCTGCTGTATTTGGCTTACCGTCATCACATTCACTAACTAATGCTAGACGAAGTATTTGTAGGAGTTATGGGTCCAACAAGTGGTCCATTAATTGGACTGTTAAAACGTTGCAAGTCATTTTGGCCTAGTTCAGTTCACAATGACTACAAGGCAGGAATTGGCGACTCACAAGTAGCTGCAGCAGTGCCCGACTTCCGAGCAGAAGTCACACGTTTCTCAGCTGCAGACTGCATAACCCTGTCATGACTACAGAGAACGACCTGAACTAGCCATTGTGTTTCTGGGTGCTGTGCCTCCCCATGTTCATATTACCAAACCTGGTGCATTGCATCAAGCTCGCTTCATGGCCAAGCTGATATATGCATACAAAATATTCTTGTTTCGATATTCTAACTTCAAGCTTACCAACTGTGAACAAAAAGGCTTGGCATCTCTGCATATATGGCCTTCAGGTCTACCTGCAATTGCGGTTCTTGTTTTGCCTGCCAATCATTGCTCCAGCAAATGAGCTGCATCTGCTGAAAATACTGTTTTCACTTCATTCACAAGCAGCAAGAAGTGCCCTAACAAAGCTCTGTGTCTGTCTCTGGTACTTTAGTGACGAGTTGATTACACTGTCATTCTTTAACAGAGATATTTATGTCATAGAGGAAAAAGTTTATGGTTTCAGCGCTTCAGAAACAAGCATCTGAAGATCCACCAAAATGAATAACAGTTAATTTCACCCAGATCAATGAAATGCAGTTACATCCATCCATACATTTTCCAAACTGCTTATCCTACTGGGTCGTGGGGGGTCTGGAGCCTACCCCGGAATCAATGGGCACGAGGCAGGGAACAACCCAGGATGGGGGGCCAATCCATCGCAGGGCACACTCACACACCATTCACTCTCACACACACACCTACGGGCAGTTTAGCAAGTCCAATTAGCCTCAGCATGTTTTTGGACTGTGGGGGGAAACCGGAGTACCCGGAGGAAACCCCACAATGACATGGGGAGAACATGCAAACTCCGCACACATGTGACCCAGGCGGAGACTCAACCCCGGGTCCCAGAGGTGTGAGGCAGCAGTGCTAACCACTGCTCCACCATGCTGCCCCATGCAGTTACATGACTTTGTGAATTCAAAGAAGTTTTTTAACGTGTTGTCAGTTCCAGACTCATTTTGTTCAAAGTGCTCCTGAGACTTGGATAACCAACGACGACTATTTGAAGGCTGAGGAAACTGTACGGGTGCTGTGGGTGACAAATGACACTGCAGAGAGAGGCATGTCTATGATACAGGAGTACAGTGATTTACTGACAAATGGTGAAGAACAAACACAGTTTGTTTGCTGAGCATGGAAAGCTTTTCCCAGACAGTAACAAGATGTCTGTACTTCAGGGATTTTCTGCGTCTACGAGTAAACCATCAACCCTTGCATGAATGACAATTATGACATCGATTACTTTAGTTAACACTAGCTACCTCAGATTTCTGAATAGAAATGTAGCCTGACATAATAAATTGCACAATGTAGCAATGACGTTACGGAAGAGTTGTTTGTTAGTGACTTTCGAATTTACCGCTTAATGCCAATCATAGCCTATTAATCGGGTTTTCGGGAAAAAAATGAATATTTCAGAATGCTTCAGCACACCCTAAATGTCAACTGAACTCAATACATTTTTGCACATCTTTTTTTTTTTGAGTTGATTGACAGGGTTGAAAAAATGATCACCCTATTATACACATTTTTTTAATAGACCAAACAAGAGATTGGAGGAGCTGGGCCTTGGCTGCAGCAGCGTAGCTGTAAACATGTCCATCCCCACCCAAACCTCCTCCTCGTCCAGCATTCACCTCTACGCCCGAACACACTTCATCCTCTTCTGAACAACCTCCTTCTTCTCCTGCTGCTGCATGTTCAGAGTCTCCTCAGCCAGCAGTAACTGAGCCACCAATGACTTCTGTGACAGCAGTATCACAGAACAGTCAACGTTATTCAACCTCAGAGCTCATTACAGGTACGGTTGCAAATGGTTTGTTACAAAGTAATCCCATCCCATAATGCACAAGAGGTGGCTATATTGTTATTGTACAATAACCCTAAAAACAACAACAACAATAATAATAATAATGATGCTAGCAAAAACAGTAGTGTTCTAAAGTACATGTTAGATGTCCAATTTTGTTACGTGACGTGTAGAATAGTTATGGTTTTGGCTATTAAGACTGAAAACGTTCATACATTTTAAAGGTTTACTATGTGCATGTCATAATACTTGCATACCATGCACTTATTTAAACCTTTGTGCACTAAATTTAAAAAGTCAGCCAACATGAATGATCAGGCCAGAATTAAATAATTTCTTCATCAATAGACAGTAGTGTATGTTAAATGTCTGAATACACATCGCAGTCCTATACTTTCACAGACCTAAGTTAAATTCTAAAGCCCCCCAGGCCACCGGTATGTGTGTGTTTGTGCACATGAGCGTAAACAAACATTTACTGAAAAAAAAGTGTGTTTATCAAAATATCTAAGTCTTTATTCTGCCAAAGTTTAAAAAAAAAATAAAAATAAATAAATAAAGACCAGCGGTTAAATCGGGCATATAGTCACTGTCTGGTCTCACTGCATAGTGGATGACTAAGTTAGG
Source organism: Brienomyrus brachyistius (assembly GCF_023856365.1). NCBI lineage: Eukaryota > Metazoa > Chordata > Actinopteri > Osteoglossiformes > Mormyridae > Brienomyrus > Brienomyrus brachyistius. The sequence goes on from NW_026042309.1 coordinate 1,719,087, forward strand.
GTGCTTTTGGGTTTGGTCACACATCGCGATCACCAACCTAAAGTTAAACTCTAAAGCCCCCTGACCTCTGGGGTGTGTGTGTTTGTGCGCATGAGCGTGAACAAAAATTTACTGAAAAAACTTGTTTATTGAAATAACTAAGGCTTTATTCTGCTAAAGTTTTTAAAAATGTGTTTTTGATGCTTGTCACTAAATGCTGCTTAATAGTTCCTACCCGGGGCTGCTCCCCCAGAGACAGTTGCTAGTCCATATAATGCTAGACCATAAATTTTCGCACCTAAAACATGACAGGGCTTTTGCCGTTAGAAAATAATGCATTTACTTAAAATAATACATTGACAAACACGACAAATGTTTTTTATCCCTTAAATTATTAAAATAACTACGGTATTAGTCTAACAAAGTTTTAAAAATGTTTTTGAAGTTTGTAGCTAAATACCGCTCACTGTAGTTCCTAGCCGGGACCACGTACGGTGCCATCTCTGGAACGAACGGACTCCTTGCGATGTCTTGTTGTATGAAATCTGCTTGAAAACTTTGTCGGTTACCTTCCATATTGGAATGTTGAAGATATTTTTGATGAATGTTGCTAAATACCGCTCACTAGTTCCTACAGCTACTAAATCAATAATAAACTGGGAGCATCTTATTTAAAATAAAACTAACAAACTACAACTAAATTGTTTTATTCCTTAGATCATATTGGTTTAAAATTTATACTAAATTGTCATACAACCGTTTAAGTTATTGGACTTTATCCCTCCGATTAAACAATTGTAGTTAGATACTTCACCCAACGCCCCAGGCCTGCAGCGGGGGTCCGGGCCCATGCCAGAGCCCCAGAGCTGTGGTGTTAGAGATTGACCTTTATTTAAATTAGAAATATATTATGTTATAATATTTACAAATAAGACAGATTGATAGTGGTAATGTGCTTTCTGCCTGTTTGGGGGTGCTGGCTGTGTGCTTCTCACACCCAGGACCATCGGTTAAACGAGATGTTACAGTCACTCTGTAGACACCCCGCAACAATTTGTCAGCCGGCGGCCATTTTGTTTCATTGACGCTTCCTCCTCATGGGCTTATCGCTCACGGCTCCAAAAGCTCTTGCGCCGACGCCCTGTTCCCCAAGGCCACGGACATTAGCAGACCGACATGTCTAGACATGCAATATGCATAAATCCCCCTAAAAATAGGATGGCGGTGTTTTTACCGATATAAAATAGTGCATTTTGTTTAAAAAAATACCCCGTTAGCAATACACAACTACTGCTTTTACCATTCAAAACTGCCAGACCCTCTTTCCTCTCTAGCTAGAAAAGCTTGATGCATCCGGTGACCCCGTTAAAATTATTGTTAAAAATTGTATTATGCCTTAAAACATATTTAAAATATCGCATTAATAAATCCATGTAATGTATTTCATTCTCTTAAAGACTACTGATTCCAATTTAGTGCCATATGCTTTTATCTTGTAGGCCGTAGGATAGCTCCATTTCTACCAGCTATAGGCCATGGTACATCTGGGATATTTTGCTTAAATTCTTTATTAATTGTCGTTGGCTATATGCTTTATAACACATTTTATACTTATTTTACATGTTTACTTATTGTATACACATTTTAAAGTTCAGAAAACGACTTGCCTCAGCTGTTTTCAATAAAAGACAGTGGTGTGTGGGGATCGTGGCTCTACGCACAAGTGCGACATGGCGAGAGAGCGACAGTTATTTTAACAAGGATCGCCCGCGAAAAAGGGATACGTCCCCCTCCCGCTTATGACATCATAGACGGGGAGAGAATTAAGCTCCGCCCAATGTACCACCTAATATTTTTTAACCTTCCACTCATAAAATACTTTTTTAATGAAATCAGTTAATCATAAGTTGTTAGTACAGTTTGACTGAGTTAAAAAGTGACATAAAAAGTTAAGTGAAGTAAGACTACACAGAAAATGTGCCAGTGTTAAATTAACACTGTTTATATATTGGAGTGTTTATATGGGTCCACAGCATTCGGTGTTACCTTTAACACTTTACAGTGTGCCTTGAGTGTGTTGTTTTTACAGCAGTTATCTTTATTAACTCTAATAGTGTTAAATTTACACCATAGGGTGTTAAGTCAATGAGTCTCCACCTCCACATATCTGCCCCATTTTAATCCTCTGGGGTCTAAGGGTAGGGTAGCATTTAACACTTTACAGAGTACAATGAGTGTTGTTGTATAGTTTTAAATTTATTAGCTATTTTAGTGTTCAGTTGACACCATAGATCAAGTGAGTTAAATGATGAAAAACCCAAAAATGGGGTGCAGGGCTCATACTGCACATAATGCAGTATACCATCTAATGTGCCCACATCATTCCCATATGTGGCATTGGGGGACTGGTTGCTTCAGGTTCATATAGTTTTTTATTATTGTCTTCCTACATTTATCCATACATTCCATTTTCATCCATCCATCCATATAATAGAATAAAACTGGATGCCGTGATACTTCTATTGTTATGTACCGTGTGTGGGATGAGTGAGCGGGAAGTGAGGAAATCAGGATCAGGCTCACGGAAATCAAAAAGACGGGGTGTATTGCAAGATGAACACCACACAGTAGGACAATGTTAATGACCGGACTGGGGAAACTAACTGGAACGCGGACTAAATACATTGGACTAAGGACGGCAACAGGAAACAGCGGGTGGGCACGGGGAGTCCACACGGGGTTAATGAGGGGGCGTGGCACACGGGAGGAGCGGACGATCCGGGCATGACATGTATGTATTTTTATTCAAAGATCAACAGCATGTAATACACAGATGTTTTCTGTACCAGACAAACAAAATAGCTACAATTAACAGTGCATGTATATGACATGATAATTAATATATATGATCTTGCTTAATTTATTAAAATGATTTCTTGACACACCTCTGTGGAGAGCGATATCTGCAGGGGACTAAGGACATATAGGGAGGCTCTGCGCAATAAGGGTAATCTATTCACGCAGGCTGTGGTGACAGTCGCTAGGTAAATGATATAGGGGTGACGCAATAACTAGGAACATACAGAACAACATGTTGCACCAGATAAGACGAAATTGCCTGAAAGTGGAAAAGTATGGACAGGGGCGGGGGCTGCTTGTAGAATGCCCCCGGGTGATCTCTTCTCATCCACGGACCTGGTGGAGACGGCGAACTCCAACAATCTGGGGGCTCGGGGTCGAGATAGAGGTCGGCATTCGGCAAATACCAGACGAGACCTGAATGGGCACGGAAGGCTGCAGGCGCCACTAACAAAAGGTAAGCAGAGCCTGTTATATCAAAATCTGCATATATGGCTATACTAAATAAAGTAGTCCGAAGTGTCCATCAGGGCCGTCAGTACATTGAGGCGGCGAATGAGGGTAGGTAAAAGAATATTAAGGCTGGGTTGGAGTCCCACTGTGGTGTCCTTGGTGTGGCAGCCCCACTATTCGCTGACGAGCAAATAGAAGCACTGGGTTAGAGTCCCAGTGAGCTGGGTTAGAGTCCCGGGGAATTCAGGACCCCCGAATTCTACAGGCTACCGGGTGGGAGTCCCGGTAAAGGTTGGGTCAGAGGCCCAGGGTCAGGGACCCCGGATTCTGAAGTTTATTATTTTGGGTCAGAGGCCCAGGGTCAGGGACCCCGGATTCTGAGGTTATTATTTTGGGTTAGAGGACCAGGGGTCAAGGACCCCGGATTCTGAAGTTTATTATTTTCGGTTAGAGACCCAGGGGTCAGGGACCCCGGATTCTGAGGTAATTATTTTGGGTTAGAGACCCAGGGGTCAGGGACCCCGGATTCTGAGGTAATTATTTTGGGTTAAAGACCCAGGGGTCAGGGACCCCGGATTCTGAGGTAATTATTTTGGGTTAAAGGCCCAGGGGTCAGGGACCCCGGATTCTGAGGTAAAGGTTGAGTCAGAGGCCCAGGGGTCAGGGACCCTGGATTCTGAGGTAATTATTTTGGGTTAGAGGCCCAGGGGTCAGGGACCCTGGATTCTGAGGTAATTATTTTGGGTTAGAGGCCCGGGGACCGAGGGCGAAATTGGCCCTGTTTAGGCAGGGAACAGATCATTTACATCGTGAGGGTCAGAGCAGAGGAGAGGGCCAGCCGGAACCCGAGAAGGGGGAACCGAGAGAGGGAGACAGGCCCTCTGCCTATACGTGTAAAAAGGTCGCCCCTTCTGCCCCGCCTGCCCATATGTGCCCTATGATCACAGTTACGTCCGGGGCGATAAATGTACAAGGGGGGCATCCGGCTGGGGGGGAGACCTCGACTCCCTCAGACGCCGGATTAGGTGGAAGATCGGAGGCGGACTCGAACGTAGATACAGAGTGTAGGGAACCCAAGGAGAGACAGGCAAGCAGGGAGGAGAAAAGGAAAAAGCAAAAAGCGGCGGGGGCGGAAGGCAGACAGGACCAGGTGGCGTTTGCAGCTCGAGTAAGGAGGGAGCAGTTAGAGGAACAAGGGGGAGTAGATTCGCCTGGTCAGCGGGCAGGGACCAACACAGGGAAACTAGAGGAGGGTAAAAAGGTGGAAATGTGGGGTCACGTTTCGGGGGTATGGAAGGACGACCCAGAGGACAGGGCTCGTAGGGCCCTCGCAGACCAGGTAGAGGAGCGGATGGCCGAAATAGAGGCGGCACTACAACGGGAAACCTCACTCTTAGAGGAAAGGGTGAGGGCTCAGGGCTTTGCCCTCGATGAAGAGGGAGAGAGCGAGGGGGAGTGTCATTGCAAGGTCTCAAGGCCCCCAAAGCATCAACTACCTCTGCTAAGAGGGACGGGCCAGACGCAGGATAAATATAGACCTTTCCCGATAGGAGACGTGCAGGCACTGGCTGATAAAATGCCGCCCCCAGCAGAAGGAGGAGGACAGTGGATGGATAAGCTAGACCAGCTCACTCAGGGGACCATGTTGGCACTGGGAGACTTCCGGGCAGTGGGAGCCAGATGTCTGACTAAACACTCATTGCTGGAGGTGGAAGAGAGGGCAGGAACACTGACGCATCCTGATGACATTAGCTTGACAGCCGTAGTACTGCGCATTGGGAACGCCATGAGAGAAATGTTTCCTCCTCCTACTGGAGCAGGCGTCCCAAAGCTGGCGTGGGATAAAACCCTGCACCCCAGGGAATACCTGGATAAGTGTAAGGAGGATTGGACGGCGAACCGGGTGTCACCCCGGACAGGAGGGGGTGCAGCGAGAATGGAGGGGGTTCCAGAGGGGGTGTGGGCTGCGATCCTGGACAACCCAGACTTACCAGGTGCGGACTCCCACATGTGGGATAGGCATGTGATACACCACCTACAGAGGGCCAAGGACGAGGCAGGGAAGGAGGAGAGTGACCTTAAAGAGCTCCAAACCCATTTGCTGAAGTTACAGGTGGGGGAGGCTAGACAGAGGGCCAATGAGAATAAAAAGAGGGGGGCTGGGAAGCAGATGGACGATCTGTTTTAATATGAAACTAATATATATATTAGTTTCATATTAAAATGTATAACAGTCCTATATAACAAAAATCAGTGGAATAATGTGCACATTAACTATGGTTACATAACGTAAACCGGTTTATTTTAAAATGTCAACTACAAAAAGAAGATTCCATTTGACATTTTTTTCACTTTTAAGCAATTTATACGACATGTAAGTGCTTTTCTGTTTACATTAGGCTGTTGTACAACATTTTAAGTCAATAATTGTACGGCAAGCCGGAAATGAGAATTGCTGCAATATTCAATATTCATGAACTGTGGTGTGGCCACCAATATGTGTGACTATATAAAACGCTGTGAGCTCATACTTTAATTTTTACAATTGTCTGTAGAACTGAAGCTTTCGAAGGTCATTTGGAAAAGGTGAGTTTGTTTAATGAAAAAGGCAAATATACCATACAAACTGTAGGCTAGTAATCCTAATAACTCGTTCATTTTGTCCGTCTGTGGAAATATTTTAATATATTTTTAACTGTTAGTTACTCTTGTTCTCGAATCATGTTATTCCCAGGAGACTCATGCAGATGTGCAGAAGATGTCAATTTCTGTATTAATATATAAGAACTTATTCTAGTAATTATATAACTGGTAAATCACAAATGTATTCATATTTTACCGTTTATCACTGTTGTCTGTGTGACTAAAATGCTTTTGAACTTCTTTCACTTTCACAATCATCTATAAGAACTGAAAAAAGTGATTATGTCTGACAAATACAGTGTTTTCCCTAGGTTTACAGCTTGGGGGGGGGGGGTTCATGTGTTTTTTTTAATGACAGCAGTCAATATAACAACTGAACTAAACATCAGAACGTTTCTTTTTATGACAATTACCCACAAAGCGTGCAGCTTTTGTCACTGCAGTGCATCTTCCAGGGCTTCTGGAAGAACATTTCTAGAGCCTCTTGATATGAGAAGTCAGAGACGTCTGGCTATACTTTATCTTCAGGACTTAACAAACACGTACGTGCCAAACAGTAGTGATGGACAAAATGACGCTTCTGGAACATTTTGCTATTTTTTTCTATCAACACTAGATGGAGCTCTACTCAAAAAGGGGCTCAAAGTATTCCGAAAATGAAACAAAAGCGCCGCGTCTACCAAATAGCATTTCGCATTTCACAAGTCTGAGATAGAAGATGAGCAGGTCATCTTAGCCATCGGAAAGCTGCAGCCTCCCTTCCTCCTATCCTTTCTTAATTCTCTGTGGATTATTACCAGAGTTGGGTAATTCAGGTCCAGAGAGTGTGCTCATCTGTGTGTGACAATGCATAGGCCTGTTCTATAGGAAAGGTAACCTTAAATGACTTCTGTTGTGATCTGGCAGTGTATAGAAAAAAAAATAAAATTAACTTGACCTTCAAGGGAGGCGGGAGGTGCCGTTGGGGGGGCAGGGCACCCCCTAATATAATGGTAGGGGAAACACTGAAATATCTACAGAATATATCTCAGTAGCGTGCAAAAAAACTCCATAAATAGTTAATTTACTGAGTTTGTGAAAAGTCCTAGTAAACAATGTGTATTGAAACACCTTTGGCTAGAATGAACAGTTACTGACCACCTCTGGGGATCTTCCTGGGGAACTCATAAATGTGAAGTAAGATTTCAGCAGCTGTATCAATATTATAATTTAGGCTCAATTCTAAAAATTCTTTAACTATTAAATATCCACTGTACCTATTGTTAGGTTTGGGGATTGGACGGGCGAGCAGGAAGCGGGGAAAGACCAGGCAGGCAGGCAGGCAGGATCTTCGGGAAAACGTGGGTTTATTTGGGAACGGGAGAGCCAGGGCAGACGGTGACAAACTGACATCAACTGACATCAACTGACATCAACTGACATCAACTGACATCAACTAACATTAATGACAAGTCTGGGGAAGATGGACTCAGACGCGGACTAAATACACAAGACAAGCCGAAAATAACAGGAAACAGCTGGGCATGATCGGGGAAGCACACGTGGATGATCAGGGGGCGTGGCACACACGAGGATCGGACGAGCTGGGCGTGACACTTATATTGTTCCTTTGTAAAAAGAAAGAAAAAAGAGTTAATTTTAATATACCAGATAGAAAAACAGGAGAATCCACTTGTCAAGTGTTTTACTTTAAGGCAGTTTATAAGATAATGTGTATATGCCTTCATGTTCATAGCACAGCGTTTTAAGTCAACGACTGTATGACAACTCTAAAATGAGATTTGTTGCAATATTTGCTGTGGTGTGGCCACAGTAATCTGTTTGATTAAAAAATTCTGATGTAAAAAAAACCTATTAACTCCTAAATTCACTTTCACAATTGTCTGTAAAGAGGCAGCTTTTGTGGGCCATTTGGAAAAAGTGAGGTTGTTCACAAAGATATACAGACACGGAGTGGGACTAATTTTCAGCCCAGAATTTTTATGCCAAAGACCAGGGCCCACTTTCTTGATATCGGTGACTCTTAGCATCTTACAAAGACTCTAAAGAGCGCAAGTATGAAATCTAATGAAGATTGTAGTTATGTATCAGACAAAGTAATGTTACCATATAGACCAGTCATTTTTTAATTAAGTGATGTTTGGTTATGAAACTGTACCCTTAATGATTTCAGTCTTATTTTAAATGAGCAATATGAGTCAATAACAGTGATAAGAGACTAAGAGAGACTCAGACCATCTTCACGGAAGATATACTTAATTAAAAATGTTTCGGGAAACACAGTGGAGCTGTAAGAGAATTAAGGTAGAACTTATGAACGACGTAGCATTAAGGGACTAAAATACTAAGGGGTAACGAGACTAACACTGGACAGATGAGGCTAATTAACAGACTGAGAAAACAAATGAAAACTAATTAACTCAAAGGAACTAAAACAGGGAAACTAAAAACTAAGCAAGGAACAGGGAAACAGAATCTAACACTGGGGAATTAGGCAGGTAGGAACACAAGCAGGGGCACAAGGAACGAAACCAAAACCAACTACAAAATCACCAGACACAGGAACTAGGAAAACTCACACAAATGAAACACTAGGGAGTGAAATACAAACACAGAGGAAGCAGGATTTGAACACATGACAAAGGGATTTGCAAGTAGTCACATGCTCAACATGTTGAGCCATGCAGCTGACAGAAAACAAGGGAGACAAAGACTGACAAGAGGGACAGGATGGCCAGCGATGCCTGCTGGCCAAACGGGGAAGGGACACAAAAGACTGAGACAACAGGGGCTGAATCTGACAGTTAAGAAGGTTTCAGGAAACTGGGCCCATCCAATTTTGTCTTTGTTCTGGGGGAACTTTCATAAATGATGCTACAGTATTCTGATATTTCAAGAAGAAAAAAAATAATAAATAGCATATGGAAATAAATAATTGTATACTGAACTGGGGTGGCTTTCCCAAAAGTTTTGTTACGCTAAATAGTTTATCTATTACTTAAGATTGATTACACTGCACAACAATTTTTTAAAAAGTTTTTCTTCCTGAAAAGTTTTTGCTGATTGTAACAGGTACCTGGAGGGCATGCACAAATATAGTTTTGGTTTTGTTGTTTCACATAGGAAATAGACAGTTAACTGTTTACTGGCAATAACGTATTTAATCGCATTTATGTTTCACATATGCTATTGTGTTTACCATAGTTAGAAATGTATTGCTCTTGATTTTCATTTGTATTCAATGTCAGGTGCATCACACTGCAGTGTTAAATAGTAGTCAGCAGAAATATTTGTATCTGGTGACAGCATTCCTGCAGTCCCGAACCCAACAATTCGGCTTAGCTTTTGACAGATCCAAATCTCTGACCAGGTCATTTAATTCCGACTGTGTTATGAGATGTGGATCGCCTGATGAGTACGGTTCAAAATCCGGATCATTGTCCCTGCCAGTTCCTGCATTGCAGTTTCTTCATCTGGCTTATCTAAGGTCCATTCCTCTGGTGGTTTCGGAATTGGAAGACTGTGGTCATGTGGCACAGGTCTCATTGCTGAAGGTAGATTAGGGTATTCAATTGGCTTCATGTTTTTGGCAGAGAAACCAGACACATTGGTCAAACAGAAGTAACAGTCTGTTACCTGGTCTTTCTGTTCTCGCCATATCATCGGGACAGCAAACGACATTGTCTTTCGAGTGACTCTGAGCCAGGCTCTCAGACAGACAACACATGTCACACAACAAATGTGAGGCGGTCATTCCTTGTCTTGATCACCGATTTTACAGCCGAAGCACAGATTATATGCTTTATTCACAAGAGCAGTCATTGAGCATCTTTGAGGAGCAAGCGTATATTCACCACAAATGTAGCAGTGGACGAGAGGGTAGCCTCCCTTTGCCTTTGGGTGGGGGGACGGGTCCTGACTGTTGCTTTTGCTTATGCGCCAAATGGCAGCTCAGAATACCAACCCTTTTTTGAGTCCTTGGAAGGGGTGTTGGAGAACGCTCCTACTGGGGACTCTCTTGTTCTGCTGAGGGACTTCAATGCTCACGTGGTCAATGACAGTGAGAACTGGAGGGGCGTGATTGGGAGGAATGGCCCCCCCAATCTGAACCCGAGCGGTGCTTTGTTATTGGACTTCTGTGCTCGTCACGGATTGTCCATAATGAACACCATGTTCAAGCATAAGGGTGTCCATATATGCACTTGGCACCAGGACACCCTAGGCCGCAGTTCGATAATGAGCATGACCTCAGGATTAGGTCTCTGCTTTTTGCAGATGATGTGGTTCTGTTGCCTTCATCGAAACGTGACATTCGGCTCTCACTGGCAACACCCTGAGTATGGCAGCATTCAGAATGACCAGACCAACAGCAGGTATCCGCACGTGCTGAGATCTGGCCACTTCCTGGTCTGCATGCTTCAGAGTGCCACCACTGAAATGTGGACTTTATGACGCTTCCCCGACAGTAGAGAAAGATGGACATCTTGCCAGAGAGACAACCCAGATAGCGAAATGATTCGGTGCCGGATCCGGCAGGAGGATCTGGAACAGATCCGCAGAACTGGTCTGGATCGGAGTCCACTTGCTCAGCAGGACGGATCCAAAACAGTTAAAGATCACTGGATCCAGGCCAGACTCTACCCATATTTGCCAGTATCATAGTTCACCCAGCCTTACAAATAACATGTTAAATATAATGAAATTTAATAATTACCTTCTGGTCTTACGTAATGTTTGTTGTATGTATTAAATAAAACTTACATTAATCAAATCAAGCCTATTTTTTAAGGTCGTGGAATCTCACATTATATAAATATATAAATTAATAATTATTTGTGATTTCTAATTAATATTTATTTCATCCTCTCCACCTTTCTACCTACCTACACTAAAAATATATTGTTGGATGTAAGTAATTTTATTAAGATCATTAGTTACACAAAGTTAAATTATCTAAGAACAGATGTACATTTTGAGTTCACAGTTCAATTTTATGTTAAACTGAACAAATTTTAGAAGACTGGGATTAATTATTTTAAATGAATTCAATAGCACTCATGTTCAGTCTACTAAAATCTAATTTGTACGTGGGATTGTAATTTATCTATGAATTTTAATTATCTAGTACTGAATCATTTTGCTATCTGAGAAGACGTTCTACATACCTACCCGGGTGGGCCGCCTCAAATTGGGACCCAAGTACTGCCATGCAGCAGGTGACGCCCCAGCACCACACCAGCCCCAATCCCCAACAGGCCTGACACTATTAGCTCTCCGAAGGTTTCGACTCGCCCGGGGATGAGGCTCGCGAGGGCTTTGCTCCCCCATCCACTTTATGATGCATGCAGCCTACCTGTGGGCGTCTACAGCAGAGCTACTCTGTGCTAACTGTGGAGAGCAGAAGGGTGCCGGGTCTGTTTAGACTGAGCTGCTGTGAAGTGTTTTATGATGACTGGAGTGTCAGTCCCACCACCAACCTCCAAAAATTTTTTGAAGATCCACTTGAAGTTGAAGATCCACTCACAGGTCCGGATGCAGTTTAACGTCAAACCCAGGACAGTAGCTACAGTACTATAATATACACCCAGCGCTCTACAGCAAATAATAATGTAAATATAAAATCATAACAGTTTATAATAAAAAGTGATACATCCATTAACATCCTGCTACATCCTCATTTAGTCGTCTTTCGATTGGTGTATATAATTTACTATGAACCTTGACGTAAATGCAATCAGTCGTTACTCGATCAGACATAAGGCGACAGATACCTGTCTTTTTTAATACATTTAAATTTATGAAGTAGTATTATGATCAATATATAATACAATGTCACTGTGACAACATGCATGGCCCCCCTGTGGCCCCTCCTAAATTTCTATGTTACTTGGGTCTGAAATAAATGCATTATTATTATTATTATTATTATTATTATTTACATTTTTATATATGGGCAAAAACTTGTGCTGGAAAGAGGTGAAACAAACAAGCTCTTAACGGACTCTTAATGCAGGGATGCTGGGTGGTCGAGTCGTTTCAGCTGGTTAAATTTTTTTTTCTGTTGTTAACTTATTATTCTTGTGGAAGCAAGACAGTCTAAACAAGAGATGAGAGTGAATATTTGTAAAACCTGTGAAATGTAACCGCAAAGCTTTAGTGGCCCACCCGGAATTCTCCGGAGCCTCCTGACTGGCAACTCCGGCCTGAATATATCTATACTTCAAATGTGTGCAATGTCTAGTAAACCGCATAACTTGTTCACTTTTCATTTTGTGAAAAGTTCAGCTGAATGATGGTGCCTGTGAATTTAGAAATGTAAGTTTCTGATTTTCTCAAACCATTGGGGTTGGTAGTAATATATTGTAAGTAGCCCAAAGAAAGAATATGTTGCTGTAAATATCATGTAAATATCATTCAACTAATATGTGCCAGCAAGCTTGGCAAAATTCACCTGAAGAAGTAGCAGAAGCAGACTGGTCCTCACCATACCGGCCAGGGGTGCCTTGGGGGGGTGGATTTCCAAGTTCCCCTGACTGACAGGGGCCCTGAAAATCTTCAAACATAATTGGATTGGTCTGTGTTGAGCAGCTGAAATTATATGCTTTCATGGGGCCCAAAGTCTCTAGCAGCACCCCTGGTACTACCACTTCTTGAAAATTTGTACATTGGTAGAAATGGGGGGGCGGCATGGTGGTGCAGTGGTTAGCACTGTTACCTCACACCTCTGGGACCTGGGTTCGAGTCTCCGCCTGGGTCGCATGTTCTCCCCATGTCGTCGTGGGGTTTCCTCCAGGTTCTCCGGTTTCTCCTCACAGTCCAAAAACATACTGAGGCTAATTGGAGTTCCTAAATTGTGTGAGTGTGCCCTGCAATGGGCTGGCCCCCCATCCTGGGTTGTTACCTGCCTCGTGCCCATTGCTTCCGGGATAGGCTCCAGACCCCCCCGCGACCCAGTAGGATAAGCGGTTTGGAAAATGGATGGATGGTAGAAATGGTCGATGTCAATGAATAATGCGGCTGTGTGTGACTCAGCCAGTTAGGACTCTGTGCCTGTAATTGGCCGGTTGCCGATCCTGTGATGGGTTAAGTGTTTTTCCCCGCTGGAGCCTTAAGCAATAGTCTTAACCCTAGTTTCACCAAGGAGTGGCTGATCATGCTTTCTAAACTGTGTCACTTTGGATTAAACCATCTGGTAAAGAAATGTCATTTACAATTTGTTGTTAAATGTAATTTGCATTTAAATGGATGAGGAAAATACAATGCATTCATTCAACAGGTTTGGAAGTTGGTGTTTGGAAAATGGGAGGCGGCAGCAGTACTGAACTTGTGGTGGAACAGGAGAGGAGACCAGAGCTCCTTAAAGACCCATGGAGGAATATTGAGTGGAACCCTAGGTATGAAGCCTGTTTTTGTTCAATATAATCAACTGATTTGTTTTTTTACTAGTATCACATAATTTTATGCATGAGTCTGACTTGTTTGTGCGAACGCTGGCGCAAACTGATTGCCGCTGCTCGCCGGTAAATTCTAACCTTTGATTTCTAATTCTAACTCTGGTAATTTGTTTTATGTGCATTTGGTCTCGACTGGAAGAGTTATTTTTCTGCTTTTACTGATCTTACTTTTTTGCAAGACCGATGTTTTAGCCCACCTGTTCTGTTTGGGCTATTGAGTCTTCCCTGGATCTAGATCTGCCCACTGGACATTTAAGTTGCCCGAGTCCTCGCCCACAATGTGGATCAGTTGCATTTTTACCTGGTTTGTGTTTATCTGGACTCCACTGTCGCTTGTTTTCCAAGCTGCGACGGGGTCTGCTCCAGTATTCAGCAGCTGAGCTCCTCCAACTGCGTTTCCACCCGTCTGAGCATTTGCTGACTATTCTGCAGCTTTATCCGGACATCGCTTTCTGCCCTCGCCGGAAATACATTCACTGTGGGTCCCGCAGGGGTTTCCAGACTGACCCCTCGAAAACAATAAACTCCATGTGATCCAGCTCCCGTCGTCCTCCACATAACTCCAGCAGGACTGTCGACCACAGTGTGCTAGCAACTTCTACTCTACGTGAAACTTCAAGTGTCAACTTCGGTCTGTTAAACATCCGCTCACTTAAGAGCAAGGGACATCTCATCCAGTAGCTCGTGATCGACAGTCAGTTGTGTCTAACTGAAACATGGCAACTGCCTGATGACTTTTCTCAGCTTAATGAATCTACTCCTGTGGGGTTTGTTTACATCTCTGAACCCGTGGCTCCGGCCGTGGAGGAGGTCTCGCGGTAATTTATCCATGAGAAATGGAGTCTCGCCGGTGTCTGTTCAGGCATTTGGCTCTTTTGAATCCACTGTATGCCAAGTGCCTGGACATACTCCTACCATCACTGCAACTGTTTACCGTCCCCTAAATCAAATGCTGACTTTTTAAATGACTTTGATATTTTTTTAACTCACTTATCTACATTAACATCAAATATAATAATTGTGGGGGGTTTTAATATACATATGGACAATAATAATAACCCTTTTACAAAATTCAATTCATCCATTCAATTTTATTTATATAGCGCTTTTAACAACAGTCATTGTCACGAAGCACTTAACTTAGTACTACATTTAACCGGCCAGAACCCCACCAAGCAAACCTGAGATGACAGTGACAAGGAAAAACTCCAGCTAGCAGGAAGAAACCTTGAGAGGAACCTAGGCTCGGAAGGAGACCCCATCCTATTCTGGGCAACCAGGGAGCATGAAACTGCATTTATACTGAGATTCATTAGAGTTCATATAGTTATGAAGTCCCAGTTGGTTTCATGTTGTTCTCTCCAGGAGTACAGGTGCGGGTTCACATGGTGTAGAGTCGGCTCAGTATCAGCTCAGAAAAAGAGAAGATGGAGAAGAGTTATTGCCCTAACCTAACCTAACCTCCGGCAGGACTAGAGTAACTATGGCAGCCTGGCTAAAAGAGAGACCTGGAAGGAAGCACAGACATGAGGGTTTCCAGGGGTTTTGGCATCAAGCCAACCCGCCATCCACAGCTTAAGTGATCGGCGAGAGTGGCAGGACGACAGCACCAATCCCCCCTTTCACCTTTAATATCAAATGACTATGAATCTCCAGATTTCCCTTCACCTTAGAAAAGGGGATTTAACTATCCAAATGACTGGCTAAAGAGGTACGTCTTAAGCCTTGACTTAAATGCAGAGATTGTGTCTGAGTTCCGAACACTAATAGGAAGTGTATCCCATAGCTGTGGTGCTTTATGAGCAAATGCCCCAAAAGTAACGTTCTTTATTCTGGGTATGGATAGAAGACCTGCATCTTGTGATCTAAGCGTATGATTCGGAATGTAGTTGCAAACGAGGTCACTCACATACAGCAGTGCAAGACCATTTAAAGCTAGGTTAAGAGCAGTATTTTGTAATCAACACGAAATCTAACTGGCAGCCAGTGCAGTGAAGATAAATTTTGGGAAATATGATCACATTTTTTAGTTTTGGTGAGGACTCTGGTTGCTGCATTCTGGACTAGCTGGAGTTTATTTAATGACCTCTTTGGACAGCCGGAGAATAAGACATTACAGTAATCGAGCCTGGAGGTAATAAACACATGAACCAATTTCTCTGCATCTTGAAAGGAGAGCGTGTTTCTTAACTTGGCAATATTGCGCAGGTGAAAGTAGGCGGTACGGCTAATGTTAGAAGCATGTACATCAAACACAAGATCAGAGTCTAGAATAACACCAAGGTTTTTAACAGCAGTACTTGGTGTAATAGGTAGTCCATCCAGATTGACTGTGATGTCAGATAGTTTACTTCTGGTGGCTTTAGTGCCAGTAAGAAGAACCTCAGTCTTGTCTAGGTTCAGCTGGAGGAAGTTGTCTGTGTAACCACCACGCCCGTGCGCGTGGTTGTGTAGCGCTGTAGTCTAAATAGTACCTGTGATGGGAAAATAATGAGACACATTACTTTTCACAGCAAATGGCTTCCATCGCATTTTATTCTGCATCTCCACACATAAGAGTTAACAACTCTCTATTAATGCACTCTAACAAGCTTTACGTTACAATCATAAGTGCGTTATAATGAAGTTATACGTTAACACCGTGAACCATCCACTTAATACTGCACAATATGATGCATGCAGCTTTTCAAATGGCGTTACTACTGTTTGCATTTCAAGAATACTTTTTTTCGCGACCGGCACAAAACCCCGCGATTTTTATGTATCCGGAGCTAATCTCCCTGTTCAACCTCCTTCACTAACGCCATGAAAACTTTAGTGCAAAACTCAGTATTAACGTAAGTTAAATTTATGCGTTTATCACAAAAACTTTATCAACTCTTAAACACCTCTTTACCAATAACATTCACAACCATTTGTACAGAACACACACATTTTAACCAACCTGTGATGGGAAAATAATGAGACACATTACTTTTCACAGCAAATGGCTTCCATCGCATTTTATTCTGCATCTAGCCATTACCCTTCTCCCAATCCCACCACTCTTGGAGCGCCATCTGCAGTCCTGGAGACAAAACTATTTTAGTACCTTCGGCACAGCATTAGATCGCACGTAACAATGAACATCACCGCGAGACCAACCCCCCCCCCCCCCCGAAACCAACGCTTTCTCCAGCCGCGATTCTTTTTTTTTTTTTTTTTTTTTAGTGGTAGTGTTGCACTGTGATGTTCAACTGCGCGTCCGGTACAACACCCTCTACATCTGACATCCACTTTTTAATATGCATTAAACATTCTTCCATTCTCTGAAGTTGCTGTCTATCTTCTGGTTTGGCCGATATATATAATTGTATATCATCTGCAAAGCAATGAAAGCTAACTACATGCTTACGAATAACTAAGCCAAAATTCTGACTAACACAGATTTCTGTTACAAAGTTATATGTAATGTACCCCTCTCATTCAGGGAAGCTGTTAATTCACCAAACTCAAAAGAGTGGTGTAAAGCAATGGATGAAGAAATGCAGTCATTGAAAGATAACGACACATTTACCTTAACCAGCTTACCTGAGGGTAAGAAAGCAGTGGGGGGTAGATGGGTATATGCAGTTAAGAAAGATGTTGATGGGTGTGATAAATTCAAAGCACTATTTGTAGCCAAAGGATACAATCAGAAAATGGGAATTGACTATGAGGAAACATTTTCTCCTACTGCCAATATGACTAGCATCAGGGTAATAATGCAGAAAGCAGTACAGGATAACCTGATCTTACATCAGATGGATGTGAAAATTGCTTACTTACATGCACCCATAGATTGTGAGATCTACATTGAACAGCCAGAAGGTTATGAGATCAAATGCAAAACTAATAAGAAATTAGTGTGTAAACTGAAAAAAATCACTGTATGGTCTAAAACAATCAGGAAGAAACTGGAATACAATGTTAAACGAATTTCTGATTGATAATGGATTTGTAAAAAATCTGATGGATCATTGTGTTTACACTAAAGAAACAACAACTGAGAAAGTGATTATGGTTGTGTGGGTAGATGACTTGATCATTGCTGCCAGTGACGAAAATGCACTAAAGATTGTGAAGGAAATGCTCACTGGAAAATTTAAAATGAAAGACATGGGTAGACTGAAACATTTTCTTGGTATTGATTTTGAGCAAGACCATGAATGTGTAAAAATGTTGCAGAAGAGATATGTGGAGAAAATTCTAGAAAGATTTGATATGCAACATTGTAAACCAAGAATGACTCCTTG
Organism: Brienomyrus brachyistius; assembly: GCF_023856365.1. NCBI lineage: Eukaryota > Metazoa > Chordata > Actinopteri > Osteoglossiformes > Mormyridae > Brienomyrus > Brienomyrus brachyistius. Next base: position 1,736,749 of record NW_026042309.1, read on the forward strand.
TGAACAGAATTTGAGCTACCATTGTGATACGGAAGTGATGCAACATGTCAAGAAATACAGAGAGGTGGTAGGTAGCCTTATCTATCTAGCTACATGTACAAGACCAGATCTCAGTGTTATTGTTAGTAAACTGTCTCAGTACTTTACAGAACCGACAGAAGAGCAATGGTGTACAGTTAAACACACACTGTGATATCTAAAAGGCACATCTGAGAAAGAGTTGTGTTACAGAAGAAGTGACAGTGACAAACTGGGAATTTATGCTTACAGTGATGCGGACTGGGCGGCTGATGTAGCCGATAGACGCAGCACAACAGGTTTTTGTGTGAGCCTTAATGTGAACGGTCCTTTGGTTTCATGGAAAACCAAAAAGCAACCAACTGTGGCACTGTCTACGTGTGAGGCAGAATATATGGCTTTAGCTGCAACTACACAAGAATGCATGTACCTAGTTCAGCTGTTAGAAGGTATTGATGGATATCAGTACGCACCACCTGTGATATATGAAGATAATCAGGGTGCGATTGCATTGGCGAAAAATCCGATAAGCAGACAAAGATGCAAACATGTAGATATAAAATACCATTTTGTTAGGTCATCGTTGAATGATGGAAAAATACGTTTGATCTATTGCCCTACTGAACAAATGATAGCAGATGTGATGACAAAGCCTGCAACAACATTTAAGTTGATTAAGTTTGCAAAGTTTATGTTTGGAGAGTAGATGTACACAGGAGAGTGTATATGATGTAAAGAGAAAATAGAACCTACTGTATTTTTCTTTGAAGGTGATAATGTGAGAGCAAGTGGGGGTGTTGACAGAAATGAATAATGTGCTCTCAAATTGTCAAGTGTATATATGTGAAAGAGTTTGTATTGATGACCGATGGGTGGCAGCTGTGAGCTAAGCCGATGTTGTAAAAGTGTTAATAAAGTTTTTTCTTCTTGCCGGTAAAGAGACAGGAGTTTAACGTGTGTGTGCCAGTCCTCCATAAAGATATTTACATTCGGTTTAGTATAATACGCCATAACCGCTGTAGCATGTATTTCTGCTAACACCTCCAACTCCATGACTTTCTGAAAGTAATTAGACACAGTGTATGTAAATGCTGTGCTGTACTGTTATAGAGTAGTTTACTGCAAAACACACTGTGTATAGTACAGTAATGACTGTATTGCATAACCTTACCTGGACGTATTGGTGACGGAGTTCTTTGATGCGCTCACTGTTCCTTTCAAAAGGAACTTTGTATAGTGTTTTCATTCGGACTCTGTGCTTAGCTAGAGTCCGAGAAATTGATGTTATGCTGATTGTTGCAATGTTCCCAAAGACAAGGTTGTCCTCTACAACTCTGGACTGAATGTCCTTCAGTTTTATTTCATTGTCAGCAATCACCATTTTGACAATAGCAAGTTCCTGTTCTTCATTCAAGAGCTTTCCCCTGCCCCCTGAGGGAGGTAGACGTTGAGTCCTTAGAGGGACAAAATACAATTACATATTAGAGACTGGAGGCATACAGTCACTCTAATACAGTAAATGGTAAAATTATTTACACTTTGCTGTAGGAGAAGCAATATCCTACCTGTTGGTTTCTCTGAAAATACGGACAATGGATGCCACTGTCCCGGCTGAGATTTGGCTGTACTCGTTCACCGGCCTCTCCGTATGATAGTCCGTGGTTTATGACATGGTCAATGATAGTAGCTCTTATTTGATCAGTTACCCTACCTCTGGTCCTTCTTTGAGTGCCACCACACAACTGTAACTAAATTCTAACTCCTCTCCCTCTACCTTGCCCCACTCCTCTCCCTTGTCCTTGTCCCACTCCTCTCAATCCTGTTACTCGTCTTCCTTTCCCTCGTGCAAGCATTCTTTTTCTTTCTTTCTTTCTTTCTTTCTTTCTTTCTTTCTTTCTTTCTGTTGCTCTATATTGTTCCTTTTCCACACAAGATCAGCCCAAAGAGTCCTCTTTTAGAACATATGATCATGTGATTGGGAAAACCTCAACACCTGATTGTGGTTCCTAGATGGGAATCAGCTGTGATTTATATATTTCCATAACTGCAATAAGCTGTTTCTCATTGGCAATGGAATAAAATACAGGGAATATATTTGTGTTTCAATTCACAATATGAACAGCTGTTCACTTTGACTTTAGCCTATATAAGTTATGTTTAGAACATGATGTTATCTGTTCTGACATACAGTGTGAAAGCATTTGTAGATTTGACTGTAAAATTACATTGTTTTGGTCTTGGTTGAGCTTGTGTGTAAAAGAAGTTCAAGCATTTTAAATTGGTGTTAACTGTATGCATTTTGTATCATAGCAACAAGAAATGTGTTAATTGTATAGCCTACAAAGACGGATGTTGTGCTAACTGTGTTAAGAGTTTTGGGAACTTGTTAAATGTATTGGAAAGCTGTCATGGCGATTGTAAAACACTGTAATATATAACGTTTGCCGTACAAAGTACTCCAGAAAAGTTACTGTAAAGGACAAAGCCAAAAAGTAAACAAATGAGAGGCATATTACAGTAAAATGTTGTGCAACTGCCAAGCCAGAGTCACGGAAGAATGTTCATTCTGCCTCATCACCATATCTCAGAGCTGGGACTAGCGATGCTATCCCTTGTTGGGCGATGCAGAAAGAATCCTCTGTGTGACCCATTTGTACCTTGACGTCGAAATTCAGCTCCTATTCACCTATGGCACATATTCTATGTTCTAGTCACTCTTTGGCTTCTTCAGATGTTTAGAAATGTGTGTGAATAGTTTTGAGTCATTGTGTTTAAATGACTACTGTGTGCTGGCTGAGCTTAACCTCTGCGGCCTGTGTTTTCTATTTTGCATCAAAGTTCACCAAAGCGCAAAATGTGTTTTGATGAATGAAAATGTGTTTCGAGTTTTGCAAAAAGGGTGACTGAGATCTGAAAATTGTGTCTAACTAGGTGAGCATGGGTTAAAGTTTCGCCAAACAAGTGACTGATTCAATGAATGACTTTTGGCAATTGGCGTGCAGTTTTGTTTACAAAATGATTTTTAATATTTCAGCAATTCAGAAAAACTATTAAATATTTCACTTATGTAAACAACATTTATCCCAAAGTGCTACAAATGCTTTTATTCAGCAAACTCAGCACCAATAATCTTAGATCATTTAGAATGTGGTTATTCTATTTTTTTGTTACAATTACACTTTTCAAAAACCTATTTTCAGTGGGGCTGACAAATTGTAAAAAAATCACATTATAAGCATTTCTAGCCAAGACTTTTGAGCTCTGAAGCTCAGGGCTCCCATGTTATTTGAGTTTGAGATGCCTGCTGAAGTATATTAGCAGCAAGAAGATGAATGAAATCATGTGTCCTCTTCCAGTATCGCACTTACGAGGTGATGGCAGGTCGAGGCGGACAGCCTCTGGGATTCCTCCTGTGTGACACCATGGGATTGGAGGCAACTAAGGAGGGAGGGGTGAAAATTGACGATATTGAGAGCATCCTGAAGGGCTACATACCGGACAAGTACCAGGTAAGAGCTGTGTATCCAACCATGCCTCAAAAACAACTGCTATATGAATATAGGAAATTAAATATCAAAAAAGCAAACGAAGGGGTGAACATTGAAGATATTGAGAGCATCCTGAAGGGCTGCATAAAAAAAAGGTACTGGGTAAGAGCTGTGTATCTAAGCAGGCCTCAGTAACAACTGCCATATGAATGCATGCATGTCTGATCCCATTAATGGCTTATAACAGTCACATGTTTACAGATACTGGTCGTCTTCTCCCTACATTCTCTTCTGACAAAATTAAATCTTATCCATTGATTTGTTCTCACATAAATAAGGAATTACACAGATGTCATATGAGATGAGTTTCTCATGATCTCAAAGTCAGTGCATGTCTGTATGTGTTATTAACGTTTTGTCTGTTTAGTTCAACCCTGCATCACCATGGCAACCTGGTGCTGGTCAGACAGAGTTACAAATTAAGGACAGGATCCATTGTGTGGTGTATGTGATAGACAGCTCAACATTAGGAATTATGGATACAAAAATTAAGAAGAAAGTTGATGAAATCCGAAAGAAAACTAGTTTTCAAGGTTAGTGAGTGGGGAGGAATGTGGCATCTGTTATTGAGTGCGTGTTGTTGGGCAGGGGTACATGAATAACACAGAATAATCACACAGGAACCTGACAAAGTAAAAAGAAGAGCAGCTTTCTGGAATGGAAAATGGCAAACCATGTTTTCCGGGGCTTTGGCAGGAACAGTATTCATGCTGTAACTGAAGGAGCTCCTGGATGCTCCTCCACACAGAGCCGCTCCATCTGTGAGAAGCTGGAGGGCTTTCTGTCACATAGGGCCCACTTTTAAAGGGTTGGGACTGAAGGTTAGGGTATGAACATGAGCTGAGCTGAACACATGTGGATTGAGGAAAGGCAGAGTGATGCTGGCAGGTGCTTCTGAGTAAGACAGACATCAGTGTGCTGATTGCTATGATTTTGCTTTAGAAACTGTCTCCTGATGATGGCTTATTCCATAGAACATATAATATGTCACTAGTCAGACATTTCTGTTGATGTTTTTAGATGTGCCTCTATTGGTGCTACTGACCCATGTGGACAAAGCGTGCCCGCATGTGGAAAAGGACTTGAAGAAGGTGTATCACAGCTGCTACATAAAGGATATGGTGAGTTTCAGGATCTAACACTGGAATCAGTACTAAAAGCTTGCAGCAGACACACACACCGTGAACAAGTGAGAGATAGCAGTTCATCTGGGTGAATGTTTGTGGGCTGTAGGAGGAAACAGGGTGAACAAGCAAACGTCACACATGCAACCAGCGGCAGGGATCGAGCTCACAGCCCTGGGGGGTCTGAACCTTTGGTTTATTATATTCCAATGGCTCACAAAACTTTATCTCAATTTTATTTTCTAAAACATATTGTCAGGCAGCAAAATGACCCTGTGGGTAGCACTGTGGCCTCACGCCTCCATAAACCAGGATCCTGGCCTGGGTGTCTCCTTCCTCAGGTCCTCTGTTTCCTGGGATAGACTCACCATGTACATGTATTTAATTGCCCTCAGGAGCTTTAGAACTTTAGTCGTACAGTGATACCTTGGAGCACAAACTTACTTCATTCCAGAAGGCTGGTCGACTTGGTTTTGGATTTGGTTGAGTTCCAAGTCAGATTTCCCCATAAGAAATGATGTAAATGAGTTTAATCCATTGCAGAGCCTCCATGTTTACCTATTAAAACCTATCAACCTAGTGAACTAATCATACAATCATTCAACAACTGATAAAGTCATACAGACATGAAAAACCACACATCCATCCATCCATCCATTTTCCGAACCGCTTATCCTACTAGGTCGCGGGGGGTCCGGAGCCTATCGCGGAAGCAATGGGCACAAGGCAGGGAACAACCCAGGATGGGGGGCCAGCCCATCGCAGGGCACACTCACACACTATTCACTCTCACACGCACACCTACGGGCAATTTAGCAACTCCAATTAGCCTCAGCATGTCTTTGGACTGTGGGGGGAAACCGGAGTACCCGGAGAAAACCCCACGACGACATGGGGAGAACATGCAAACTCCACACACATGTGACCCAGGCGGAGACTCGAACCCGGGTCCCAGAGGTGTGAGGCAACAGTGCTAACCACTGCACCACCATGCCGCTCCTAATAATGATAATAATATTAAATAATAACAATAATAATAATAATAATAATAATAAATAAATAATAATAATAACAAAAAAATAATAATAAAAATAATAAATAATAATTATAATGATAATAATAATTGCACCGTGTCCAATCACCGCCAGTTACTGTAAACAGTAAAGTACACTTAACTGGACATGTCTATTATTTTGGTTTATACTTATTAATCCATTAATTCTAACTTTTGTACTTTAAATGGACAGAGTACAGTTATTATTAGTAGCGGAAAAGTTTTGCCTATTTGTAGATTGTTACATTTGTGGCTTCCATCATGTTTATTTGTGGATTTCTGTACAGTTCGTACCACTGAATTCCCCCTAAGAGGTCAGGGTGGGAAAACATTTCCTAAGTAATTTTGCGTTCTCTCACAATACTTCAGTGTTGCCACACAATAGATTTGTGATCCCACTGCACTTGCCCGCTTGTGATTTGCTGTACTGTAATACAGACATGTCCTGTGTGCTTTAAGCATTAAACTACAGTTATTATTAGTAGCGGAAAAGTATTGTGAGGGAACGCAAAACTATTGAGAGTAAACACAAAACAATAAAAAATATATTTTCTCACCCACAGATGATCTGTAGAAAAAAACACAATATTGTATATACAGTAATACTTATTTTGTCACCCTGGTCTATTTAATTGCACATAAGGAAAGTCACAGAGAATAATAACCAAAGGGTGAAGAATTTGATTTTGTTATGGAGTTTGTGGTTAGAAGTTAATGGTGCTTTTATTTTGAAAGATCACTTTGTTGACATGAAGACACGTTGCAAAATGCCATCTGTATGTGAAGTTATATATCTGTCTTTAGAGGTAAAAATATAACGTCTGTAGCCGTGAGATAATTCCGTCTCAATGCAAAAAGTTTAAGACGTTTTGGCCCTAAAGGGCTTCCATAAGAGGGTGCAGCGAGCGCGTAGACAGGATGGGTTTTCTGCTCACGAGCGCATACACGCGTGCCTCATATTTTGAGACTAGTAATTTAATACTGAGTGAGCAAGCAAGTATTGTAATATACATTTGGCAGCATCTGCTAAAGGCAGATTTATACCATTTTATTTTTGACTTATTACAAACAGCAGCTGGAAAATATACATGAATGTATGTGTCTCTCTGCAGATCTACAGAGCTAGCGGGTGTCTGGGCATCCGACCATCAAATGTGATTCCAGTGAAGAATTACTTTGATGAGAATGAGCTGAATGACACCTGTGACATCCTGCTCCTCAAGGCCATGAAGCAGATGCTGGACTTTGCTGACAATTACTTTGACAACTGTGAGGAAAACACAAAGTAGATAAATTGATCATATTGAGAGGTTTTGCCGTTGCCTCAATCTGTCCATGTTTTACGCCACACCTTAAAACCTACATTAGGCTGTTTCTGTACACTGACACTCTGACACTCAAACCTTTTCATAACCTGGATTTATAATTGTCTTTTCACTTGAGTATGAACACAGCCCTGGAAAAATTGAGACCACAGCAAAATTTTATATTGCACTCATTTCTCAATTTATGTTTACGTGCCAATGTAAAATATACATATTTTTTGCAAACTGCAGCCTAGTTTTTCCCTGTTTCTCATTAATGAAGAGCTTCTTCCTTGCTTTATGGGCCTTCAGTCCTGCTTCTAGGAGCCTGATATGATCCTAACCCTAGCAGTGCACTTCACACCTACACGTGATGTTTTTCCCATTCCTTTCTAAGGTCACTTGAGGTCATCCTCCGATTTATGAGGCACTGCCGGATAAATTAACGGTCATCTCTGGCGTTAGAAAGTTGCTTCTATCTTTTGACTGTCTAGTTTTTGGTTATTGCCTCCTGCTTCACCTTATTCTTGTTTGTTGCTGTCTTAGAAACTTTGAGCCTGGAAGCAGCCTGCCTTGTAGTTTAGCCTCCAGCAGTAAACCCAGGAATAAATCAGGATTTAAAAATATAGAATGATTTCTTAATTTTTTCCAGAGCTGTATAATTATACATTCAAGTACACATTTTAACCCAGCACTAGATTAGATGCTATGCTAATAAAATGACCTGATGAATCCAGCATTGGTCACTGTCTGTCTCAGACTTAAAATATATGCTGGTCAAATTCAATTATATTTATCACAGATAAGGAGTTTATCTAATATACTACATCTAGGGGATACCTCTAACATCTGACAAAATGTTATCTTCATTAGGGTTCATTTGTTAAGAAAAAATGGAGTTTTGACATTTGATCCCCTTAAGATGATAACTAAAAAACAATTTGCTGGGTGTTGTTCAAACTTTGTATGGGCGCCAACTGGCACTGATTAAATTTTGACACAGATCACCCCAAAATTTAAGCAATGCAGCTTAGTGGCAGCAAAATGAAGGGTGAAAGCAGACTACATTTGATTTTGTAAAAAAAAAAAACTGTTGGATGTGTAACAAAAACATTATTTAAATGAAGATCTATGCCTGGTTTTATTTTCAGATACTGTAAATTGTCTCAAAAATGAAGCAGCAGCACTGTGTGGTAGCAAAGGAAGGAAATGACAGCTATAGAAGATACTCAGGCTTGTTAACACAATAACTCTAAAAGTATTTTATGGATCTTTTTCAAACAGCATAATGAAAGCAAAAAAAAATAAAAAATTTGATGACATTTGATCCCGGTAGTACGATAACTGAAAAAGGAATTCCCAGATTCTTTTAAACCTTTGCAGACATGTTGTAAGGGGGAAGATCTCAACCTGATCAAATTTTGAGACAAACTGCCCCAAAAATTAAGGCAGTGGTACTTATTGACAACAAAAAGATGGGTGAGATGATTGTGAACGGGATCACACAGGATCATTTGATCTTTGATGCATTTTATTACCATTATACAAAATATATTGTAAATATTGACTAATATTTCATAAAAATCAAGAAATCAGCATTAGTCCAATATGTCAGTCCGTTGAAGTTTCAAGACACAACACTTGAAATACATGAAATGAAATGATTGGATTGAAGGGCCCAACATTATATGTAGTGGAGGACAAATGATTTCTTCAGGCCCTGCAAAAGGGAGCACTTGGTTTGGTGCAATGAATACCCTGCTAATGCAAATGCAGCAGAATATGTGTCATGTAAATATCAGATTTTATAGGAGTATGAATTGTCCATGATATTGAGAAGAGAGTGGCAGAAATGTTGTCCTGTAAGAATGAGATCGCATTGGGATTCAGGAATCAACATTGCGATTCAGCCCTATAATGAAATAGCATAATGATATGAATCAACATTGCAATTCAAAAACAATTCATCGTGCAGCACTACTCATATAATATGCAAATGTTGCAAATCACTTATTGCATTAGGCAGACAAATGTAATCAACATTAAACAATGAACAATAGGGATGGGTACCGATCAGTTTGTACCGGACTGTATTGAAGTGCAGATTTTGTTGCCTTATTTTGGTGTCACTTAAATGCCTGAAGTGTTGATTGAAATATTTGCCCACTTTTGCTCAGACAGCAGAAGCATCACTGCACCTTACGTTCCATCTCTGGTTCATGTTTCACTCAGATGCTACCGTTAGTCGGTAGCTACCTCAAGCCCAGTTAAAAAGCCTAAAGCTGAACAGTGTAAAGTGTGGCTGTATTTCATGGGAAAGGATTCCGACAATTGGGGGGGGGGCATTATTGGTTTAGATTGGTTTAGGCACTGTTTAGTCACCAGCGTCTTTATTTCTTCACTCTTATTGTTTCTACATTTATTTTGGAGTTTGCATTGGGGAGGGGGGCACTGCCGGTAATTCCTGCCCAGGTCGCCACATGAGTGAGGACCAGCCCTGAATGTACCAGGTATAATAGGTATAAGTACAAATTCGGTGCTTGAAGTGGGCTGTTCAGAGAGAGGCTGTACCAGCACCTCTGTCTCTCTTTTCAGAGAACCGGCAACATGTTTGATTTGCTAGTAACAGTAAAAGATAACAAGGGGAGTACCGGCACCCGATTTTCTCTACTTCAAGCACTGTAAAAATCCATGTAAGAAACATTTTACTCCAAAGCCAGCTGTAGCATAAGGCATATTGAAAATGTATAAAGTATATTGTTACAAAGGTTCATGCAAAAGGGTAATGGGTCAGTGTGTGGCTCAGTCGGTTAGGGCTCTGTGTCCGTAGTCAGCAGGTTGCTGGTTCAGATCATGTGAACAAGGCCCTTAACCCCAGTTTCTCCAGGGACTGGTGGACCGATAATGAAAACACACTGCTTTCCTTGAACAGGTCAGAAAGCTGGTGTTGGGAAAATGGGAAGTGGGAGCAGTACCCCAGTGACAGAGGAGAACAAACCAGAGCTCCTTGGTAAAGCCTGGAGGGATGTTGTGTGGGACCACAGGTATGAAGCCCGTTTTTATCCAACATAATCAACAAATTGTTTTGTTTATTTTTTACTAGCATCACATAATTTTATGTATACATATTTAAAATGTGCATAAGTTCTATAACCTTCCCCTCCCACACAAACACACATATAAACACTGGGCAGTGTGCAGCCCTGCAGGTTAGCTCACCAGCTGGTAACTGCATTTATCACCTACACTGCATTTATGTATCTCTGCTGGGTATCTTTTGCCTCACATTTAATCTGTCTGCTTATGCCCTAATTGTTAATGGTCTATTGTAATGGGCGTCTCCAATTGTAACAAGCTGTGCCAAAGCAAGTTTTATTTTATGTTGCAATAAAGATTTTGAGGGGGCGGCATGGTGGTGCAGTGGTTAGCACTGTTGCCTCACACCTCTGGGACCCGGGTTCGAGTCTCCGCCTGGGTCACATGTGTGTGGAGTTTGCATGTTCTCCCCATGTCGTCGTGGGGTTTCCTCCGGGTACTCCGGTTTCCCCCCACAGTCCAAAGACATGCTGAGGCTAATTGGAGTTACTAAATTGCCCGTAGGTATGCATGTGTGGGTGAATGGTGTGTGAGTGTGCCCTGCGATGGGCTGGCCCCCCATCCTGGGTTGTTCCCTGCCTCGTGCCCATTGTTTCCGGGATAGGCTCCGGACCCCCCGCGACCCAATAGGATAAGCGGTTTGGAGGATGGATGGATGGATGGATGGAATGAAGATTCTGATTTTATGTTCCGCAGAGTGATGTCACCATTGGGTCCTTGAACAAGACCCTTGCATAGCTTTGGTTAGCATCTGTAAAGTAATCTGTAAAATAAATAAACACTTTCTAATAAGCATGCATGACACTTCATTAAGTGGTTTCAGTTGCAGATGACTAATGAGATGTAAAGGAAGCCATAGTAATATGCTATTATGGGATCGTTTATATTCCTTATGAATTCTGACTAATTCCTATTTCCAATTCCAATGTCTGTTCTGGGGGCGGCATGGTGGTGCAGTGGTTAGCACTGTCGCCTCACACCTCTGGGACCCGGGTTCGAGTCTCCGCCTGGGTCACATGTGTGCGGAGTTTGCATGTTCTCCCCATGTCGTCGTGGGGTTTTCTCCGGGTACTCCGGTTTCCCCCCACAGTCCACAAACATGCTGAGGCTAATTGGAGTTGCTCAATTGCCCGTAGGTGTGCATGTGTGAGTGAATGGTGTGTGAGTGTGCCCTGCGATGGGCTGGCCCCCCATCCTGGGTTGTTCCCTGCCTCGTGCCCATTGATTCCGGGATAGGCTCCGGACCCCCCGCGACCCAATAGGATAAGCGGTTTGGAAAATGGATGGATGGATGGATGTCTGTTCTTTTAGCACACGAAGTGATCTCAAGCAATACCTGCAAGATTACAAGCCCACTATTGATTCAGTGCCTCAGGCTCGGATTCTTCTAATTGGTCAGATTACAGCTGGAAAATCAAGCTTCTTCAACTCCATCAACTCTATCTTCCGTGGCAACATTACAAGCCAAGCTGCAGTAGGAGAAATGAAAACCAGCCTGACCTTGAAGGTAATGTGACTGTCTAACTTCATTTCCTGGTATAACATTCGTGTATCCAGATGTCTTTATATGATGTTCTTGCTTGAGAGGAAGGACGATATTCTGTTATTTTTAGCTTCACTCTGTTTCAGTTGCTGTTTGTTATCCTCTTTGCGATTTAGGAAGGGATTGACTCTATGGCAGGATATTTAGTTTGAACCTATGGAAAACCCACATAACACAGCAAGAACATGCAACCTCCACATCCACAGAGCCAGAGGCACGATTTGAGCTTCCAGCCCTAGAAGTGTGAAGCTGCAGCACCATCCACTGAGCCACTGTCCCGCCCTCATCATGTTCTTATTGCCATTACCTACAGGACATGTGGTGCTCAAATGTATTTTCCGTGATATGAAATCACATGGTACCGGCTGAGCACATAATGTGATTCTTAATGGTTATTAAATCCAATCCGCAGACCAGGTGATTGGTCTCCCTGAAAAATAAAAAACTAATCAGCAGTGTCACCAAGCTTAGTGAATCTCCCCACACCCCCATTTTAATGCTGGTTGTTAAGTCCATTATCCTTGTATTGTTTAAATAAAGTGGGTGGCCTGAGCTGAAGACCTCCTCACCAGTGGCCACCAAGTTACATCATTTTGAGATGCCTGCTGAACTGGATAAGCAGGTAGAAGGTGAATGACATCATGTGTCTTCTTCCAGTATCACACTTACCAGGTGAAAGCGGGCCGAGGCGGACAGCCTCTGGGATTCCTACTGTGTGACACCATGGGACTGGATAAGCAGGTAGAAGGTGAATGACATCATGTGTCTTCTTCCAGTATCACACTTACCAGGTGAAAGCGGGCCGAGGCGGACAGCCTCTGGGATTCCTACTGTGTGACACCATGGGATTGGAAGCAAGGGAGGATGGAGGGGTGAAAATTGAAGATATTGAGAGCATCCTGAAGGGCCACGTTCCAGACAAGTACCAGGTAAGAACTGTGTATCTAAACACACCTCAAAAACTACTGCTATATGAATACAGGAAATTAAATCTCATTCACTGATTGTTTTTGGCATAAATAATGTGCTGTTGTTACATAAGTGTCATATGAAAGGACTCACATTGCTTTTCGCTTGAGTTTCCTATGATCTCACAGTCAATGCATGTCTGTATGTCATTCACACCTTTTTGTTTGTTTAGTTCAACCCTGTGCAGCCAATGAAAGCTGATAACTCTCAGGCATGGAGCACATTGGCTCTTAAGGACAGGATCCACTGTGTGGTGTATGTGATGGACGCCTCCACAACTGGAATTGTGGACCAAGGAATGAAGAATAAAATTGATGAAATCAGAAAGAGAACTAACTCGGCAGGTCAGTGAGTGTGGAGAACAGGGAGGGAGGTGGCATCTATGATGGAGTGTGTGTCAGGAGCTTTAGAACTTTAGTCGTACAGTGGTACCCTCCAGCATAGTCCCTGGAGGGTGAAGAACTTGGTGGCGAGGGCAGCGGGCGTAGCCGGGACCTCCGGCTGGGGTGCAGCAGCTGCAGCAGGCAGAGGCGAAGGGAGCACCTCGGGCGGTGGACCTGCAGGCAGCGGGCGTAGCCGGGACCTCCTGCTGGGGTGCAGCAGCTGCAGCAGGCAGAGGCGAAGGGAGCGCCTCGGGCGGTGGACCTGCAGGCAGCGGGCGTAGCCGGGACCTCCGGCTGGGGTGCAGCAGCTGCAGCAGGCAGAGGCGAAGGGAGCACCTCGGGCGGTGGACCTGCAGGCAGCGGGCGTAGCCGGGACCTCCTGCTGGGGTGCAGCAGCTGCAGCAGGCAGAGGCGAAGGGAGCACCTCGGGCGGTGGACCTGCAGGCAGCGGGCGTAGCCGGGACCTCCTGCTGGGGTGCAGCAGCTGCAGCAGGCAGAGGCGAAGGGAGCACCTCGGGCGGTGGACCTGCAGGCAGCGGGCGTAGCCGGGACCTCCGGCTGGGGTGCAGCAGCTGCAGCAGGCAGAGGCGAAGGGAGCGCCTCGGGCGGTGGGCCTGCAGGCAGCGGGCGTAGCCGGGACCTCCTGCTGGGGTGCAGCAGCTGCAGCAGGCAGAGGCGAAGGGAGTGCCTCGGGCGGTGGACCTGCAGGCAGCGGAGGCGGCCACTCGGGCTGCGCGGCTGCGCGGCGGCCCGGCGTGTTCTCCGGACGGGAGAAGCTGCCCGAGGAGGTAGCTTAGCTGCGCAGGTGACCTCAGGAACAGCCGGAGAGTCCTCCTGTTCCCCGGCTGAGAGGGAGGCGGGGGCGAGTGCGCACGTCCCCAGAACGATCGCCGGGACGATCGCGTGCTTCTTCCTTTTTCGGGTCCTCGTCGGGAAGGGAGGCTGCGCGCTGTCCACAAAGGCAGACGGCGGGAGGACAGTCCCGGGCTCACTCGGAGCGACCCACCGCTCCGTCCGGAGCTCGGCCAGCTGCCGGAAGTTATCGCGCACCTCCTCTGCGAGGTGCGCGTCCTCCTCTAGGGACAGCTGGTCCAGGATGACCCAGCTCCGGCTGACGAGACCCCACGCCGGGGGATCTTCCCGGATGCCGGGCTGGGCGATCCAGAATAGCCCCTGGTCAACGTAACCGGCGTATTCTTCCTCAATCACGGAAGGTGCTTTCTTCCTAGGGTCTGCCATTCTGTCACGCTTCGCCAGTTGTGCGAGTAAGGCGCATGGGTAGGCAAGCGGGCAGGAAGGAGGCAGGAGGTGAAATCGGGGTAAACGGGAATTTAATGGCAGCTACGGACGGGACAGGATCATGCAACCAAACTAATATCAATTACAGACCCTAAACTGAGGCAAGACGGGGACTGAAATAGACAAGACAACAGGGTACAGCTGGGTATAATCAGGGAAGCACACGTGGATAATCAGGGGGGGCGTGGCACACACGAGGATCGTACGAGCCGGGCGTGACACATATTTTGAGAGTAATAATTAAATACTGAGTGAGCAAGTGAGTATTGTGTAGAGTCAAGCGTATAGTGAAGATGAAATTTCTGCTGGCGAGTGCATATGCAAGCGTGGTTTTTATGTGCGTGAGTTTTGAGACTAATTAAACGCCATAGACCCTTTCGAGGTCCGAATTTGTACAGTTGAACGCTTCTCGACCCATAGAAGTTCTAGTAGGAAAGGTTGAGATCCAACATATTGCCTTGAAAAAAAATACCCGTTTGATATCAGAGTTGGTTGAGTTAAGAGTTATTAAAGTTCCAAGGTTCTACTGTACATTCTCATTTGGCAGCATCTGCTAAAGGCAGATTTATACCATTTCAGTTGTGACTTATTACAGCCCTGTTTGACACAAATCATGTGATACAGCAGCAGGAAATTATACATGAATGTATGTGTCTCTCTGCAGATCTACAGAGCTAGCCAGTGTCTGGGCATCCTACCATCAAATGTGATTCCAGTGAAGAATTACTTTGATGAGAGTGAGCTGAGTGACACCTGTGACATCCTGCTCCTCAAGGCCATGAAGCAGATGCTGGACTTTGCTGACAATTACTTTGACAGCTGGGAGGACGACACAGAGTAGATGAATTGATCATATTGAGGGGTTGTGCCATTGCCTTTCTCTGTCCATGTCCTTGTGCTCTACACCACATGATTGTTTCCTGTAAACCTGCGTTAGGCTCTTTCTGTACCTTTCCGACACAGAAACCTTTTCATAACCTGGATTTATAATTGTCTTGTCATTTGAGTATGAATGATGCTTAGATATAATCTATACAATATAAATTCGATATATCCTTTATATATGTGTATCCCCAAAGAAATCTCCTCAATTATAGAAGTACATATGGACTTGATGTTTTTCCTAGACAGCCCAGTCTTACAAGAGAAACAAAATAGTTGATTTTCACAGCATTTTCTTCCCGGCCAATGCCTTCTCTAGTTAAACCATAGAGACTATACCATCTCGTGTAGTCACTGGCTAACATACAATAGCCATTTCTGTGGTTTTTGTTCTCTTGCCCTATTCATCACAATCGTGGTGAATTAAAAAAAATCTGTTAAGTCAAAAACTGTCCTGTGTCATGTTATGCAAATATACATCCAGCACCTTTGGTCTACAGGGGAGTGGGCGGTACCAGGAACTACACCGAAAAGGGTATCACAACTGTCCTAACACCTTTCAGCATATGCTAATCATCCAAGGGCAGCACTGGCAATTAAATACACCACCAACAATTAATTATTGTTATATTAACTTCTTTTATTAAGAAGTACTGTTAGATTTTACAGTGTATACACATGCTGTCTTACCCATTTTGATTGTGACATCATCCTTTGTCCATGATGTTCGGAATTTTTGAAGAGGAATCGAAGCTGCGATCAGCTCAGCATCCCCCAACATGTGCCCAGAACGCTTCTTAATTCCAGTCTGTAGCATATCAACAAGAGGCTTGCAGTACTTCAGCTGCAGCTTGACTGTCAAGTTCGATGGTCAGGAGGTTGATTTTCGGAAGTAGCCACCCCATTTGGGCATTAGATTCCGCTTGCAGAATGTTGGTTGCCCGGGCGACAGGGCTCATTACAGCAGCATACTCAGTAAGGAACGCAAGTCGGCTGGGTTGAACCTGTAATGAAAACAAAACAAACAGCACCGCAATTTTAAGCCTACCTTTACATTGAATTAAATCAGAATATTGTACAAAAAAGAAAAAACTGAACACATTCATTTTAATTAACTAATAAAACACATAGCATATTTCTTACTTACATTGGGACCTTTAGGCCGGTGCACATTACTCCTACTGCCCCCTCACCCTTGTCTTCGATTATCCTACATAGTCTTTCCACTGCCAGGAACAAGGAATTCCACCTTGTCTTATTCGGTGGGAGAAGCTGGAGGGAACAGTGGACCTTCCACATTTGTTCCGCAGACCATTACACTTGCTAAATGTAGAATGGTACAATTTCCTGTATGCCTCACTGGATGTTGCATTTATGCCATCTTCTCTAGCTACTAGGTTTAGTAGATTACAAGCACAGCGCTAGTGTTTTTGCAGCTGGAATTCAAAACTGTTGTCTTCATTTAGAAGTGCAGAAGTATCAATGAAAAAAAAAGGTTTGGTTCCTGTTGGTTGTCAGTCATGGGTTGGTAGGGATTTTTTTTTCTTTCCCAGTGGCAGCTGTGGATAGGAAATTTATTTTAGTTTTTACTTTTCTTTACAGCAGCGATGCTATTTTTTCACAACATAGCTTACCTGTACTACACGTACTCTACCAGCTTTTGTGTCCCAGCATGTTACACTCGTGCATGCACACGCACACACACATGTACATGTAGGGTATACCTATCCTTATGGGGCCCGGTCATTCACTTCTATGGGAAAAATGCTAACGCTAACTATGACAACCTTAACCCCCACCCTGCCCTAACCATAACCATAAGTAACCAAGCAAAATACAAGAGTTTTTGCATTTTTAGTTTTTTCATAGCAGTCACTGATCTTTATAAAATAGAGTTTCCTGGTCCCCATAAGGGAAAAAAACAGATATTTATCATGTTATGGGGACATTGTGTCCCCATAAGGATAAGTATGCCCGCTCTCTCTCTCTCTCTCTCGCTCTCTCTCACACACACACACACACACACACACACACACACATTTTCATATGAACAAAATATTTAGTCAATATGAATGCTTCAATGTTATTAAAATGTGCTGTACCATTTTAAATGTGTGTACCATTGGTACTGAAGACATCTCAGGCAACATTTTAGCTAATACCTTTAATAGTATTAACCTCAATACTCTCACAACCTTTCTTAGGAAAAACCTTAAAAATAAAATTGAACATTTCAAAACGTTGAATTTTAACTCTCTAGCATTGAAATCGCTCACTTGTGCTTTCCATATGGTCCAGCCACAATGTGCTTCTTGCCAGCTGAAATGCAAACTTGGCAGCAGGGTAAGACCGTTTTACATTGTTCCAGCATCTCGAAGGAACAAACAGGCACGCTTAGGT
The DNA here is from genome assembly GCF_023856365.1 of Brienomyrus brachyistius. Lineage (NCBI taxonomy): Eukaryota > Metazoa > Chordata > Actinopteri > Osteoglossiformes > Mormyridae > Brienomyrus > Brienomyrus brachyistius. The sequence continues at coordinate 1,754,369 of NW_026042309.1, forward strand.
TCACTCAAATACACTTTAATAAATAACACAAAATAACCTCGCATTTAACAGCAATACCAAGATATCGTATCAAAAGCAAATGCAAAATAATCCGTACTACCATGAATATCGAATTATTATATATATAGCTAATAAGAAAAGATGCAAAGATACAGTAGGAAAATAAATATATATATAGAAAAGAAGCAATGAAATATAAGAATTATTATCACGAGCAGTGATAATTATTCCCAAGAATCAATGAAAGGCATAAGCAGTTGCAGAGCCATCTACACTCAGATGTGCTATAATCACCCACCTTCACACACGGACTGGGGAGCCCCTTTCAGTCCTGGCAGGAGACTAACACGTGATTCCTGAGAAGTGCCGGGCGATGCGCGCTCTATCCCACGGCTGATCTTCGGTCAACACCGGGATCTCCCCCTTCCTTTATACTAATTTTGGCGCTGCATGTGGGCCGGGGTCAAGCTGGCCAGGCTCACCCCTCCCCTCAGCCAATGCGCTCTTAATTCTCCAGTTTTGTCTGGGTGCTGCTGCTTGCGGTTTCAATCAGAAATGATAAGACAAGTGTCCTTGAGCAACGCTTTCCCTCTTTCCTGAAGACAAGTGTCCTGTGAACCGATCAGGGGCTTACGAAACATATTGCGCAACACTTTCTCTTGTCCATAGGAAAACCCCTCAGAAAAACAAGGTAAGTATCCTTGAACAGGGTGCGCATCCCGTGAAACAAATTAACAAGGTAAGCGTCCTTGAACAGGGTGCGCATCCCGTGAAACAAATTAACAAGGTAAGCTCTCAATGTCATGCTTGAAATCCGGAATTAGATGAACCCGAATGATCTTGCTCAGAGACTGAAGGAAGACCTGCAGAAGTGTAATCATATTTTTAACCTTTCTAGTTTTTCATATAAAACATCATGTTTTTTAGGTCTTGAAAAATAAATATATTAAATAACATTATATGGGAATATAAATGATGAAGAGTTTGCTACATACCGATGTCGAAGATAGAAATGAATATAAAATTCTTTCTTATTTCAGGTAACTGTGGAATTAAAATTGGACATCGGTAGGCCTGGGAGGTTGGCATATTGGGTCTGTGTGTGTCTTAGGCCTTAGGCAAGAAGAGATTGTTTTGAATACTGTGTGACCTCGCTTCGAGATAGCTGCCTGCAGTAAGTTCTGCAGACCCTGAGGAAAGCTCGGGCCTTGGAGAAGCAGACAGCGGAACAAAGGGGGGGAGAAACCACTTGCAGGAAGAGATTCGAAGCTGCCCCAACTGGTGCACAGCGAGTTATAGCTTTATACAATAGTTATGGCAGACAATATATAGCAAGCTATGCGGTAGTGCAAATGTATAAGTAATCATGTTAATCATATTAATCATATGTTAACCATATATTGGCAGTGATTCAATGACAATATGTCAATACGTTAATCATTAATCAAAGGACAACCAAGTATTTACAGTGATTCAATGTCATGTAATCAATATCTATATTCATATCTCCAGTAGGAGCCTAGCAGTCGAGACATGTTCTGGTAAACTGAGCAGAATGGGTGGACTTTACCTTGCCACCAAGGTGAACCAATAGAATTCGAGAATTGTGTTTGTTATACGTTTGAGCTCGGTTCATTGGTGTTTTGTGACCAATCAGGATTTAGACACCCTTACTGTGGAGTGGGAGTTATGGTTTATCAACTGGTTGCTCGGGGAACTCCGGAGGATTTGGTAAGGAATGCCAGAGTGTGATGAGAGCGCTTTGCTGAGTTGCTAGAATAAAAGAGATTTCCTTTACCTCATCAAACTGAGAGGTCCGACTTTTATTCTAAGTATTATATTTAAAATTTTTCTACCACAGTTGTCGCCCAACGTGGGGCAGCTGAGTTCTTTGTTTGTTCCAGACGATGGGGTCCTGCGATAGAAGTAGGTAAGGCGTAGAGCCTGATGGGACCAGATCCAGATGAGATTGAGGATTGGCCCAGTCCCTCGTCAAGGAACAACAGAGATCACGCTGTCCCAGAGCTAAACATTCCTGAGACTGATTTGGCCGGACCTGTGCTGGTGAGGTAAAGGCTTCTCTGTTTATTCATTTTTGCTGCTGCTTTGCTTGATGCTGAAGGTTATGTTGTGATAGTGTGTGAGTGTGTGAGAGTCCGCCGTGACTGTGGGATCCAAGCATGGGGAAGCGCTGAACGCGGATAGGAAGGCCGTAGGGAGAGCGCTCATCCACCTGTAATAGGGAAAGGGTGCGGTCCAAGGGGAAACCTGAGTGACCTATTACGTGGGTTAGGTGGATGCACGAGACCTTGGGAAAGTCCGTGATTTTGAGTGGCGCCACTGTGTATTTGTGTGACGGGGCACAAGACGGCAGGGAAGCCGTCAGACAGCAGGGAAGCTGTCACCCGCAGGAGGCCAGACACGACAGTGAAGGCTTGGTGCATCAGGGGCAGAGGACAGGGCGGTGTGTGTACTGCGTGGCGTGGCATTGTATGGCGGAGGCTGGACAGTGAATGCATTGCATGCAGTAGCACAGCACTGCGTAACAGGCCAAAGACGGGTAAGATTCCTGTGTGTGGACAGGGACAACCTAAGACAGGCGCTGTCGTAGACCCCTGACTCCAGGCTGAGGAACTGTTCAGGGTTTGGTCCACTCTCGGTCCCACGGGAGTATAAAGGGTGTATGGTTTTGGAGAATGTGTATGTGGTAAAGGGTGTGCAGTACCCTCCCAGGTGCAGTATCCTCATTGAGATAAATTGATACATGGAATTTTGCTCCACACTGACGCATGCAGGTGTCAAAAGTAAAGATAGAATTGTGTTTTTAGAACATCTAATGTTTAGAATTACACTTGGTTCTTTTAGGGTTTGTCACCCAGTAACAAGTTGTCTTGTTTAGTTTAGTGGTCACCCAGTAGCTGCGTGCTTTGTACAGACGACAGCTACCTTGCAAACATTCGCACTCCCCTGAAAGGGACTCAGAGATCGAGAGAGAGATAATGAGGGAATGTAAAAAAAAAAAAAAAAAAAAGGGGGGATAAGGGAAACCATCCCCATGGCAAATAATGGAACGGGTGACTGGCCTGAGACTAAAGAAGGCTTGTAAAAATTGGTATCATCAGACTGGGGGTAGATGACCAAAGGAGGGCACTCTAAACATATTGGAGATAGAATGTTGTGAAAAGTTATTGGAAAGGAGAGGGAATGTTTGTTGTAGTATGGGACTGTACAAGCCAGAATATTATTTTCGGTGGAAGTCTGTGGCCTTGATGAGGATTCATGATTGATAAGGAAAGTCATGTAATGGTTAGCAGAGAGGAAAGGGGGGCCGATCCGACTGCTGCTGTTTCTCCACCTGTGGCTGATGCTGAGAAGAGGAAAAAGCCTAATGCAGATCACATGTATCCTGTCCTGCCTGAAGTGTCCCCTCTTCCACCGCTGCCACCTGCACCTCGCCCTCCTGTCCAGGTCCCTCCTCCAACAGGAAGAGGTGAGCCCTCTGCCCCTGCTGCAGAAGGGGGGCAGTGGGTCCGATGCCACATCCTTCTGTAAAGCAGGAAGAGTCTTCCCATGATGAGTAGGATGAGGACAATGACCAAGAGAATGATGATGAGGAAGAAGAACATGTACCCAAAGGCCGGGACAGAGGCTTTGGGACTGTTTTGTTTATAGGAGAAAGAAAACTTTGCCACTTGGTGGCTAGCAGATGACACAATTCTGAGAGACTGTATCCCTGAAGGTCAAGAACAGCCTGAAAGATTGCATTGCAATGCTCAGTTTTCTGGAAGAGGAGGGGCTGAGTGGATAAAGGATTTCGAAGCTGCAGGAAAACTGGGAGAGACTGTTGTGCTTGATTACCTCTATGTGGCAGAGGACAGGTCTGCTGCATCTGTCCGTTTGTCAGCCGCCCAGGAGCAGTGATATGTGGGAGGTTCGGTCCCCCATTTATCATATGGGCAAAAGGGGTCATTAGAATAGAAGGACTTAGGACCCTGAGTCGCAGAATGCGAGAGAAGGACCGTGTAAGTGTATTTATAGGATGGAAGGTGGATGAGTGGAGATGGACAGGTGCAAAGGTACAAAATAGATCACTGTGTAGAGGTACAGAGAATGGGGGATGCAGAAGAATGTAGGGAGAAAAGTGTTCATCCACTGCCAGATTGGTTATGGGAAGTACCTAATTGCTTGTGCGCAAAAGGGAAAAATGATTTTGGCAGAGTGGTGTCAGCTGAGCCTTTGGTGATCCACCCCAAGTCTGACTTTCGGCCTCACAAGGCCCAGTATCCCTTATCTAGAGATGCAGAGGAGGGAGTGAGAGAAGTACATGCAGATCTGGTGAAAGGGGGGCTATTAAGGAAATAGCCTATTCTCCAGTTAATTCAGCCGGTAATATTAGCCTGACTGACATCCCCGACCGATGCTGATATCTTGATTTGTAATGACTATCGGCCAATACCGATATGTTAACTGATATATACACTGACCAAAATTGTGGAAACACTTGCAATTTTTTAAGATTTTATGAACTGTTACACCAGTTATTTATTTAATTGTCTAATGTATAATATGTGTAACATTCTTTCATTGTTTTGAAACATTACTGCCAATAAAACTGGACTCACTATTCATAAAGAAATGTACAATAATCACATTAAATTGTACAAAGACACTCTTTGCCTTGCTAAATCTAATTATTACTCTGGTTTAATCTTGTCAAACCAACATAACTCTAGGACTCTCTTCTCTCTTCTTAACAGCATCACCAAACCCCCTGGTTCACTCTTTTACCACCTCCAATCCACCGACTTCGCTAATTCACTCATGTCATTTTTCGCATCTAAGATCAGCAACATTCACCAACACCTCCCATCTTCCGGCGCTGCAGTCCTTGGAGTGGATATCTGTGCGTCTCCTTCGTACCCAGGTACCACTTTTTCCAGCTTTACCCTCCTCTCTATTACCGACATTATTCAACTGGTTAAAAAATCTAAACCCTCTAATGTCCCCTTGACCCGCTACCTACTGTCCTTGTAAAAACTTGCCTTCCAGTACTAGCTCCCCTCATCACCAACATTATTCACTCATCTCTCACTTCTGGAACGGTTCCCTTACTACTCAAAACTGCTACTGTGACTCCGATTCTTAAAAAACCTGGTTTAGATCCTAATGATTTCAACAATTTCCGTCCCATTTCTAATCTGCCATTCATCTCCAAAATTCTTGAAAAAATCGTTGCTTCTCAATTACATGCCCACCTTAATAATAATAATCTTTATGATCAGTTTCAATCAGGCTTCCATCCCCTCCACAGTACAGAAACAGCACTTATAAAAATCACTAATGATCTTCTTATAGCTGCTGATACCGGTTTGCTTTCCATTCTCATCTTTCTCGATCTAACCGCTGCCTTTGACACTATTTCCCACAGCCTTCTCCTCCATAGACTATCTTCTATCGATATCACGGACATTCCACTTACTTGGTTCACCTCATACCTCACCAACCGTACACAGTACATACACTTAAAATCACACACATCTAACACCTTCCCTCTGTCCTCTGGGGTTCCCCAGGGCTCTGTCCTGGGGCCCCTCCTTTTCATTATCTACATCCTCCCTCTTGGTTTTATCTTTCGTAAGCACAACATTCATTTTCATTGTTACACGGATGACACCCAGCTCTACCTTTCCTCTAGACCCTCATCATCACTTCCTCCATCCTCACTTACTCTCTGTCTACAGGAACTCAATGTATGGTTCTCCACTAACTTTCTTATGCTTAACAGTTCCAAAACAGAAGTCCTCTTAGTAGGCACCCCATCCGCAATCTCCAAATCTAGCAGCTTCTCAATTAATATCAACAATACAATTGTCCATCCATCCCCTCAGGTTAAGAGTTTGGGTGTTGTCCTCGACAGTACACTTTCCTTTCACTCACACATCAATGATGTTACTCGGTCCGCATACTTCCACTTACGTAATATTTCTCGTCTTCGCCCCTCTCTCACTCCCCACACCACGGCTATTTTAGTTCACAGCCTTGTAACCTCCCGTATCGATTACTGTAATTCTCTTCTCTTTGGTCTCCCTAATAAATCCCTCCAGAAATTGCAGCTCCTTCAGAACTCTGCAGCCCGGGTCATAACACGGACTCCTATTTTTCACCATATCACTCCTGTCTTACAACAACTCCACTGGCTTCCCATAAAACATAGAATTAGTTTAAAAATATTGATTACCACTTTTAAAGCACTACATAACCTCGCTCCTCCATACATATCTGACCTCATCCACTCTGCTGCTCCTGCCCGCACTCTTCGCTCCTCTTCCTCTTTCCTTCTCACTGTACCCTCTGTTCGTTTAAAGACAATGGGGAACAGGGCATTCAGTTACTCTGCCCCCCAGCTTTGGAATTCTCTCCCTCCTGATCTGCGTAATTTAGATTCTCTTCCACTTTTTAAATCCAGACTCAAAACCTACCTGTTTAGATTGTCTTATCTTTCTTAATCACACATGTTTCTTTTAATCATTAGGTTTTTTCTTGTTTTATTGAATCTATGTATTTTTTGCATTGTACAGCGACCTTGAGTGTTTTGAAAGGCGCTTATAAATAAAATTTATTATTATTATTTATTATTAATATTTGTGTAATAATTTTTAAAACACAATGCCAGAAATGCTACTTAATATCCACATTTTTGGCCACTAGTGTATATTGTCCATCTTTAACTATTCCATGATGTGCTAATAACCCATCTATCCATCCATCCATTTTCCAAACCGTTTATCCTACTGGGTCGCGGGGGGTCCGGAGCCTATCCCGGAAACAATGGGCACGAGGCAGGGGACAACCCAGGGTGGGGAGCCAGCCCATCGCAGGGCACACTCACACATGCACACCTATGGGCAATTTAGCAACTCCAATTAGCCTCAGCATGTTTTTGGACTGTGGGGGGGGAAACCGGAGTACCCGGAGGAAACCCCACGACGACATGGGGAGAACATGCAAACTCCACACACATGTAACCCAGGCGGAGACTCAAACCCAGATGAAGAGAGGTGTGAGGCAACAATGCTAACCACTGCACCACCATGCCGCCCCCTGTGCTAATAATAATTATAATAATTATTCCCTGTGAGCAAATTCTGTTCACACATCCCCCAACTTGCCCCATCTTATGGGGAAGATGATGGTGCAGGAGGTAGTGCTATCGTTTAGCAACCAGAGAGTTGTAGGTTCAAGGCCTGGTTTCTCCTGACCCCATCAAAGTGTCCTTGAGCAAGACACTGAACCCCAAATTGCTCCCGGCGTGCAGGTTGGCGCCTTGCATGGCAGCTTCTGCCTCCGGAGTATGAATGTGTTGTGTGTGGATGGGTGAATGTGAGCCACCTGTAGCAGCACCTAGGGAGCTGGGGGTGAATGGCCTTGCTGAAGAACCTGCAAACATAACTGAGCCCAGGCTTGAACCAGTGACCTTCTGGTCACAGGTTGAAAGGTTGAGCCCACGAAGCCACTTGCTCCCCCCTAAGGTTGCAGGCTTCTTGAGTTCATGTAGGAAGAAAAGTCTTTTCTGGACTTTGTTGGTGATGGAGGCATGTCCCACCATGATGGTGGTCGTGGTCCCCTGGAATTGGCATAACTCCACCACAGATATGGCCTGGCCCGTGCTTTCCTAAAGAAGGCAGGCGGGGTTGCTGATTTTAAATTTAGCCTGTTGGTATTAATGCATTTGTGTAGTGCTGCCCAGCATTTAATGTAATAGCAGAACTCACTGTAGCACAGTGCTTTCAGGTGACAGCTCAGTCACACTTCTTTTTAATGAATGAACTTAATGCATTAAGTAAGTATTAAACAAATCATCACATGGTCATGTAGGAAAGAGTTTGATATTGGGGGGGCACAACTAAATAGTATAAAGGCAAAGGCATATTTATAGGAGGGGCGAATGTAGCCAAATTAAATATTGGGGGTACGCTTCGGCAATAATCTGCTTGCTGTTCCTTTTGTTGAGGGCAGAGCTAATCAATTAAGTTAAGTGAGCTGGTTGTGAGATCTAACAAACACATGGAATGGCTGAGCTGAGGAGAGGTTTGCGAACCAAAGCCGTGTTCTTATAACCATCCAACAAGGTATCAGTCACTTTTTGGAAAACAGGAGAAATTCAAGTTGCTTTTTATTGGGTTACTGTTTCAGTTCAAACTTTTTTTTGACTGCTAATACATGCTTTCTACTCAGACAAATAGCTGTAAACATTTTCATTGGCTGCCTAAGACTTTTGCACAGCACTGTACAACAACAACAACAACAAATTTATTTTTATATAGCGCATTATCACAACATTACATTGTCTCAAAGCGCTTTACAGCATCCGCACCCAAAGCCCCCAGTGAGTAAGCCAAAGGCGACAGTGGCAAGGAAAAACTCCCAAGAAGGAATAAACCTTGGGAGGGACCAGACTCAAAGGGGGAGCCCATCCTCCAGGGGCCGGCAGGGATAGTCAAATAGAGAGATGGTTAAGTGCCAGAGATGGGCCAAGTCACATTGTCCCAATCATAAGATTGTACCTGTGCCTCCAGGAATGGACACCAGGCTGAACACTGGATACACGCCATAGAAAATGTTATTATTGTTAGGTAGCATCATTATATTCATTTTATTGTTTCCTGTTATCATATTCACATAATTAATGGAATCAAAAGTGAATCCATTCATTGTCCTATTCAGGACTGCAGGGGGTCTGGAGTCTATTCCAGAGGCTATGGGTGCTAGACAGGGAACAACCCAGTATGGGACGCTGGCCAATCGCAGGACACCCTCATGCACTATTCACACACACACGCACACACACACACACACACACACACACACACCTGTGGGCAGTTCCGTAACTCCAAGCCTCAGCATGTTTTTGGACTGTGGGGGGAAACCGGAGTACTCAGAGGAAACTCCACGACGACATGGGGGGAAACCGGAGTACTCAGAGGAAACCCCACGACGACATGGGGGGAAACCGGAGTACTCAGAGGAAACCCCACGACGACATGGGGGGAAACCGGAGTACTCAGAGGAAACCCCACGACGACATGGGGGGAAACCGGAGTACTCAGAGGAAACCCCACAGCGACATGGGGGGAAACCGGAGTACTCAGAGGAAACCCCACGACGACATGGGGGGAAACCGGAGTACTCAGAGGAAACCCCACGACGACATGGGGGGAAACCGGAGTACTCAGAGGAAACCCCACGACGACATGGGGGGAAACCGGAGTACTCAGAGGAAACCCCACGACGACATGGGGGGAAACCGGAGTACTCAGAGGAAACCCCACGACGACATGGGGGGAAACCGGAGTACTCAGAGGAAACCCCACGGCGACATGGGGGGAAACCGGAGTACTCAGAGGAAACCCCACGACGACATGGGGGGAAACCGGAGTACTCAGAGGAAACCCCACGACGACATGGGGGGAAACCGGAGTACTCAGAGGAAACCCCACAGCGACATGGGGGGAACGTGCAAACTCCGCACACATGGAGCCATGAAGACTGTGAGGCAGCAGTGATAACCACAGCACCACCATGCAGGCCCTCAAAAGTGAATCGCTTCAGGAAATGTTTAAACAGACTCTCTACCAGCAGTCATACACATGAGGTCGCACCGCTGACAGGTGATCAGGGGAGGAAGCACAATGCCTCAGCATGCAGTGCAGGGGGGCTGCAGAGCAGCTACATAAATAAATCATCCATTCTTATTATTGTTAAAAACAATCCACTGCCAGTTCTGATAGTTAAAATGTGTCAAGGTTTTTAATGATTTGACTCCCTTAATAGAAATATTTTGTTACCCACCTCCATATAATAGTAATAGAATTTCTCTGATGTAGTTCGTAGTGTATTGCTAGAAGACACTGCAAGTAATTTCATCTCAAACGTTTTTCTTTTTTATTCCCTCATATTAACTGGGGAGTCAGAGTGCAGAAATACTAGCATTCAGATCTTTGGAATGGTTCCTGTAACATTCCTTTTATTTCATAAAACTGTTCAATTCATCAGACTTTATGAACACTGCTAAAGACAGACACGTTTGTAGTATTCTTTGAATATATATATTTAACCCCAACAGGATAACCATTCCTCAGACACAGCTGGACCTCTTATTACACGTCTGCCTTGAGTTTCAGTTTGCCGAGATAATCACACAGTGACACATTCTGCAGGTAAGTAGTGTTTTAAGAAGCGGTTAAATAAAAATTGTACCAAGCTGATACATAGTTAAAGGTTTTGCAAAAATTGTGGTGGTCGTGATAAGGATCGGCAACTATTACACTGCAAAAAAAGACCCATTTTACAGTAACTGTAAATGTAATGTTTTTAAGATGTTTTTATTTACGAATAAATCTTCAGTTGTTTTTATATCTCCTACACACAGACACCTGCTGTACTTTGTCCCAACAAAAGTCAAGGGGGAATAAAATTTATACTATTGCATAAACAGGTTTTTAAGATCACATTTTTGATCTTCCATTTCATGTCATTGGAGTGCAATAATGTGCAAACTTGTTTATATATATATCAACATTTAGAAAAGCACAAATGCCTTAGTATTAACTATTTGTACTGAATTGTGCGGGAGTGTATTGGGTGGGATTGAGCTTTTTTTAAAGCGTATATTTTCAAGTTTTTGGTGAAGTATAAACAAGTTATGTGGAGCCATGTGCACACACAGTTTTATAAATATGGACTTGTTTTCTTAAGTGCAGTTTCATTAGACACCCAGGGTTTAAAGCAGAGTTCAGCCTTTAGAATCACTTATTTAAAGGCCTCAGGTGAGCTGTGATGTATAACGCTTTGCTTTGAATAAATATGTCTATATACCTACATTTGTTCTACACACCATGAAACAAGCAGCAGCTGTAGCAGCCGAAGTGCAGACAGGGGCAGCAGCCCAAATGGCCTTTGACTGACTGTATAGATGTGGCTGATTCAGTCAGACAACGGATTTCATGTTTTCATTCATTTGTAAATGTGTGGTGTAAAACTGATTACAGTAACCTGAAAAGGCTTCATTTATTTCAAATTGGGAGAAGGTAGGGGCGGCATGGTGGTGCAGTGGTTAGCACTGTTGCCTCACACCTCTGGGACGCGGGTTCGAGTCTCCGCCTGGGTCACATGTGTGTGGAGTTTGCATGTTCTCCCCATGTCGTCGTGGGCTTTCCTCCGGGTACTCTGGTTTCCCCCCACAGTCCAAAAACATGCTGAGGCTAGTTGGAGTTGCTTAATGTGCATGTGTGAGTGAATGGTGTGTGAGTGTGCCCTGTAATGGGCTGGCCCCCCATCCTGGGTTGTTCCATGCTTCATGCCCATTGCTTCCGGGATAGGCTCTGGACCCCCCGCGACCCAGTAGGATAAGAGGTTTGGAAAATGGATAGTTGGATGGAAGAAGGTAAGTGATCTACTAGAGGTTGTAAAGCTCTTTAGAGAAAGTGTTGTGAAAAATTCTGGTGAGGAGCTTCACTTCAAAATGGACCTCAGTGAGGCCAGGGCAGAGACAGGTTTGTCCATAACACTTTACAATACTGGTCAACAAATAAGCATATATTAATAAATGAATGCCAAAGTAACCATGAGTTAATGCATTTATTAACAATGTACACATCAGTAAATCCTGAAGCATGCCCCTTAACACCCAATGAAGTCATACAAGATTAAGCATTACTTAATGTCTTTCTTACCTTCTAACACATTTCTGACAAAAAAAAATACTTAATTAATTAGTAATTAATACAATATTGTCTATTGCTCTTTTGTTTTACCTAAAGATGGTGGTGGTGGCCTAGTGATAGGATACTCGCCGCTGGGCTAACAGGTGATGGTGGGTTTGAAACCTATGTCCAGCACTACCACCATTGGGTCCCTGAGCAAGACCCTTAACCCCAAGTGGCTCCAGCCAGACTGTCCCCTGAAGTTAGGAAATAGGAATCATTTGGGATAAAAGCATCTGTTAAATGCTGCATATGTAAACCGAATGAATGTAAACCTAAAGACGGTGCCCTAAGCTGGTGATTTCCAGGGAGATTTTCTGCAGACATGTTCTCCCCGTGTCGTCGTGGGGTGTCCTCCGGGTACTCCAGTTTCCCCCCACAGTCCAAAGACATGCTGAGGCTAACTGGAGTTACTAAATTGCCCGTAGGAGTGCAAGTGTGAGTGAATGGTGTATGAGTGTGCCCTGCGATAGGCTGGCCCCCCATCCTGGGTTGTTCCCTGCCTCGTGCCCATTGCTTCCGGGATAGGCTCCAGACCCCCGTGACCCAGAAGGATAAGCAGTTTGGAAAATGGATGGATTTTCTGTAGATATCATACCTTAAGCCTTTGTGAGGGTGCAGAGCAGCTTTGATGTGTTAGTACAGGAAGATACTTGGTACTCAGCCCTTAACGGTTCCACATCAGCTACATGGAAAGGCACAAAAACAAAGGTCTTGGAGCAGTTCTGTACAGAAACGTCTGCTTTAAGTCAAAACTATAGCCAACTGCCACCAACACAAAAAACAGGCAATTTTGGCTTCTCATTCACATGCCCATGATCTAGATTGCTACATTCTCTGTTACACATATTTTACTTTTAATTACATACTTACTTCATCAATTAGTTAATAATGATGTGCCCCATCAAGTAAAGTCATGAAATTATCATTAATTAACAAACTATCAATTATTATTGGTATGGGTCATTAAGTAACTGGAAATAGGCAAACTTTTATTAAGCATACTTAGTTCACTCAAGGATAAATTCATAATAAAATGTCTTACCAAAAAATGAAATGACGCAAACATATATGCATGTCATTAACCAACATGTAGAGATCACATTCCCTTACCACTGTACATCGTACATTTTACACGGCAATAAAAACTTTCACAAAGATTTTTTTTCTTTATTGGAGGGTAGAAATTACATTAATGTTTTGCTGAAAACAAACAACAAGCAAAAGGAATGAAATTGTCCATATTACACTCTAGAAATTACCTTAAGTTTTCTGCTGCAAAGAACCAGCAAAAAAAAGACAGGGATCAAAGAAAGAACATCATGTGTCTTGAAAAAGCCATTTTTTTTTCTTAAAATAGACTCAAAATGAGAAGAGACTCTCTTTGGCTAAAGTCGGGGCGGCCCGTGGCATAGGCAATATAGGCAAATGCTAAGGGCGACATCCATCCAGGGGGCGCCACAAACGGAAGAAAAAAAGTGTAACATTCCACTATTCTTAAAGCTAGTTGGTATTAATGTCTTAATATGAAAAGAACAAGTCCACATGAATTTACCTGCTTAGCAAAGCCTATTACATAGTAGTAGTAGTAGTAGTAATAATAATAATAATAATAATAATAATAATAATAATAATAATAATAATAATAATGGGGCGGCATGGTGGTGCAGTGGTTACCACTGTTGCCTCACACCTCTGGGACCCGGGTTCGACTCTCCGCCTGGGTCACATGTGTGTGGAGTTTGCATGTTCTCCCCATGTCATCGTGGGGTTTCCTCCGGGTACTCCGGTTTCCCCCCACAGTCCAAAAACATGCTGAGGCTAATTGGACTTGCTAAATTGCCCGGAGGAATGCATGTGTGTGTGAATGGTGTGTGAGTGTGCCCTGCGATGGGCTGGCCCCCCATCCTGGGTTGTTCCCTGCTTCGTGCCCATTGCTTCTGGGATAGGCTCCAGATCCCCTGTGACCCAGTAGGATAAGCGGTTTGGAAAATGGATGGATGGATGATGATGATGACGATGATGATGATGATGATGATGATACGTAACTTTCCTATGAGGCCACCGCGGCGCCCCCTCCACTTGTAACTCCCCTCAATAACGAACACAAGTTGATCTCTGATCACGGGCATTTATTTACATATCTATCTGGTCGAGAATGCCGTGAGAACTAGATAAAAAAAGCACATAAATCATAAAATTAATCAGCAAAAACACAGGTATTCTCCTAAAAATAACCAAAGACAAACAAGAATACAGCTCGCTCACGCCATTAACTTGCAAATTGGACATAAAATCTCATACCTCACTGGCCGTGATAATTCAAGAGGAGTTAAAGAAATAAAACTTATGACTGCAGCTTATACAATAACTCCAATCCCCATGAATATTGACACTTATGAATTAAAACACTTTCTCAGCCTCATAACAAGTCCCGCGCTCACCTGATCGAAACGAAAATGTCACCAGCAAAACTGACCAGACCACAACTCAAACGCCAGATTAGTTCCTCTATAGAAATACTAGAAAGCTCCTTACAAACGTATGTCTTTAATTATAATTATATTAATTACTAAATTCTTCATTTAAATCAAATAATGCTGCGGATTCAGTTATGTTTAAATCATTCTTATATTTAAATTAATTAAATAAATGTAAAGCAGCATAACTGATCCTAACAGCAGATACACTCCTCCATCTATTAGTTTTTAATTTAGGGCACTGTCTTATTATTTAATTTAGGTTTACATTCATTCAATTTACATGTGCAGCATTTAACAGACGCTTTTATCCAAAATGACTTCAATTTCTTAACTACTATATAACATGTGGTAACATCATCAAAATCACACTTTAGCTAGTTGATTTTTTAAAGACTGAACTGCACTTTAAAGTGTGACAAAGTGCTGCTCTGTACTTCTGTACTACTGGTAGAATCTGGAGGCTGTTAGCTGGGAAAGATGAAAAGAATTGAGGTACGAACATTATGTAGTGAAGGCTTTGCAAATAAATCTGCCGATCAGCTGGCTGTCATGACTTTCACAGTCACAAATAATCCATGTTGTTGCACATTTAAAAACGATGTCTATGAATAGATATGAAGGTGATCAAAAGGCTCCAAAAAACACTGACAAATCCTGACAATCCCCAGTCATAGCAACCACTTTTGAAAGGCCAATACATCAAAATGTATTAGAAAAAATATTGTAGGTCAATGAAACGTGCCCCACCCCAGTGGTTTAATGAAACAGAATGCACTCCCCAAAGGTGTAGCCCCAAGTAAAAATACCAAGTTTGGCCTCAAAGGACCAAAGAATTGCTGAGATATGTTAACACACAGTGATTGGCGGCATCACCATCAAAATCATTTGAATGTGATGGACAAATCGCTTTGCAAGTCAAAAGTTCCTCAGGTTTCACTTATGAGGCTGGGTACTAAGACTATCCATCCATTCATTCATTCATTTTCTTAACCGCTTATCCCACTGGGTCGCGGGGGGTCCGGGGCCTATCCTGGAAGCAATGGGCACGAGGCAGGGAACAACCCAGGATGGGGGGCCAGCCCATAGCAGGGCACACTCACACACCATTCACGCTCACACCCACACCTACAGGCAATTTAGCAAGTCCAATTAAGCTCAGCATGTATTTGGACTGTGGGAGGAAACTGGAGTACCTGGAGGAAACCCCACGACGACATGGGGAGAACATGCAAACTCCACACACATGTGACCCAGGTGGAGACTCGAACCCGGGTCCCAGAGGTGTGAGGCAACAGTGCTGACCACTGCACCACCATGCCGCCCCCCTAGGTCAATCCATTCAACAATTATTAGCCACAAGGCATGTTTACTTATTGCAACACCACCTAGGGGTGGAATGACACTATTTTTGTTCTTATTCCTCAGAATTGGGCCCCAAGTCCAGTCACCAAATCAATTTTAACCAATCAAAGTTTTGTTGAGATATGGCCACACATCCTGTTCAGTGGCTTTGTCATCAAATTCATTGGATGATAGTTGCCATAGCATCTGACTTTTAGTAACTTTGAGTCAAAATCCCTTCTAGATGATGCACCCCAAATTTGATGATGATTTGATCAACAGCCTAGGTTTCCAAAAAACTTTTTTTTCAGAAAAATTCAAAATGACAATATGACAGACTTAATTAATGAGTGCAATCGAAGTTAGACAAGCCATGGCTTTAAACACACCAAAGATCATAATCCCAGGCTTAAGAATTCAGAATTTACATGCAGAAACATATCTTGAAATTTGACCTGATGGTGTTGCTACAGGAATGAATGGATTAAACCCAAATTTGGTGAGCCAGTATTTTGGATGGGCCTCTGACAGGGTGCCAAATTACAGAGTAGAAGATTGGACAAAATTTTTGGCCTGTGCAAAATAAGTAGGTTTTCTGAAAAATTCAGAATGACAGAAAATCCAATAAGGAAATTAACGGCAATGGATGAATTTGAATCGGGATGAGCAAAGGATTCAGAGGAATGAAAGATCACAAATCTAGGCCAAGGGGTGTTAACATACTTCATATATCAAGTATAATACCCGTAAGAAATGAGTTTATTATAAGAATGTCCGCTAAAGTCAGCTAAAACTGCTTAATTTCATTCTTTTTAGCTTTGCTCTGACTTTAGCTGAGTAATTTGTTCACCCTGGTGCTTGTTGGTAATACCCCAGTGAGTACAGTGCACGCCCCCTCCCCCAAACGGATTCTTCCCAAAAAAATGCGCCAACTTCCTTCACGAGGGAAAGATTTGGGATCCATTTAGCCTTTATTTATTTGTAATAGAGTATAAACGACTCACATATTTTAATTAATTACTTACATTCAGTGCTGTGTGTGGTTGTGCATTGACTTTAATAGGAAGGAGTGTCTGCAGGTTTTCTGCCACACACAGGTACCAGCCCGTGTCCTTCCTCTCCAGTCGCCTCATTGTGACGCTGAGCACTTTATTAACTCTTTCATCACTGAGCTCCACAGGCCTCCCATCCAAACTCCCAGAATTCTCTACACAGGAGCCCCTGCCCATCCTACACCACATCATGTCAATGTAAATGTCAGTATAGTGACACTGAATACTGACAGTGTCTCCTTTCATAGGCGTCACCTCCTGTTTGTCCACAAGCTGCCCTGGAGATCCTGAAGACACAAATCAGAAACAAAGGAAGCACTAACGTTTGCATAACAATAAGATATTCTCACTATGATTATGAACCAGAAACAAGATGTTTATATCGTCTTTCTGTACATTTTATGCATATCTATAGCTGAGCTGACATTTGTCATATTACTTATCATACTTAACACGGGGGCAGCATGGTGGCGCAGTGGTTTGCCCTGCTGCCTTACAGCAAGAAGGTCCTGTGTTCAATCCCAAGTCCTTTCTGCGTGGAGTTTGCACGCTCTCCCTCTGTTTGTCTGAGTTTTCACCAGGCGCTGTAGTTTCCTCCCACGGTCCAAAAGCATTCAAGAGGGGTTGAATGGTGAGTCTAAATTGGTCCTGTAGTTGTGTGTGCACCCTGTGGTGTGTTGGTGATTCCCCAGGGTTGGTTCCCACTTGTGCCCAGTGTTCTTGGGATAGGTTCCAGTCCCCAGGCAACCCCAGTTGGAATTAAGTGGCTTCAGAAAATGGATGGATGGATACTTAACCACCTGTAGAAGCCCATGTAAACTGATATGGTTACTTTTTCCACGCTACATTTATCATATTGGGAAAAATTTAAATGCATAGCAGAGGCCCTTCTACCTCCGACGAGCTAAAAGGAGTGGCACAAGTCCCCTTATCCTCAGGACACTTTATAACTGTGTCATCAAGAGCATCCTAACTGGATGCGTCGCCGGCTGGTATGATAGCCACACCACCTACCCCAGCAAAGCTCTGCAAAAAGTAGCACGGTGTGGGGAATATCATTATGAGATGAGCTTCCTGTCAGGTTCAGCTCCTGTTGTCCCAGTCTTGCATCCATAGCTTCTGGCTTTGACCTTGAATAGGATAAGTGCTACAGCCAATGGATGGATATTCCATACTTACATGCACTTCACACATTAATGTCAAATGAGAGTATAATTTTCTTTACATGCACTATTAAGTATTAACATGGTCTATATGAGTAATTATATAACTAATATTAAATAAATTTAAAGAATATATACCATGCAGTGTTGGCCTCCCATCTGCAGGGTAGGCCACACGAATCCCAGCCATAGTCTGTGCCTATGTGTATAGACTTTGCATGTCCTGAATATGTCACATTAGACATGGATTGATATCAAGCTTGGTACTTCATGATTAAAGCTAAATCAATAACGTAAAACATTCCCATTTAAATATTCAATTGCTTGGAAAAAGGCCTATTTACCAATTAAACCAGTAGCAATAGCACATAAATCCATTAAATACACAGATTAAGTTTAATTTGGTCTCAGATATTACAAAACCTCATGAATAATACACTGACATTAGGTCTATATATTTGTGTGTTTTTTTTCCCATTAGCCTAGCCTACTTTTTGTCTCTGGGGAAAAGGATACGAATGAACTCGCATGTACGCTAAACATGACTTTATACACAAACACGGAATGTAGTGTCCAGTGTTCAAACTCATTGATTTCAGGTCATTTTCACCTGTTGAAATGATTGAAGACAACAAAAAGATCATTTAAAGCATAAATGCATTTATTTTCTAATTAGATGTCAGCAAAACATTAAACATTTGTATGTAGTAATTGCAAGAAAACAAAAAGAAAACAAAATGTACCATTTTAAGTTTCTGGTACTGTGACATAACACTGATATCAGCGCATTTAACAACGTTACACATGACAGGCTAAACTATTCCTTCTAAGCTAGGCATCCTAAACTCAGTACGTCCAAACAAAAGCAAAAACAGAAATATTGTCACAGGTCCAGGGTGGATTGAGAGCGACAGCGTGTCATGGAGCAAGCAGAAACAGAGAGTGGACGACTCACTCAGGGATTCAAAGGAGGAAAGGGGAAAAACACTAGAGACACTAATAAAAACAAAAGCAGACCACGAGGGGTCAAAAACAAGACAAGGAACAACAGTAATCAAATAAGAAATCGGTCGGTGGGTCACAAGCTTTTTTTTTTTTTTTCCCTCCACCACCCCCCCTCTGCGGAGGACCACTTTATTGTGCCCGAGATGTTATTTCAGGTGGAGTCTAGGACCCAACCTGACACGTGTGTATAGACAAACAGGCACACACATATACAAGCATACGTTCCCACCCTCATGCAGACATAAACAAATATTTACACATTCACCCAACATTTAGACACACAGAAATGAACGCTGTACACATACTCTCACTCCCCATATATACTCTATGTGGACCCCTATTTTTCCTCTGGCGAGGAGACCAGAAGATCACCCTGGATCCCGCAGTAGCCGAGAAGCCCACCAGCCCAGACCCCGACCAGACGGCCAGCTCTTCCTCTCAGCCCCCAGCCCCAAATGGCGAACAGGGAACGGGGGTGTGAAAAGACCCCATGCCCCCCTTCGCCCACTCAGATGTGGTGTTGGTGTGTGTTGTTCTAAAGTGCTTTTAAAACAGGTGAAGGGCATGGCACTAACCACCCCCTGCCGACCAACAGCTGGTGTTAGCTCGGCCTCTCCCCAGAGCCCTCAATGTCTATGTGTGATTAAAATTGAGATGTGGGCCCTGGCACCAGAGGTAAGGCTGAATGAACAGACCGCCCTCTGGATGCCATTCTGTGTGCCCATCCCCAACGCCCTAAATGTATGTGTCATGAGAGAGTAAGTAATGAGAGTGTCTACGTTGTAGTGTATGAATGAGGTACAGGTGGTCGCGAGGGGACAGAGGAGGAATACCTACCCTGCATCCCAGCAACGCACCTACACCTCAAAGCCCTACATGTGTGGTGGTGTGATGGAGCGGGAGGAGGGAAGCATTTAGGGATGGGGAGGAAAGGAATGGGGGTGGGGGCAAAATACCTCCCCCCCCGGAGCCAGCTCCCCCGCTGACCCCCATAGGCACTCCCCGTTCCCCGAAATCCATCCAGGGAGGGGGGCCCAGGCCCATCCAGACCAGGGCCCAAGGCAGCAGCACCACCGGGCCCCACAGAGCCCAAGGCGCCCCACCGGACCCCACTACAAAGGAAAAGCTACCCCCGCCCCAGCATTCAGTCAACTCCCAGACTGCATAAGACAAAAGACATCCAAAGACATTGTACCTCTCTGAAAGGTAGAAACGTTTCACCGCTCGTCCAAGCAGCTTTGCATGTGCAAATGCACAACCCCTCACTCAACAGAGGTAGAGGCATTAGGCACAACCTGTCTCCAATTTAACCTTCGGCCCTCTCATCATTTGCCAAAACAAAAATTATTCCCAGGAAAAAAACAGACCCAATTCACACCTCCACCAGGTGGACCACCCTTAACGACCCACTCTACTGGAGTAGGAGGGACTGGTTACATCTACCCGCAACTCCCCCCCCCCCCCCACTTTGTTTCACTCAACGAGCCCCCTTAGACTACTTACCCAGGAGGATAAATATGTGGACACTTACTACCTCCCTCAGTGTGAAGAAGCTGCTTGGATGAGCAGCGAAACGTTTCTAACTTTCAGAGACAAGTCCAGTTGCCATGAGTCAACCACCAGAGAGTATGGTCTAAGGTTGCCT
This sequence comes from Brienomyrus brachyistius, assembly GCF_023856365.1. Lineage (NCBI taxonomy): Eukaryota > Metazoa > Chordata > Actinopteri > Osteoglossiformes > Mormyridae > Brienomyrus > Brienomyrus brachyistius. The sequence continues at coordinate 1,774,820 of NW_026042309.1, forward strand.
GGTTCTTCTGTTCCTCTGTGGTGAAGGGTACCTTAAGGGTACTTTCACCACATTGCCATTTGATACAGACACCTTCACATTACCTGCTTCTAAATCGCCAACAATCAGTTCTTCCAATAATAATTTGTCCACCTTAGTTTCAACAATATCCAAATTTATAGCATTCGGCTGGAATTCACTGTTTATAACTTCTACTGCCACATCCATAATTTCCAATTCAAATGCTTTTTCAAAAGCCTTTTCTCTAGTCTCCTCCACTTCGACTTCTCCAATTTGGACTTGTACAATTTCAAAATTAAATTTACTTTGATCTAAATATTCGAGATCAAACTGGCAGAGGTCTACCAGCACAGCGCCTATCTTCAGACTGTCTTGATGGTTGTCTACAGGCTTTATGGAGATTGTCCTGTTATTTATCACAAAAGCCTCCAACCCATGTACATCTATCCCCTTATCCCTCCCAAGTTGGCTAATGGGTGGAGTTACTTGGGAGCACTCCTCTTCATCACCCCAGCAGATGATCTCTTCCCACTTGTCCCAGGCTGCCCAATAAGCATCATCCGTCCAGCTAACTGCCTTGGCAATTCGCCTTCGGGAATGTGACTCAGTGGAACTGTCAGCCTGGTCAGAAGGTGATTCTGCTGGGGAGCACAGCTCTTTCTCATCTCCCCAGTCAATCACCTCTCCCCACTTGTCCCAAGTTGCCCAGTATCTGTCGTCGCTCCAGCAAACAGCTTTCTCAATTCGTCTGATTCTGAATGAGGAAAAACAACATACAGGCAATGCAATGGAGCTGTCAGTCACTCCTGACATGTGGACTACACTTCTGCACTGACCCACACCTTCCCAATCAACAACCGCATTACTGCACAGGCAGAGCTGCTATCTTTGGTCAGCTGGCTGGCGTGAGATTCTCAATTCAAGACAAGTCTGCACATTCATCTCCATATGTGTAACAGTCTTACTACCTTGTAAATAGTCTGGAGGGTTTGCAGACTACCCCAACACTTTTGATGGAGCTAATTTTAGGTTTATAATGGAACAAAACAGATTGACTACAAGACATCTTGAGTGAGGGTTGGCAACCCTGCATATGACACTAACTAACCTGCACATAAAATTTAAATATAATCCAAACAACATACTGAATTTTACACAAACAAATTTCAATATACAGTCATACCTCGGCTCATGAACTTAGTTCCTGACCTGAAAAGTGCATGACCTCAATCAATTTCTCCCATTTCAAATAATGTAAATATGTATTATGTTCAATATGTTTAAACCTCAGAAACGCTGCATTTTCTTCAATTTTTCATATTTTTCTGTGACCAAGAATCCATCCATCCATCCATTTTCCAAACCGCTTATCCTACTGGGTTGCCTATCCCGGAAGCAATGGGCGCGAGGCAGGGAAAAATCGAGGATGGGGGGGCCAGCCCATTGCAGGGCACACTCACACACCATTCACTCACACATGCACTCCTACGGGCAATTTAGCAAGTACCCGGAGGAAAGCCCACGACGACATGGGGAGAACGCGACCAAGAATATAGACTTAAATTAAAATAACCTTACTTGTAACAAATAATGCTGTTGGCACGTCAAACTGTCGGTGCAGCGGTAAGAACATCGGGAGAAGACTAACAATAATAGAGGATTTATAAATGGAAAAATAAGTTCACACAACACGTTATTCACCATGAACTAGGACATATCGCCGTCTTTCTCTTTAGGTCACTCTATACATACATATATACACTTCGAGCACGCGCAGTACAACTCAACACCCCCTACCGTACAATCAAATTATGACAGACTGTGCACATATAACTGAGCGCATACATTTACATTTACATGCTAACAAATGCTAAATTAAATAAAACATTAAAACTGAGCATACGCTGGTCGCTCGAAAGACGCTAAAACACGGAAAAGAACCACAAAACATCCCCCCAAAAAACTAAACAATCAACATTAAAAGACTGAGTAACAGTCAAATGCAGTAATTTCGAAAATATGATTTTTTTATTATTATACTGGACATTTCTTCGCGTTTCGGGTGGTTCTTTGGGGAGCTTTCATTGGACCCTTTTCGGGACGTTTGTGTGTTCGCGGCCCGAAACACGGTTCGACAACCGGTACAAAACATTTTGGAACATCTGGTTCGTAACCCGATTTATTCATGATCAGGACTGTTCGTGGGTCGAGGTACCACTGTACATACAAAGACAGATACTAAATAATAAGATAATTTATACGATAAAATGGGAGCAGAAATGCAACGTACCTTGCCATCTTGGTGCAGAAAAGCAAGTGAAGCCGCGTCTTTCAAACCGGTAGCTTCCCACGTGCGGAGGCATCAAATGTAACCAAGCAACAACATAACTAAATAATAACATCATAATACGTATAGTTGTTATATAATAATGACAGTTGTATACGTTTTTTTATTTACTTTTAGAAGTAAATAAGAAAGAAATTATGTAAGAACTGCAAAGCAAGAATATAGTAGTAAGCATGAATCACACATTCAGCTCTGGATAATATCAGACAATGACTTAAAGACACGTGAAATGAACTGCACTCTTGGAGTCTGTCTCTCCCCAAAGCACTATGCACGGTAACTTGTTTAATATGGGAATTATAAAATGACACTTTGGTAACATTTCAAACTATTGTATCGCGATACATAACGATCAGTATGTCGAACTGTCACGCCCAGCTCGTACGATCCTCATGTGTGCCATGCCCCCCTGATTATCCACGTGTGCTTCCCCATTATACCCAGCTGTGTCCGATTATTTTCGCCCAGTCCTGTCTATTTCAGTCCATGTCTTGCTTTCGTTCCTGGTCCGTCATTGATGTTAGTTAGTCGATGTTCGTGCTTCGTCCCGTTTTAGTGCTAATAAATCCCAGTTTCCCCGTGTTCTGCCTGCCTGTTTCCTGCCCATGCGATCGCGCTCGCAACCAGCCCGAAACCTGACACGAACAAGGTTATATATCACACAAGCTTCCCACAAGAACCTGTAATTAGACTAAGCGCATACCACACTGGGCCCGGCTGCTTTATACGGCAACCGAGCACGATCGCATCCTGCCCCCCTCCCCAGTTCTGCCACCCTGTTGCACTTACTGGTCCGGACGCGAGCACGTTTTGTCATCAACCTGCAACTTTTTGTGTGAAAGAAACGTAAGAAGCAAAGCTGTGTACCACAGTAAGGAAGAATTCATGGTTAATTTCGTGGCTTATTTGGGGCAGTTTTGAGTATGATGACACACACAGATTTGTCAAGTATACAAAGCAGAGGTTTTTATTTATTCGTGCTGCAGGTATAGGAAGATCCACACTTTATCAAATATCTCAGGCAGACTGATGCGCGGGATTCCGGTGCCAAAAAGGTATTGCGGTACCGCATTTTTGAAAGCTGTTCGGTATTACATTACATTACATTTCTTTAGTACTTGTACTAATTACACTATTTTCGCTTCCGCTAACTATGGGATCATGACGATGGACTCTATATAGCAAAACCACTGCCGAAACTAAGTTATACACTAAGTTAGATCTGCACCCATCATGCTATATAAAATACTAAAACGTCAGCTAGTTAAGTATGATGTCCATAGCTTCACGTCAGTGATTTATGTCAGGGATATACATTGACGTCATCAAAGTTTGATGTTTGAATAATAAATAGATAATAAAGCATAATGTGCTGCGTGGGAAGTGTTTTATATGTGATCAGGTCATCAGAACTGTATTATGGGATGTCACCAAGACAGGTAATGCTAATACTTAAAAGTAAATAGCATAATCATACAATGATAAGAAACAGAATAAGACAAAAACATTTCTTGAAATTTGGCCTGAGGGTGGCGCTAGAGTGATGGATGGATTGAACCCAAATTTGGTATGAATAGTTGGAACTGACCTCTATCGATGTGCCAAATTTAAAAAAAGTTGCCAATCAGCTCTATGGGCTGCCATAGACTCCCATGGCAAAAAGCATAATAATAGTGAAAACTACTAAAAACTATAGGTATCCTAATAATAATAGACTGTCATCTCTAAATTGCCCACAGTGTGTGAGTGAGTGCATTCCCTGCAATGGACTGGCATCCCATCCAAAAGTATACCATTGTGTCCTATGCTACCTGGGATAAGCTCCAGGCCCTCATCTCCAGGATATGCGGTACGAGGATGGATGAATAATAATCATGTTTATTTCAATTTCAATTATTGGCAAATATAAACATGTACCAAGGATAATAGCAATAAATACAGTATGCCAAAATAAATGCTAGAGGAGAATCCTGCAATTCCTGCCCCAGTCCTGGGTCTGGGGAGTTTATTCTCACTGAGATTGCATAGAATTCCTCTGGCTGCTGTTTTTCTCCCGTACACGTGAAGTGCTACTTCTTCATTGCTCACATGTGAGCCAGTATGTGAGCCCTGATCCGGGCTACCATCCCGCCCAAGGCATTTCCTCTGTATGCTGCTTCCTGCAGCCCTGCAGTGGATAAAAGGAAAGGACAATGGTTTGTTGATTTATAGCACATATATTATTATATTTTATATTGTTCAAATATACATTACTCAGTAATAACTCAGTAACTACTCAAGTACAAATGATGAACAAATACAGTAACTGTTATGATTAAGAATGAACGAACGTGGGATCAGTATATAACTAATACTTTCTGGTTAATTAATAAATTAAGTAAGAGTGTACTACTTCAGGGGCGGCATGGTGGTGCTCTCATGCCCGGCTCGTACGATCCTCGTGTGTGCACGCCCCCTGATTACCCACGTGTGCTTCCCTGATCTTGCCCAGCTGTGTCCACTTATTTTCGCCCAGTCTTGTCTATTTCAGTCCATGACTTGCCTTAGTTTCTGGTCGGTCATTGATGTTAGTTAGTCTTAGTGCTGTCTGCTCCGTCCCGATCCCGAATAAATCCCCGTTTTCCCCGTACTCCGCCTGCTTGTCTGCTTCCTGCCCGCTTGTCAGCCTGTGCGCACTACCCGCTTTAACCAGTGAACTCTGACAGGTGCACTGGTTAGCTCTGTTGCCTCACACCTCTGGGACCCGGGTTCGAGTCTCCGCCTGGGTCACATGTGTGTGGAGTTTGCATGTTCTCCCCATGTCGTCTCCCCACAGTCCAAAAAACATGCTGAGGCTAACTGGAGTTGCTAAATTGCCTGTAGGTGTGTGTGTGAGAGTGAATGGTGTGTGTGTGCCCTGCGACAGGCAGGCCCCTCATCCTGGGTTGTTCCCTGCCTTGTGCACATTGCTTCCGGGGTAGGCTCTGGACCCCCCGCGACCCAGTAGGATAAGCGGTTTGGAAAATAGATGGATGGATGTACTACTACATTATTTGTGCCCCCTCAAGTAAAGTGTTGCTCCTAACTCATCTGGTCTTTTTATATGTTGTTAAAACATACTGAATTAATCCCTGCAAGAAATTCTTTGAGGGGGTTAGAGAGAAAATGCAGGAGACTGAATCCAGGACCTCAGCTATATCTTTTTTAAGTGTTTACGTGTAAACAGTCAAGACTTAACTATATGGGCTCATACTAAAATTAAAAATTCATGGCAAAGTGTTACTCCATTTTGAACAATATGAGCAGAGTATGCACAACCTTTTTATGTGAGACACAGCTATATGCACTATATATTTGTGCTTCCCCTAGACTTCCTGAGACCTTAAATAGTGTGACATTTGCAAGTGCGAAAGCCTTCGTTTTAAAGATGACTTTTCATGTTTTCACTTGAAATCATGTGGAAAGATCACATCTCCACGCACAAAGCTCTTTCATATTTCCTGACAGCCATATTTCATATTTGCTGGCGAGCTGTCTCAAAATTTTATCAGTTCCATTCCAGCCCCCTATAATGCCTCTGCAAAGACTGAAAAAGATCCATCAAACGGTTATTGAGTTATGGTCTTAGCAGGGTCAAGCATCAAAACTGCTGCTTTTTTCATTATCACTATGTGGCGCTGCTTCCATTTTGGGACTGTTTCAAAATTAAATCAGTTCTAGTTCCTCACCAATACCTGTACAAAGTTTGAAAAGGATTCGTCGAACGGTTTTTGAGTTATTGGCTTGCATGCCAAAGTATCTGCAGCGACAGGGTAACAGTGCTAAAACCAAAAGTATTCCCTGAAGGCCAGGGAATACCATCCATCCATCCATTTTCTAAACTGCTTATCCTACTGGGTCGCGGGGGGTCCGGAGCCTAGGATGGAGGGCCAGCCCATCACAGGGCACACTCACACACCATTCACGCACACATGCACTCCTACGGGCAATTTAGCAACTCCAATTAGCCTGAAGGCCAGGGAATACAACAAAGGTAATTTATGCTTACAGATCTGAAATCAGCAGATCACATTTATGTACCATCATGTATGTTAAGTTCTTGTTGCTGTAAAGCGGAGAACTACTACACGGGAGAGAAGTATCCAGGCTGAAAAATATCTTCTGGAATTTTACTGAGGTCAGCATGTCATTGGCCCCAAAGTGGCATTCCCATATCAGTTGAAATATGCAATTGTCTGCATGCATAAACTTGCCTCTTACGCCATACTCCATGCTAGGAAATAGCTATGAAAAGATTGTCCTCGTACTCACCTCAATCTGGGAATACTATTGTTGTTAAATAGCTATGCATAAGATTACATTTGCCATGGCTGAGACTGAATCACTTTCAGTCACTACATGATGGTTATTAGGCATTTAATTACTAGCGGCTGTCAGTGATTGTTAATTGCTGTATAGTAACTTGGGAGAATGACACTGTGGATGCTGGAGCAACCGATTCTGTGTGCACACTCACCCCTTTAATACGATGACAGCGTAGTTCTGCTTTAGCGGGATGATTACTGTGCATCTGGTGACAAAGATTTACGATGGATAATTTAAAACCCAAGTACTGGAATACTTTGGCAAACAGAACATCCTGATGAGCAAATTAATTTCATTATGAAACTTTAAAATAAAAGTTATTTTTGGTGATGGTAACTTTCAGTTCCCCAGGATTCCCCAGTTCCAATCCTGCAGGCCTAGTCTGCACCCAGATTTTAATACTCAAACACCTTATTCAGCTCACCAGCCAATTGCCAGGTTTAGTAGGCGTATTTGACAGGTCCTTGCAAACTGGTTCTCCAGGACTGGAATTGGGGAACCCTGATATACTGTATATAAAAAAATGTAATCATAATTGTGGGGTGTATTTTTCTAAATCAGATTTTCAGGAACTGGACTGATGTTTTTGTTTGTGTCATTTTTTTTTTTTAAATCTATGTATCATACTACTGTGTTTATTTCTCCCACAGTAAAATAAAGGACATTCTTTTTTGTCAAGAAGAGCAAATAAAGCTGAACAATGCATCATTGAAGTAATATAGTTTGTCCGTTTTATCAGTACAGATGCAACTTAATTGTGAAGTTGGACTTTACTTAGGAATACCATTTCTATGCTGTTATACTCGTATGGGTCATTTGTCTTTGTTGTGTAGCTGTTCTTCACCGGGTTGAGACGTCAGTATCCTATTGACTGCTGCGCCTTTGTAGCGGACTTCCACTGCTACTCCGGAGGTACAGAGGTCTCTGATACGGGCTTGATGGGCTTACAGTGACTCTTATGTATCCAGGAAGGTCGCTCTGCTATTTTCACCGCTGTTGGTGTTGTGAGGAGGACTTGATAAGGTCCGTCCCACCGAGGCGTGCTCCAATCCTTTTGCAACAGGACCTTGACCAGGATCCAATCCCCTGGCTGCAAGTTATCCTGTTGAACAGAAACAGAATTTACTGGCAGACTACTGGGGTTATGTTTTTGTTGTGATGATAATAGCTTACACATCCAATCGGCTAACGTATTTTCTCTGTCTGCTTTCCCTATATCACTCATTTCGGTTGCTAAGGGAAACGGTCTACCATACACTATTTCAAATGGTGTTAATCCTGCAGGAGTGGCAGTTATTCTCATCCATAATTTTACTAGAGACAAACATTCTGGCCACGGCCTTTTTGTCTCTTCCACTGTCTTTCTGAGCCTTGTTTTAATGGTGCCGTTAGTTCTTTCTACCAAGCCTGCGCTCTGGGGGTGATAAGCACAATGATTTTTTATCGTAAACCCGAGTGCTTGTGAGCAGAGGGACATGGTCTGATTTACAAAATGAGTCCCATTGTCCGATCTTATAATATGAGGTATGCCATAGGTAGGGAAATAATGGCCTACCAAACATTTTGCAACAGTCATTGCATCACAGTGTTTTACAGGGTATATTTCTACCCACTTAGAAAAGGTGTCTATAATAACTAGACAGTACTTCTTCCCTTGTGACCAAGATAATTCAATGAAATCCATATGTACAACTTGAAATGGATACTCAGCTGCGGGAAACTGGCCACGTTTTGGCCTTATGTTGCCTTGTGCATTGTGTTTACAGCAAATTAAGCACGCTCAACAAAATTGTTTTGCATAATCAGAAAAATTTATAGTATAAAAGTATTGCTGGATGATATGTACCATCCCTCCTGTTAAGACATGGGTGTTTCCATGGCTCACTAAGGCAGCTGTCTTGTATACATTTTTTGGTAGGATGGGCTTGTCATGCATATAATAAACTTTCCCTTGCTGTATTGCTCCCTTCTTAATCCAGCTCTGTATTTCTATTTTATGTGCATGAGTCTGTGCATCACATAGTACATCACTATCTATCAACAAGACATCTGTAACATGTAAGGTAGGCTGTTTTTGTGCAGCACTTCTAGCTGTCATGTCCGCAAATCTATCTCTTCTGTCTCATCCTGTTCTAACAGGTTATCTGACTCCTTTGATGATTCACAGGCTAATTGTCATTGATTCTCTGTAGAATTTGGGTTGTCAATGGCCTTGGTTCTACATTGCCTAGGTAAATGTCCAGGTTTTCCGCATGTCCAGCAAGTGTTATCTTGCTGAAACAAATTCCTTTGATTGTTTCTGAAAGCACCTCTTCCCCTTCCTCGACCTCGTGACCTTCCTCTGAACCCTCCCCTCCCCAGAGGATTCATGTGTACTATTGCAACAGTGTCATTAGCAGCGAACACTGTGTCTGATTTCTGTTTTTGTGCTGTATGGGCGTGTTGGGCATATTCTAGGGCTGCTGTACTGAACCAGTATTCTGATGTACCCAATGTTTATCTATGTATCTCTTCAGTTCAGGTTTTCGCCCTGTGATGAACGCGCGTTTTAATTGTCGCTGATAAACTCCTCCATTTTCCTCATTATGAGGAATTCCTGAATTCCCTCTAAACACCACTCTCATCCTATCCATAAAATCCTCTGGCTCTTCTCCATCTTTTTGCTTGCATTGTGCAATTCTGCCATAATCTGCTCGTTTCATAAACACTGTCTCTATCCTTCCATGTAATTGCTGCATACTCTGTTGTAGAGCTTGTGAGTTATGTGCAAGTGGTTGATTGTCTGGTCCATGACCAGTAAAGTCTCCTGCTACTCTTCCCCACTTATGGTTGAACAGCTGTTTTAAACATTGGAACATTTCTCTACCATTCAAGTGGAAACTGCTCTGTAGTTCCAATATTGCTGTCCAAAATTCTGGTACCCCTTCATCAACAGGAGGTATTCCCTTTAATGCTGCCGTTCTATCTTCAGCTGTCCATGGTCTATAGACTAACATTGTTTCAGGTCCTCCATCTGGCTCTCTATTAGGGTTAGCCACCTCCACTAGGGGGCATTGTAACTCTATTTCTTCCTCTTCGCTATCAATATCAATACCTTCATTTCATGGATGCCATCGAACCTTAGCAGTAGCTAGATCGCGCACAGGGTATAACGTAGGATCTCTACTCCTAGTTATAATGGGGGAAGAAGGAGGAGGAGCTGATGGCTTCTTTGGTATTGTGCCCGTAGCTGATGGTTGTTTTATTTCCCTTCTATCTACGGGTTGCACAGGGTCAGGCAATAGTGACGGTGCTGGTGGTCTATTTTCTCCATGTTTTATTTTGGCTACCGTCTCATCATCTAAAGTGACTAGAGCGGCTGCAGTTAATTTATCCTTTCTATCATCCTCATTTCTGCTTTCTACACATGTCTCTTAACTTACTTTGTTCCAACCAATTATCTGAATACTTATATTCTTTCTTCCTTTCCTCCAACTTTCCTTTCTTTGAGGTTCGTAACATTTCTAGTTTTAAATTTCCTTGTAATTTTAGAATATCCGGAGTGTGGAGTTTCCCTTCAAATCCATGTTTTTTCCTCCACCTCAGATTACTTATTTGTCCTGAACCTGGTTTATATCCTTCCATAAACTTCTCTTCTCCCTTTAGTTCAATCTGCTTACTTTGATTCTTTCCCGTTTTTTTTTTTTATTACCGTCTCCGCATTACACAGGTCCTGGGTGAAATTTCACTGGTACGAGATATGTGGGAGGACACCAATATGGCCTTCTACTGCACGCTGTTCGTGCAGCGGTATCGGTTTTCAGGGATGAAACCCGTCCTTGATCCCTCAATCACCAGTACTTCTTTCCCAGGCAAAATAAAAAATGGACTGACAGAAGCAACTCTAAGCCTAACCCGCTTAATTACGGCTAAGCCTAACCCACGTCAATTGACCCGGTTATTTCGCTGAATAACCTTGTTGTCTCACCTGTCCTGTGTGCCTGTGTTCCATCACCGAGGTCCGTCAGACATCACCAGACGTCGAGCGCAGTTCTAACCACCGGCCTGATGACGAATTCACGTCTCAGGTCTTTCTTGCACCCGTCTCCGAGTGGCTGCCGGCAGGCTTCAGTGTCGCTCCTCTCGGCGCGCTGGCGATGTCGTCAGGTGTCCTCAAAACCGGCTCGAAGGACCAAATTATATGTTGGAGAAAGCGTCAGGCTTTCCACTCCAACTCTGCACACACTATGAATTACGAGACAACACACTTAAAGTTTTACTTGCGCAAGGGTAACCACACTCTCTGCAGGATGAGCTACAAAGGAATGTGTTACAAAGGGTGGTTCCCCTTGGCACCTTTATTTATAGTCAGTGGGGGGCAGGGGTCTTCAAGCGAGAAGAAAGAAAGAAATATGTTAGTAACAAGAGGAAGTTCTGGTTTTACTCAGGTGGGCAACTTTTAAGCACATGCTCAGGATACGTGTAAACTAAATGCTATGATTAATATAATCTAAAGTATGAGCTTAGAGGAAAACAAAATAATACATATACATGGTTACACTCATTACTGATTATACAGAAATGATAACAAATGAGGGGGCGGCATGGTGGTGCAGTGGTTAGCACTGTTGCCTCACACCTCTGGGACCCAGGTTCGAGTCTCCGCCTGGGTTACATGTGTGTGGAGTTTGCATGTTCTCCCCATGTTGTCGTGGGGTTTCCTCCGGGTACTCCGGTTTCCCCCCACAGTCCAAAGACATGCCGAGGCTAATTGTAGTTGCTAAATTGCCCATAGGAATGCATGTGAGAGTGCATGGAGTGTGAGTGTGCCCTGCGATGGGCTGGCCCCCCCATCCTGGGTTGTTCCCTGCCTCGTACCCATTGCTTCCGGGATAGGCTCCGGACCCCCCGTGACCCAGTAGGATAAGTGGTTTGGAAAATGGATGGATGGATAACAAATGATTAATAACAGTTTTTCAACCTAACAAGGGTTTAAATATGAGTACAGTAAATCTATTTTAATACATCTATATTGTACAGCACAATACGATATACAGCATCTATTTATTCTAATAGATTCTATTTATTTATTCTGTTTATTAAAACTGCACAGGCAGAATTGGGCACTTTTTACTGGGGTGCCCTGGGACCCCAAAACATTTGTGTTTTTAAAAAGCACCAATCAAAGCAGAAATATAAAACAATAATGTGACATCATTGGGGACAAATTGATTGACAGTCATAAAACGTAATTATGTAAAGAAAAAAAAATCATCTGTGAGATATGAGAACAATATACCTCTGGGATGTGCAGGGACCCTGTCGGTAGGATGAGGGTTTACATCCCTAATTAAATTACAATGCCCCCTCTCTTCTGTTATTGACATCTTTTCATGACGCCTTTTTGAAAGCATTGAAATAAAATGTTTTATTGGGAATAAATTACCTGTACAAGTTTAAATTTAAACAATTCAACAAATATTAAAATATGCGTCATTCTCACTAATTTCAGAATCTTTTGAAAAAATGTTATGGTGAAATAGTTTCAGTTTTATTAAAATAATGTTATTTGTTCCTCTGATTTCATGATGTTTTAGCAATATATGTGTGTTTATATGTGTTTGTGTGTAAGATGAGAGATAAATTTTTAACATGATAGGTAAGAGATTATAAAAAACTATATATAGATTATATATATATATATATATATATATATATATATATATATATATATATATATATATATATTGATTTCTTTATTCACTTTCTGTCCTTCCCTTTTCCCATTCTGTTTCTCTCTCTAATTATTTTTTATGGATCAAAACACAACACACCACCCTGTATGGCGTTCTTGGTATATTATATCTACAACTTCGATCCTGCTGGGATCCCAAACACAATCTTCCTCCAAGCCGCTAGGAACCATTCCGCAGTTGGGGGGCACCCAGGCTGTGTCATACCCATTCTCATGCCAGGTTTTTTGGAGGGGGTGTCCCTGCCGGTCGATCTTCTTTACTTTTCCTACTCGAACCCTCAGCTTGAGTACAGCTTGCTGCTCATTGTCAGGCAGTTTTATTGGGTATCTCTGGGCCTTCTCAAAGCTCCGACTGACATAGACTCCACGTCCAAGCATGCCATCGCTGGACTGCTGAAATCCGTCCTTTTTAATATTTAATGCGGCTGTCCGTGTAGTACCATGGTACATGGTGTATGTCCTACTACCCCTCTTTATGTCACGCTCCAAATGGGATTCAAAAAGTGAGCAGAAGTCATCTCCAGATTCAGTGAAGCTTGCCATGCTTTACTTTACTCTGCAAACCAGTAAATAGGCTTCAATAAGCAGATGTTTTATGTACAAGCAAGAACAATTTGGTGTCAGTTTTATTACAGGAAAGAAAACTAAATTTGAATACAGTCATGTTAATTCAGATATTAAGTTTAAATTTAATCATGTTTTATTATAAAATTCTATGTTATATTCAAAACAGAATAAGACCATGGAGTAGCACACTTACCTCTTGTACTGAAAATGCACTTCAGAGTAAAATTACTTCAGACCAGTGAATCAAGGTTTTGCTGTAGTTTCAGTTTCACCTAAACTGAAAGACAGACACGTTATATAGACGGCTTTGCCACACCTTTTTCCGTCACAGAAAGAAGTTCTGCCTCCTCGTCTCTACAAGACTAAAAACACATAAAACAAGTTTGCATGGCTGATTTCATAAAACAGAAGATAGAAAAATAACCTAACATGAAATTATTGCTTTAATTAAAGGTGAGAATTGATCTAAACTGTTTATTTACTATTCACAAGTAAACTATAACTTAGGATTCGGACCTGTATGCTTTTGCAAAAAGTAAAGAAAGTTTCTGTAATATATATATTGTTCATAATGAGAATCACTAAAATCAGGTTTTATTGGGTGTGGAGTTTCCCTTCCCATTGTTACAGGGATGGGCAGGAACATGAAGGTCACACAAAAACATTAAATTCCCTGTGAGAGGAAGGATAGACATGTAACTTTGTCATTTCAGGTGAGGAAAATGAGCCACATGAGACAGGATGGGATCAAGGCTGTTTTACTGGGGTTTCAATGATCACAAACATTGAATTGGATGTAACTTTGTGTGGCTACTTGTCAGATATGGAAGAGCATTCTCAAGTTAGAATATAAGAATATTGTGCCTTATTACAAAGATTTGCGTGAATAATTTTATTGCCACAAAACCCTAGTAATTACGGAGCCCTGGTAGTGTCTCAGACAGGGTTTTTTCATACTACATCAGACGCACAATTTAGTTTAATGTGCCCATGAAATACTACATCGAGCTCACTACAATGTGCACACAGTTTACTTTCCCGCACTGTTCATGGCCCCTACAGGCTCCGCAGCATCTAGTTACCTGAACTGCTATTCTGTAAATGACTGATTAAATACAGAGCCCAGCCTGGGATTTACAACATTTTTCTTTCGGTCACAGGTACAGAGTCCTGGCCCACTGAGTCACACAGGAGTTATTTCCAACCTTTTCTTTTTGATTATTATGAACATGTGATACAGCTTCAAAATACTATTCAGTTAATTCCCCTAGTGTCCCAAAATTGTGTTTAAGTCATTAAATATCATTCTATATAAACATGTTAATTCACTTAACATTTGATAAAATATTCTAAAGCATTTACTCTATGGAATTAGTTACAGTGTTTAATTACGTTAAATGTCTAATTATGCTTAGAAGTATTAAATCCCAGTATGTGTGTTAAACAGGGGTGGATTTAAGGGGCGGCCACCCCACATCTAAATAATAGAAAATGCAATATAGATTATCTAATATTTGAAGCTGAAGCATAGAACAGGCCCGGTGCAGTTCGGCTGACCCCATAAATGTAACTGAGCCCTGAGGGCCACCCAAAGCAAAATGTTTCTGCTGATGCCTCAGGTTAAACATTCTCATTTTATCAGTTACAGTACATCTGTTGACTTTAGTCATGCGTGGCAATGGTAATATCTTTAAATCATTCCGGAATCTTATTTGTGTTTCTTGCTGAAATCGCAACTCTGGCTTTAAATCTCTTTCACTTTCAGTTACAGACAGGAAATGATCAGCTTCCTCCCAAATGCGGAAGCGGTCTGTGGCCCGGTGTGGGATATTTGGGTACATTATCCACTATCCATCTCCTGCCGCCAAATAATTTGGTCACAGCTCCAGGACTGTGCAGAGACCTTTAAAGGGGCAGGTGCTCAGATTTAAAGAGGGGCGCATGGATGAAGATCTCAGAACATCAGCTACAGCGTAACCTGCTGAACCACAGCAACCGACATTCAAAAAGAAGATAAATCCTATAACAAACCGCATCATACTTTATCATTACACCTTAGCAGAGTTTTATCACAGTCTCATTGTAATTATTATTTGAGCCCTTATTCTCAGAGTTGCAGATTACTGTCAGGCGGTTAGAGGACATGGTCAGCTGGTGCACCTGGACATTGCTGTTTATCAGTGTCTGCTAGGGCTGTCAGCAGACAGGAATTTATACCAGAGAGCCCTGCTGTACACAGAGCATATGATAGAAATTAATGACAGAAATATGAAACAAAATGTCGTTTATTACACAAAACAACAAAGTCATGCTTATAACCAGTAACACCAGTTTGTAATCTACAGCTGCTTATTGGTTTTGCACCAAAAGCTGATTTATTTCTCACTGATGGGGTCCCAGCTGCCTCAGCAGATCGCTGCTGTGGCCAAGCTCTGGGTCACGGGCCCCTGCAGTCAGCCCTGTCCCAGTGCCTTCCTACATGGACACACAGGAAGAGACAGCATGGTATAATGACTACTGAGGGTTCAGTGCTGCTGAATAACTGCCCAGCCAAAACAGCCACACAAGCAATGTAACTGTGTGTTAACAAATGATGTTCAATAGAAGCATAACAGAGCAGACAGACGTACTGATCTGGAAAATGTCTGTTGTGGTTCATTGGAACATCTTTCTCAATCAGGTCTCCGCTGACTGAACCCCACTGTTTTCCAGCTGTTACGTCTCTTGTCTTCCTGCTCCTTTAAAAGGGGCGGCAGCTGAAACAAACATGGCATCAGCACTGGGAGAATCTGCCAGTCCCGGGTGTCTCTCATAGCAGTGCTTTCGAAGTGACCGCCCTCCTTCATTCACTGGAAATGGCAGCACTGCTTGGCAGTGTCCAACATTATTGCACGTTTGGATGAAGCCCCATCATGCTTTATGCTGCATTTTAACAGATGAGCAGGATCAGTTGGGTATTGTAGGTTGGCTAGATTAGGGAATAACCCCAGTCTGGCTTTATTCTCAGTATCCTGAGCCTCTGTTCCCTGCACACTTTCTCTCAGTCTCCTCATTCACCGTATTATCATGGCACAGGCAGGGGAATAAGGTGATTATTTACAATGCAGCTCCAAGGCAATAAGTGTTTAATGTAATAAAGACAAAACATTAAGAAAAAAAGTATAAAAATAAAGGACCACAAAGGGTGAGAACTAAACAGGGTTAAACACTGCTTACAGAAGCATAAATGACCTACAGTACAAAGGAAAACCAGTAACAAAGGGAATCCAGTAATAAAGGGAACAGAGTAACACACACAAGAACATGAACAATGACCTGCTAAAGAAATGAATAAAGGCAGGAACTTAAATACACTGATAACAAGGAGTATCAAAAGGCAGGTGTGAATCATCAGCAACAGCCATTCAACAAGGGCAGTGGGCAACAACATACAGGAGAAGCAACTAACACTAATGAACAGAGAACTAAGGAACGAAAGACCTGAAACTAAGGAAACAGGGAAACACTACAGTAGGAAAATAAACAAGAAAACAAAGTATAACGTAAAACCAGAACAGCAGACAAGAAAGGCAAACCTGGAATAGGAAACTCAAAAGGACACGTAGAACATCGTAGAACAGAAACTCAAATATGAAGAAAGAGATAAGGCTAATCATTAGCCAGCCTTGAACCCAGGAACAGGGAAAATGCTGTCCTTCAGACACACACTGAAGCTGGGGACCTTCCAGAGCACACTGGGGCTGAAGGACAAGACGGGGGGAGACCAGGACATGAAGGGTAGGGTTGGATGGGTGCTGACCCTGACATCATTCCCTGCACACTTTCTGTGGGCTGTGTTTATATAATCTCACCAATCAGTGTTACATTTAACACTTTACAGAGTGCAATGAGTGTTGTTGTAAAGTGTTAAATTGTATTAGCTCTTATAGTGTTCAGCTGACACCATAGAGTGTTAGATCACTGTAACTCCACCTCTTCCCAGATTCTAAGCCCATATAAGTGGCACACAGGTGCATAATGGGTGGCCCCCATCTGCCCCATTTTAATGTGCACACAAGAACTCACATGAGGATCATAAGAACCGGCCTTATTTACCAGCCATCATGAGGAAGACTCTGACAAAAAGGACCTCTCAGCCCTTTCTTGTTCTATAACAAAATTTTCTTGGTTTAGTGCTGATTGTTTTTGAAGGTTAAAGAACTGTGTGCCAATAACTTAAGCCAAGTCTTATTTTTCATGGCTTTTTCTTACATGTGATTCTGAAGTTAGAAGAAAGCTGTAATTGTATATATTGCAATGGCGAGTTTGACGTATTTGTTGAGGTAAGCCCATGTCGGTCACCCCTTCTGACCTTGGTTAGTAGGTTTTATATGTGGAAACATGCTAGGAGAGCTGTGACACCCTTTGCTATGCAGCTCCTGGTACCACCCACTTCCCTGTAAACCAATGGTGCTGGATGTATATTTGCATAGCATGACGCGGTACTGCCTTTGATTTAGCAGATTTTTTTTTTCTAATCCTCCACGATGGTGTTGAATAAGGCAAGTGTAAGAATCCTTAATAAAATAAGTTTGTAATAGTAATAGGGAGTATTAACTGATTTGGTTTGATTCTTTCGAACTGTCCATTAATTGCAATGAATTGATTTTGTGATAAATTTTTTTTTTAACGCCTAGCCATATAACTCAATGAATCATGGGATTGGATATTAAATCTGTCTGAAGGTTGTGTTATTTGACTGAAAGATAGCACTGGTGTTCAACAAAAATGTTCAGCTTGACTCTTCACAATAATAAAAAAAAAACAATATATAAAAAGCAGAAAAGGTGTCAATACTGAATAAACATCCGTGTTTATATGGTTATTTTCTTTTCTTAAGCCAAATTCATGTGCATGAGTATCTAGGACTACATCACAGTTAACAACTGCAATATTACCAATACAATCACACATACACATACAATGAGCATGAGTAAACTTGCATACGTTGTTGTGTAAACATCAAAGTAATAAATATCTTAATTTGTTCTTGGATGAAAGACATATAGTTTTATTATACAGAAATGCAATAACTGTGCCCTTGAGAGGTAAAGTGGGCTATCCTACAAAAACAAAGGTTTGAGAAAATGAGCTCCAAAGTTTTTCAAAAAATCAGTGCGCCTATACCCTACAATTGATATATATCATAGGCAGCACAGAGGTATGACTTAGATAATAATTGAAAACAACAATCCAATTGAAAACATTCAATAAAAAGGGGACAGGGGTCAAAAATGTGGGATAGCCCACTTTACCTCTCAAGGGCACAATTTACTGTTGTGATAAATGAAGAGCTGCGTTTGTTTGATTCCTTTTAACAGCGTAACTGCATTTCCGCAGTAAACTTAGAAGGCATTTGAATTTAAAAGTGTTTTATTTGTCAGTTTGTGTTATTGTTTAGTATTACTTTATTATGTTAATATAAAAATATAGGCCTATACTTGTGATCATTTGTTTTTAAAATATTTCCAAGCATATTGTGCATGAGAATAAGTTACTGAACAACAGGTATAATACCTGTTATAATACCTGTTCAACAACATATGAATTGTTTAAGGGGCGGCATGGTGGTGCAGTGGTTAGCACTGTAACACCTCTGGGACCCAGGTTCGAGTCTCCGCCTGGGTCACATGTGTGTGGAGTTTGCATGTTCTCCCCATGTCGTCGTGGGGTTTCCTCCGGGTACTCCGGTTTCCCCCCACAGTCCAAAAACATGCTGAAGCTAATTGGAGTCGCTAAATTGCCCATGGGTGTGCATGTGTGAGTGAATGGTGTGTGAGTGTGCCCTGCGATGGGCTGGCCCCCCATCCTGGGTTGTTCCCTGCCTTGTGCCCATTGCTTCCGGGATAGGCTCCGGACCCCCCGCGACCCAATAGGATAAGCGGTTTGGAAAATGGATGGATGGATGGATGAATTATTTATGTATGGTCTGTTTTTACATTGTTGATTGTATTCAGTCTAGTCTTTTCAACAATTTCGCTGGAGAAATATCACACATTTGCAGTTTTACTTTAATACAGGAAAAGACATGTGCGAGTAATTGGACCCTTGAAATGAAATGAAAGACAAAGTACAGTAATAAAACTGTAAGCAGTCACATACATTAATAAACGTGTACAAACAGTTGTATAAATGCCAAATGCAATAAATGCATTATTTTAATGATTATATATATATTAATTTTATAACTTACTGCTGTTATAAATCGGCAATAGATGCATTTATTTTACCATATTCATCAGCGGAGCTGCATTTCAGCAATAAACGCCGCAATGGCTCCTATGATCGCTTCAGGCTGTAATGTCACCAGACCTCATTTGTAGCTACTGTATCTTTCTGAAGATTCTCGTCACGGCGTCCCCAGTGCTGCAGCCTCCCATCAAACTCAAAAAACAGATCTATACAACATATGAAGATAAATACTTGTAAACAATCGTTGCAATTAGACAAACCTTTTTAAACGGCAATATGGCATATCGACATACCGTCTTTTGTATTTGTTCTGGACTCTCCAACTGTAATTTGAATCCCTCAAGCTCTTGCACTGTCCTGCAGGGCTTCTCAGAAGACATGGTCTCCGTGTCTGACAGGCCTGGGGGATTTTTTTGAACGGTCTGGACCAGGCGTTCAACGCTGTTTGCAGTGTCTGCCTGCATCCTTTCAATTGCCATCATGATTCTTTTTTCAGATTGGCTTATTAATTGATGGAGGTCTGAAAAAATTGAGATAAAAAAAAGTTATTTAAATATTCAATTATTTGCTCAGTGGGATTCAAGCATATGCATGGTAGAAGAAAATGTAGACGTTGACTCTTTGTTGCAAGATGCATTGCTGTAGCGTAAGGCAATCGCAATTCCTCTTGCAAAAAAATGCAACTGTACATTTACCTGCATTTACTGCACCTTCTGCGAGGCTGTATTATATTGCTATAATTATTGCGTGTTACACAATTGACTGTGACTATTCTTCACATTTTCACAGACTTATGCATTGGTCAAATTTCGGTTTAAAATTGTACAACACTGAACATTTCACAGCCAGTTTTAGTTAAGGTGCTCACATTACTCAACATGAGAAATATTTTTTTAATGTTAATAGACAGGTAGAAGCTGAACACACATACCATTTGAAGGATAAACATCTGAAAAGTCTGACTCGGGGATAGTTGTGCCCTGAGTGGATGGGTTATCTGAGAACAGACAATGGAAGAATGATATAAATTTTAGTCACAGTTACATAATGAATTTTAATGTACAGCTCACTGGCCAGGTAGTTGTCTTGTGTGAAGATACAGTAGTGTGTACTTAGTTTTAAATCGAGCAAAGGAGCAGGTTCTTACTTAGTGATGTAGCTGTTGTTGGTAGTTTTAGTTGTTACACAACTTTTTGCCTTTCAGAAATATACTAAAGCATTAATGTTCATAGTGAAAATACAAATTGGGAAAATGTATATATAGACTTATAAACCAGAAAGTGATGACTTTCGGGGGGAGGAGGGGGGGGGGGGGTTGAATACTCCGTGTCAGGCACTGTAACTTATGTGAAAAGTGATTTCTTTTACTTACAACTCAGAGGCTTAGGCAGACTTGGTGGGTTTTAAGAGGGATTTTGAGGGGTTGATTTTTTTCCTCTGTTTCCGTGGCAACTCATTGTCACCTGTTAATTCAGGAAGATCCAGTAGATATATGAGTATTTAACATAATTTCTTTACATTAACAGTGAAGCAATATAGGAAATAGCAGTCACACGTGTTTACTTTCACTGTCTGTCCTGTATCTTTTACACCTCTTTACCTCTTCCTCCACACTGTCCACATTTGAGGTCTATGGGGCTCTTTGAGCACGTTCTCTGGCTGTCTTGTATTTCTCTAAGGTCAGAGTAACGTAATGGTGAATATATACTTTACGTAAATAAATGTGGTGAACCTCTATATGACAATCTTTGATCAGATTCTCACCAGTCGCTGAGATGATCATCATTTTATGTTTACTCCAGAGATGCTTATCTGGCCTTTGGGAGACCATTTTTACGGGGCCAATAGCAAATCAGAACCAAAAACATTTCACAAAAAAGTTAATGACATGTCTTACTTTTCGCATTACTATGGAATGTGTATACGTGTATCCTTACCCCATTAATCTCTTCAATCCATGAGGCAGGAGCCACAGCAATTGAGTTTTCTTTTAAAGAAAGAATTACGTGGAAATTAACCTGTATTACAAAAAGGAAAACACACACTCCTTAAAAATTAGGGTCAAGAGCACGAGCATTTAAGAAATGTGAGAAAATATATGACAATGACAGAAAAAATAATACTATGTACATGTTTAATTCAATTTGTTAAGCAAGATCATGGAGGATAGAGAGAACGACTCTGCGGCCGTGCCCGTCTTCCAGGATCATTGCCCTCTCTTGTAAGCATGTTCTCTCTAGAACCTCCATCTTTGATGTACCACATGCAAAAGGCTCCATAGATCCTTGATTCACATGGCTTGGAAAGGTATGATTTCAACTGTGAGAAGACCCTATATAAGAGCTTTCCCGAGTTGGTCCTGTCTAGAA
This sequence comes from Brienomyrus brachyistius, assembly GCF_023856365.1. Lineage (NCBI taxonomy): Eukaryota > Metazoa > Chordata > Actinopteri > Osteoglossiformes > Mormyridae > Brienomyrus > Brienomyrus brachyistius. The sequence goes on from NW_026042309.1 coordinate 1,796,412, forward strand.
CTTCACAGCAGGATGTTGGACTAACAATGTAAACATTATTGGGATGTTTCATAGGTATTGGTCCATCTTCAGTTGTTGGCGTTTGTATCTGTGAAGGTTCCTGGAGCCGATTTGCTACTTGAATTAGGGCATGGTTTCCCGATCTAACCATCTTTCTCAGGTGGTGCAGGTAGCTCTCAAAAGGAAAAACACTGCATTTGTCCAAAGATCCATATGTGGTGGCATCAGCTGTGAGGTGAAGCAGTGAATGCACATTGTAAACCAGGAATTCTTTACTGTATTTGTGCCATCTTTGTTCAACGACATATGTACGGAGTGCATGGGCATACATACTATAAGTATGTGTTAAATGTGGAGATGCTAGTATACACATTGCCACACTAAACTCCATGAAATGATTATACAAGATATCTGGCAGAATTCCTCGGAGAACAATTTTGCCCGTGTAGAGCATAAACTGTCTAAATTCAGTGGTCTTCCACCTCTCCAATTCCTCCAGACTGTGTGGCTTCCTGGCAAAAATGTTAGATATGTCACCTCTTAAATCCCTTTACCGCTGATTGACCTCCCTCTGCTGAGCAGGAGAGAGCCTATGCCCTGACTTGCCCCACCACAATAGCAGGAGCATTTTTCTCATCACTCCCAGGCAACTCTGGTGCATGTAGTCTGCAGGGAAAGACTTGATCATGTCTATTTGGAGGTAGCTGGAAAGGAACACAGCATTTTCAAGGTGTCCTGGCTGGCATTGCTTTCTAAATGAGACATCATCCCTCAAAGTGAGGTCCTGCACTGGTTGAAAAGTCATGCACAGCTGGCAGTTGCCTTTTTGGGTGCATTTGTCACAGCCATAGTAACCTGACAATTATTTGATGCGCTTCAACATGGCTTTTACTGGAGCATCACATGTAATGCATCTCAATCTCACACTTAGTATTGTCTCTCCCCACTCCAAGCCATTACTTAGTATTGTTAAATAAAGCATCTTTATCTAAAGATAACGATGCTTTATTGATATTGTACAAGTACAATGAGATTTAGTTTGGAGCGCGCTAGCAGATACACAAAATTTACAATAAAGAATAAAATATGTACACACACACATATACACATTCACAGTGAATAAGTTAGTAAATATAATTAGTGCAATATAATCATACTCATGAATGGTTATGATATTGTATAAAGTGCAGTGCATGAGCAATTTCACAGGGGTAGAATTAGAGTTATACAGCAGGTTTAAGTACACAAACATTCAGAATGTTAGAGATGAGTGCTTTGAATTCAGAAGTACGATAGCTGTAGGGTAAAAGCTGTTCCTCTGCCGGGTTGTGCATGTGTTCACGCTTCTGTAACGTCTACTGGGTGGCAGGGGTGTAAAGAGTGTGTGTCCAGGGTGGGTTGGGTCCTTTTTCTCAGCTCTGCGGCTGCACTGGGTGTGATGGATTTCTTCCAGTGATGGAAGCTGGGTGCCAGTGCTGTTTTAATGATACGCTGCAGGGTCTTGCTGATCTCCAAGGTGCATCCAGAGTACTATGCAGTGATGCAGTATGTGATTACTGACTCTATGGTGCACCTGTAGAAGTTCACCAGCTGTTGATAAAATTCGCCGATCGGGGGGAGGAGGGTACTTTAAACCACATTTTAACCAAATGTTATATAAATGGATTATGGTGGACAGCAATATTTTCCTATACACATAAATAATATAAACAATTAACACGTACTTTGATACTGTGTGATAAACTGACAATTTTAGTCAGGGACGGATTACGGACCGGGCCAGTGGAGCCGCTGCCCAGGGGCCTTTGGGGTGCAGGGGGCCCATGGGGCCCCTAGCCCAAAACAATTTGCAACGCTTATCAACAATGTATTTTCGTTTGTCTATTTTAGAGGGCCTACATTCTTTGATCCTCTGCCTACAAGGGCCCCTGACCCTATAGGGAGGGCGTTTGGCTGCCAAGGGCCCTTGAATTGTGGTGGTTGTGGTGGTGGTGCTGGTGGTGGGTGGGGGGGGGGGGTCGGTGCTTTCAGGGGGCCCCCGGCCCTGCTATAGGAACTTTAAAGGGAAATGGGTGCATGGGAGCCTACTTTTAGAAGGCCCTCTTAGGCCCTCCTATTATGGTCCTGGCTTCTGGCTACCAGGGGGTCCTAGGGAGGATGGGGGCTTTGGGGGCTTTTAGAGGGCCCTCTGATTATGAGGGCCCTACTAGGAGGCCCTAGGGAGGAGGGTGTAGTGTACCTTTAGAGGGCCATCTGATTACAAGGGCCCCTACCATAGGGCCCCTGGCTTCGGGGGGGAGGGGCGGGGGGCATGTTAACAGCCTTACAGAAGGCCCTCTGACTAGGGAGCGGTAGCATGGTGGGATGGAGGCGGTTAACCTGCCTGCTGAGAATAGTGAAGCATACCCAGAATAGTGTAGCATTGTAAGAGTTTGACCAGTGTAATCAATCCCAGGGCTGTAGTGGAGGCTAAACGCAAGTAAAAACGATTTACCCACCTCTGAAATTTCAGAATTAGAGTTTACCCACTTCTCAATTGATCTAAATGCACATCATAGTATAGTTTATGCACAAAATGTGATCACAGAATTCGTAGTTCACCCACCTCTTATTTTACCACTACACCCCTGATCACTCCGTTCTGTACGGGGATATGGTACACAGGTGGATTCTGGCATGGTTCAGCTGGACACGGTACACATGTAGTGTAATCACTAACCGTGCCCCAACATGGCTCTCACTGTACGTTCACACCAGGAGAGACCAAAGCGAACACATCGCCAAGGTCGTTGAAGAAGCTTTGTTGTTGAATTTGCTTTATTCACTTTGTTCACTCATAGGATGTTTGTTAGAAAGGCTCTTGCAGCTTTAAGAACCATCCCGTGACAGGAGAGACCGACGCAGAGAAGACAAACCGCCAAAAAGAACAGCCACCATTTTACATGGAACTGAAGAGGTCATGGATAAGCCCGCAGAGCTGGTGCACACTCGGCCACCCAAACCAGGTAAGAAACCTAGCTTAAGGTCCTACTGCCCATACTGTGACAGTCCCGAGCATTTCCTCAGCCAGTGTTCCACATTCATGACGTTCACTAAAGAGCAGAAATTTAACTGGCTGCAACGCAATAAACGCTGTTGGCGGTGTGGCAGAACTCACCAGGCGGCTCAGTGTACCCTCAAGAAGCCCTGCAGCATCTGTCAGAGGAAGCATCTGCAGATCCTTCACGATGTGAACGACAGAACCACAAGGGAGGGATCCTGCCTCGTAAGCTCTGCCGGAGACACACTTTACCTGAATCGACCTCCAGAAGGGAGTAAAGTCCTACTAAAGGTTATTAGAGTTATTCTGAGTAACGGGAACAAGAAACTGGAAACCTTCGCTGTGCTGGATGATGGATCAGAACACACGATGTTGCTCCCAGCAGCTGCCCACCAGCTAGGGTTGAAGGGTCATCCAGAGGACTTAAGTCTACGTACCATCCGCCAAGACATCCAAGTCCTGCATGGGGCGGCAGTTTCATTCCAGGTTGCTTCCGCTGCGCTACCCCAGAAACGCTTCCAAATTCATAATGCCTTTACTGCAGCACAACTTGGCCTAGCTCAACATTCCTACCCCATAAACACTCTTCAGGAAAGGTACAGGCACCTGAGAGGTCTGCCACTGCAACCCTTCCACAAGGCACATCCACTTCTGCTTATTGGAGCTGATCATCCCCATCTAGTCACCCCTATAGAGCCAGTGCGCCTTGGGCCACGATGAGGGCCAGCAGCAGTCAAGACGAGGCTAGGATGGACACTGCAAGGCCCAGCTAAAGCCTTCGATATGGAGTCCCATTCGCAAGAATGCCTCTTCACCACCCTGAATTCAGACACAGCTGAGCTGCTCCGTAATGTGGAGAAGTTATGGGAAATGGATACACTACCTTATCGGAACGAAAGGCTGTTAACCCGTTCGACGGCACATACAGATATGCTACCCCACTTTTACGCCGCAAGGGTATGCCCTTATTCCAAGCTCCTGCAGAAGCCGTCCTACCACTCCTAAGAACTACAGAAAGGCATCTTGCTAAGAATCCTAACCAAGCAGCAGTCTATCGTGCTGAAATAACCAAGCTAGTGGAAGCAGGCTACATAGCAAAGTTACCACCTGAGGCAGTGAGAAGCAAGGAAGAGAGCTGGTACTTACCGCACCACATGGTACAACACAATGGAAAGTACAGGGTAGTTTTTAACTGCTCATTCCTGTACAAGGGCCTGAATTTAAACAAAGCTCTGTTACCTGGTCCTCAGTTGAGTTCATCATTGCTTGGAGTGCTGCTCCGGTTTAGAGAGCATGCTGTCACAGTCAGTGGTGACATCCGCAGCATGTTTCACCAGATCCGACTTCTACCCGAAGATAAACCAATCCTCCGTTTCGCATGGTGAGATCGGCAAAGCGAGCGAGCTCCTGACATCTATGAATGGCAAGTGCTTCCATTTGGAACCACATGCAGCCCGTGCTGTGCTAGTTATGCGCTGCAAAAGCATGTTCTGGACCATAGTGAGCCTGGTGACAGTGTCCGTGTAGCAGTGATGAAGAGCTTCTACGTAGATAACTGCATACAGAGTGTATCCTCACCAGAAGAAGCCAAGGACCTGGTCGAGCAGCTACGCATACTCCTCTCAACAGGAGGATTTGACATCCGTCAATGGGCAAGCAATGTGGCTGCAGCGGTGAGTCATCTCCCGAAGGAGGCACGCGCAGAAAGCACAGAGCTTTGGTTGTCATACGATAAAGTTGACACCCCTGAACCAGCATTAGGCCTTCATTGGCACTGCTCCTCAGACACCTTAAGGTATAAGCATCGCTTAGTGAAGTACACAGAGCCCACTATGAGGAATATCTACCGGATATTAGCTAGTCAGTATGACCCTCTGGGCTTCCTGATTCCGTTTACCACTAGGGCTAAGGTGCTAGTACAGCAACTGTGGGCTAAACCCAGACAATGGGATGACCCACTCCTCCCAGAAGATCTCCTATGTGCCTGGCGGAAATGGGAGGAAGAACTTACGCAATTACCTGAGGTCTCTATCCCAAGATGTTACACATCCCAGAGCCTGGATCATCCTGAAGTGAAGAGAAGTCTTCACATCTTTTGTGATGCATCAGAGCGTGCATACGGATCAGTGGCATACCTGAGATCAGAGGATGACCATGGCCATGTCCAAGTAGCTTTCCTTATGGCCAGATCCCGAGATGCACCAAAGAGACATGCCGAGGCTGGAGCTATGTGCTGCACTCACGGGAGCACAGCTTCTCAGAGTACTGGAGAATGAGCTCACTCTGCACATCCAAGATAAAACCCTGTGGATAGACTCAACAACAGTGCTGAGTTGGTTGCAATCAGAGTCTTGTCGGTTTAAAGTCTTTGTTGGGACTAGAATCTCTGAGATCCTGGAGATAACAGATGATAAGTCCTGGCGGTACGTTGACACAGCTTTGAACCCTGCAGATGACATCACGAGGGGTAAGCGACTCTCTGAACTGACTACATCCACTAGGTGGAGCAACAGACCACCCTTCCTACTCCAGCATCCAGATAAGTGGCCAGTAGCGCCTATCACAAAACCACCTGAGGTCACTGAAGAGCTGCGGCGGGTCGTCTTCTGTGGAATTACTGGTGCCACGAGCGCCCCCTTACAGCAGAGACCTACATAGAGGCGGAGCACCTCTTATACAGTAGAGCTCAACAGGACAGTTTCCCTGAAGAATTCCAATTCTTAAAGGCCGGCAAGCCAGTATCCCCTAGCAGTCGTCTGATCACCCTTTCTCCAGATTTTGATGAGAACCACACAATCATCAGAGTAGGTGGTCGATTACGGAAGGCACAAGAATTAGAAGATACTATTGTACATCCTGTAGTGATGGATCCTAAGCACCCAGTGACGCGTCTTCTAATTAAGGACTACGACCACCGCCTGTGCCACCCTGGTCCAGGACGCGTGTTTGCTGAGATGCGCCGTTCTCTTTGGATTCTGAGAGGACGTGAAGCAATTAAATGACACCAACGCACTTGTGTTAGTTGCCAAAGATGGCGTGCCAGGGCAGCACCCCCAAGAATGGCCGATCTACCCCCCGCACGTCTACGACTGTTCAAGCCAGCTTTCTACTCGACAGGAGTAGATTGTTTTGGGCCGCTTACCGTGAAGCTCGGACGTCGTCAAGAGAAAAGGTGGGGAATCATCTACAAGTGCCTCACAACAAGAGCAGTTCACTTAGATCTCCTACCAAGTATAGACGCAGATGCCTTCCTCATGAGTTTGAGGAGGTTTGTGGCTAGAAGGGGTACACCAGCTGAACTGTATTCAGATCAGGGAACAAATTTCCATGGTGGGGAAAGGGAGCTCAAGGAAGCCTTTCAGCTCATGAGCCCTGAGCTGCGCCACCAATTAGCTAAGCAGAAGATCTCATTTCATTTCAATCCCCCAGCCTCTCCTCACTTCGGAGGTGCATGGGAGAGGGAAGTTCGATCTGTGAAAGTAGCACTCCGTTCCGCTCTGGGCAGCCAAACTGTTACAGAGGAGGTTCTAGCCACTGTCTTGATAGAAGTGGAGGCCATTCTGAACGTTAAGCCTTTGGGATACACCTCCTCCAGCATTTTGGATCCTGATCCAGTCACCCCAGATCACCTCCTCATGGGGCGGCCAGATGGTTCCTTACCACAAGTTGTCTACCCAGCAGCTGAGCTACTGAGTCGGAGGCGATGGCGCCACAGTCAGGTCCTTGCCGATCGTTTCTTGACTGCCTTTATTAAAGATTACCTACCTACATTGCAGTACCGACAGAAGTGGCATAGCTTGGTACCGACTCTTGCAGTTGGATCAGTAGTCATGCTAGTAGATCACCAACTTCCAAGGGGCGACTGGCCGATTGGTCAAGTCACTAAGGTCTTCCCGGGCAGCGACGGCTAAGTACGGACTGTAGATGTGAAGATCAAGAACAGAGTATACACGAGACCTGTGGTGAAGTTGATCGTCCTCCCTGAGCTTCTAGCTGATGAAGAATCTCGACCGAATACCATCTAGAGCCTTTAGCTGTTCTATTTATGCAAATATGCCTTGCATATTTGGGGGCGGCAATGTTAGAAAGGCTCTGGCAGCTTTAAGAAACGCCGGTGCGTGCAAAGGACTATGGGTGCACGCGAGACTAGAGAGCGCGGGAGAGCCCGAAAGGATAGGCAGCACGTCGGCAAGCGGTAGCTTATATATAGTTAATTTAGCTGTTCCTGGCAGTAAATAAAGTCTGTGGTTTTATGTATGCGTCACTGATGAACGTAAGTACTGCGTTTATTGACTAAGTTATAATTATTGCTGACAAGTGTTCTGTTGTACCTCTGCAAGGTATTTGCGTTGATTTCCTATCCAATCATTTCCTCTAATTCGATTATTCATTGTGTTGGTGTGCTATAGTAATGGCCATTGTAAGCACTGTGGTAATTTGTTTTTCTGTTTATTTGTTATAGAACCATACATAAATAAAAACTCATCACAGCCCCCCCCCCCCCATCTTGCCTACCCTGAATCGTGACTGATATCCCACAGCGAGTACTACCCTCCTGCAGCAACCCCTTACAGTTTTTCCCAGGGGAGTGTGGCCCCCCTTTCCCACAATGTTTGATTTAGCCTGTTACCGTGGGGCGTTGGTAAATCTATACATTAGAATTGGTTTTCACCGAACCGCGTCATAACTCATTACATAAGGTTAACTGACTTTTAACTTCTCTTTTTCGCTCTGGTCACCCAATTCGCTTCGCTGCCAGTGAATTTGCTTTGTTTGGCCAATTCGCCGACTCTCCATAGAGAAATAATGACTTTTGTCGCTCTGGTCTGTTCTGATGTGAATGTATGTGACATCAATAATGACACTCCAAATAATAAATATTTGAATTAATTTGAGAAAGTTGGTGTTAATAACAGTTTTTTTCACATTGGAGAACTTGCAATGTGTAAATCATGGGGAGAGACCTATCTTTTCCCATGGTAATAACCAGGCTGCTGAACAGAAATGGGATGATTAGCAAAAGTGCTTTGATTTAGAGCATGAATTGTATGAAATTCAAACTGCATGATCAGTTTGCATTGCTGATTAAAACTGGACAAGTTCCAATATTTTCTGACTTCTGTCTGATGGTTATTTCACTCGATGCTAGAACAGCAGATAGCATGCTGTAGTAGACAGTTGCTACCCCTCCCCCACTCTCTCACTCAGAGTGTTGCAAAATTGTTACATTTACTCCAGTCAGCCAATCAGGTGTTGTGAGCACTTTTCAAAATCCAACTGAAAATTCACTGCAGATATTAAACCCCCTGCCAGTATCAAAACTCCTCATTCAGACAGTTCAGCTTGAGAACTTGCTTTGTACTCTCTATACAGTCTTCTATACTTCTTTGTTATCACAAGATTAACAACCAAAAGCCTTTTTAAAGGCTCATTACCTTTTATATTGCATCTCTCTCCCTCTATCTCCTTGACTTTCCCTCACTCTCTCTTTCCACCTCTCTCTCTCTAAACCTCTCTCTCTTATTCTATATAATTGTATAATATATTATTTGTAATTATATTATGCTATATTATATATTGCATATTATATTCTGTACTATTCATTACCAGAAGTATATGATTTTCTAGTCTTATAACAGGCTGAAAGTCTTAGAATATTATTTTATACTGTATTATATTTCATAGTTGTAATAACAGTACACCAAAGATCCAGGCCTTTTTAAAGGCTAGTCTAAGTAGCAGTTGCTACCTAGCAACTCAGAGCCTTTTTAAAAGGTTGTTGTTCTTTTATATTTTAGCTATAGTATTGCAAGAGTAATTGTAGATCACCTTATAAAGACACAATTTCCATAAATAACATGGATCCCAAACAAAAAAAGTGGTGCTTCAAAAAGAAAAGCAAAAAAAAAATGAAGGACGCAAAGCCGGCAGTTTTCCTAAAAGACGTCCCTTTAATATCAAACTTTTTTGATAAGCCGCTGGATAAAAGTGAGATGAGTATTGCTAATGTTAGCAGTCACCAGAGTTCTAGCAATGAAGATGAGCTCACCACTGGATTATTGTTATCTGACAGTGTCTATGAACCCTTGCAGACCCAGTCAGGTACAGGACATGGATGCCAGCCCTGCCAGGCTACCACAGACCACCAGCAACAGAAAGATAATCAAATGAAAGTTGCAGGTGTGTCAGAGCCACAATTAGACCAGTCAGCTGCATTGCCTGAGGTACAGTTTTCAAATGAGGAGGGCACAGACCCCAACTCCTGGTGTGAAACTGTCAATGACCCTGCTTTATGGCCCAGTACCATTACCGACCCAGCCAAGTCAATTCTTCTTAGTAGAGGGGTAGCTGCATTTCAAAACAGAAGTGCTAAGTATCCTGCCTCAGGCAGGGATAGAAACATTGGGGTTATCAGTAGAAGCTTTACAAATGCTTTACTCAGATGTTGTCTACCAAATGGGTAAACAGTGACTAGGCAGTGGCTACTTTACTCCCCTTCAACTGGCTGTGTGTATTGTTTTGCTTGCAAACTGTTTTCCATTAAGGACAATACTTCATCGATTTTCTGACTGGAAACATTCAGAGCGGATTGGTGAGCATGAGAGGAGTGCAGAGCATAGAGCTTGTGTAACCGGTGATCGCTAGGGATGACGTCATCCGCGGATCCCGTATCCGGCTGTATGTATGAGACGCTGATTAGGTAAATGGGGGCGGATCATGATGGAGTCTTAATTGGGTCGAAACAGCGGTACACGCAATGAATTGGGATCGGCGTGGATAAAAGCGGTGGGAAGCCGCCAGTGGGGGAGGTTCGATTGCTGCTGTGATACTTCTGCGAGCGACGGAAATGGTGGTGAGCGGTTGGTTCCGTGTCCCGGCTGCGGCGTAAGGTAATGAGTAATAGGGGTTGGACGGGGTGGCTGAGTGCATTTCTGTTCTCTTCCGGGTATGTAAGGACTGATCTTCTTCCTAGGCTGGGTTCGGGGTGACAAGTGTGTCCGGGTCTATGCTGATGCTCAGGAGCTGGTCACTGCTGTTTTGCCTGTTTTGATTTCATTTTGTTTTGTAAGATTATGTGCGTTGTACTGGCATTGTTGTGAATAAGGGGGGGGGGGGTGTGGTTACCGGGGCTAACTGGGTGCTTGCTGGTATAGTAGGAGGTCTGGAGGGTAGTTTATTCTCTTTCCCATTTACAGTATAGAGCCAGTGAATGTGGTGCTGGAGTTTGGGGGTTGGAGGCTGTGTTCTTGCACTGCACGGAGTGAATGTGGGGTGAGTGAGAAGTATTAACTCCAGGATGTGGTTTTGTGATTTTGATATTAACTCCCACTTGGATGTGTGTGCCCTTGGGGTGTATGTGTGTGGTGTCTCCCCTTCCTCCTTTTTCTTCTTCCAGGTAAGCACCTTCCTTGGCTGGCTAAGGGGTTAAGGCGTGATTATGGTATTGGACCACCAGCACCTGAGTTTTGCTCTCAACCCCATTTGTCTGTTTTTGGTGTCATATGCTGGTAATTGTTTACTGGCTGGGAGGGTTCATTTTTAAATTATTGTTAATAAATTGTTTTAATTCTGGGATATGCGTCTCTGTGTGTTCATGCAAAGCGAAGTCGTGGGGTTAATTTGAAGTCCTGAGGGGCAGGGCCTCTGGTGACGTAGTCGGGGTTACGTAACCTTGCAGCACAAGGTTACACTTGCATGCTAGCATTACACAATCGCTCCAAAGGCACAGCAACAATTGATTCTGATATCATCAAACAAATTGATGCAGAGAGACAATACTGGCGGGATGTTTTAAAACGAGTTGTTGCCGTCATCCAGTCTTTGGGGGAGAGGGGACTCGCTTTCAGGGGAGACGGTGAGCTACCGGGATCAGCTCACAATGGTAATTTTTTGGGCATCATAGAACTGTTGGCCAAGTTTGATCCATTCCTAGCTGAACACCTCCAAAGGTTTGGGGGCAAGGGAAAAGGCTCTGTGTCCTATTTGTCATCAACCGTCTGTGAAGAATTTATTCATCTAATGGGAGAAAGAACAAAGCAAGCAATTGTTAATGAAATAAAAGATTCAAAATATTTCTCTGTTATAGTTGACTCCACTCCAGACCTTGCTCATGTGGACCAACTCACTTTTATTTTCAGATTTGTTAATCAGGGCGGTCATGTAATCGAGCGTTTTCCGGCATTTGGGCCTGTTGACAACTATAGGGGGGACAGTTTGGCTGAGTGTGTCATTGCTATGGTGGAGAATCTGGGCCTAGACTTGTCTAGGGGGCAGTCATATAATAATGCAAGTAACATGTCGGGAAAGTACAATGGAGTCCAAGCTCATCTTAAACGACGAAACCCAATGATTTGTTATGTCACTTGTGCAGCACATTCATTGAATTTAGTTGCTGTCAATGCTGTAGACAGCAGCTCAGAGGCTGGACATTTCTTTGACCTGCTTCAGACAATGTACACTTTTTGTGCATCATCTACGCACAGGTGGGGGAAGGTCTTCCATAACACTGGTGTCAAACTCACACTGAAATCGCTGTCAGGTACTCGGTGGAGTGCACGGGCTGACTCAACTCAGGCTCTGTGGAGGTATTATGCACAACTGAGAGAGGCATTGAATAATATTTCCAAAGATAAGGAGGAGAAGCGAGAAACTCGCAGTGAAGCCTCTGCACTTTGTGGGAAATTGGATACACTGGAGATGGCTTTCATGGCACACTTCTGGAATACAATATTACAGAGGTTCCAAGCCACCAGCCTGCAGTTGCAGAAGCCAGACATTAACATATGTACAGCTAAATGTCAACTGTCATCTTTACGAGACTTTGTGGCAGCACAAAGAGACAATTTTGAGGTATTTGAAGCGGCCGCTTTAAACATCACCACTACTGTCTCCCAGGACTATAGGCATGACCTCCAGCGCACAAAGAAGCGCCCAAGAATGTTTGATGAAAGCGCAGAACCAGGTGTTACACTTAATGGTAGGGACCACTTTCGGATTGAAACATTCAACGTTGTTATCGACAAACTTGTGTCTTGTCTTAACCATCGTTTGAGTGCATACACACACGTAACTGAGCTATTTGGTGCTCTTTACCTATCTGAAAATATGTCCAACAGTGAGCTCACTTTAAAGGCTAACTCACTCGTTGCAGCATATCCTTCAGATCTGAACATGAGCCTGGCAGATGAACTGATGCAGTACAAGTCATTCATGTCAGAAAAAGAGACACGCCCAAGTAAAATGCTCAGAACATTGATGGATTTAGATTTGCAATCAACCTTTCCAAATGTGTACATAGCACTTAGACTTTTTTTGACCCTGCCTATTACAAACTGAAGGGGAGTGCTCATTTTCCAAACTCATACGCATTACCTCCATACCTCCAGGACTGTGTTGTGTTGACTGTGTTAGGTGTTTCTCTAACAACAAACCATGGATCACTCCAGACATTAAGACTCTCCTTAAAAAGAAAAAGAGAGCCTTTAGGTCAGGAGACAAGGATGAGCTGAAGAGTGTTCAGAGAGAGCTGAGGAGGGCGATCAGAGGAGGGAAAGTCATCTACAAAAGGAAGATGGAGGATCAGCTGCAGCTAAATAATGTACGTGGAATCTGGAGGAGCCTGAAAACAATCTCAGGCCACAAAGAGCGCAGTTCCCAGCCAGTAAGGGACAGTAAGTGGGCGAATGAACTGAATCACTTCTTTAACAGGTTTGATTCATCATCTGCCCCTCACCATGTCCTGCCCTTTGTTCCTCAGTCACCTTCATCCGAGCCTTCTAGCTACTGCCCCCCCTCCCCCACCTTATCACCACTTCACACCTTTACCACATTCCCTGCATACTGTCTCTCACCTCAAGCTACTACCCCCAATACTCAGCAACTTTGCCCTGACTTGTATCTCAGTAAAGACAAGGTAAGGTGTGAACTCAGAAGGATCAAAGTAAGGAAGGCGACGGGTCCAGATGGTATTAGCTCAGTTCTGAAATCCTGTGCAGACCAATTGTGTGGGATAATTGCGTATATATTTAACCTGAATATATAGCTTGAAACTAGGGAAGGTACCACACCTATGGAAAACATCTTCTGTGATACCAGTACCTAAGACATCACAGCCTAAAGACCTCAACAGCTACAGGCCGGTGGCCCTCACATCTCACATGATGAAGACCCTGGAGCGGTTGGTCCTGGTCCACCTTCGACCATTAGTGAGCCCTTCACTGGACCCACCTCAGTTTGCCTACCAGCCTGGCATTGGGGTAGATGATGCTATTATTCATCTCCTACACAGATCCCTCTCTCACCTGGAAAAGCCTGGGAGCACTGTGGGAATCATGTTTTTTGATTTCTCCAGTGCTTTCAACTCCATCATACCCACAAGACTGAGGGACAAGTTACTGTACACAGGAGTGGGCGCCCACCTCACCTCCTGGATTCTGGACTATCTAACGAATCGGCCACAATATGTGAAGATTCAGAACTGTGTGTCTGACACAGTCGTGTGCAGTACAGGGGCCCCAGAAGGAACAGTCCTGGCCCCATTTCTCTTCACTATATACACTGCGGACTTCTCACACAACTCGACCAACTGTTTTCTGCAAAAATTCTCTGATGACTCCGCAATTGTTGGCCTCATTGCTAATGAGGATGACAAGGAGTACAGAGAAATGACCCAAGACTTTGTGGAATGGTGCCAACTGAACAACCTCCATATCAATGCTGGAAAGACCAAAGAACTGGTAGTGGATTTTCGTAGGCACAAACGTCCTCCATCCACACCAATCAACATCCAGGGGATGGACATTCAGATTGTTGACTCCTACAAGTACCTGGGTGTTCATCTGAACAACAAACTGGACTGGACCCACAATACTAATGCTATTTACAGTAAAGGTCAGAGCAGATTGTATCTGCTACGCAGACTGAGGTCCTTTGGAGTGCAAGGGCCACTCCTGAAGACCTTTTATGATTCTGTGGTGGCGTCAGTCATCTTCTATGCTGTGGTCTGCTGGGGCAGCAGCATCTCTACTGGGGAGAGGAGAAAACTGAACAGGCTGATCAAAAAAGCCAGCTCTGTCTTGGGAGGTCCCCTTGACTCAGTGGAGGTGGTGAGCGACAGGAGAATGTTGGCTAAGCTACATTCCCTGTTGGAGGACATCTCCCACCCCTTACAGGACACACTATCAGTACTGAGCAGCTCCATCAGCGACAGACTGGTGCATCCAAAGTGTGCGACAGAGAGATACCGCAGGTCTTTTCTTCCATCTGCCATCAGACTTCACAACAAACAATAAGGCACATACCATCTTGTCTTGTATTGTATTGTATATATTGTATTGTATTTTATTTATATTTCTTATTTCTATTGTTTGATACTTGATTTTTTTCTGCATTCTGCTTATTTCTGCTGCACTGTCCACTTTGCTGCTGTAAAACGCAAATTTCCCACCCGTGGGACTAATAAAGGCAATCTTATCTTATCTTATCTTATAAATGAACTCAGGATTAGGATGTGCCAAAACCGCCTGAATTCACTGTCACTTCTGGCTATCGAATCAGAGTTGGTTAGACAGCTTAACTTTGATGAATTAGTGGATGACTTTGCAAGAAGGAAGAGTAGAAAGAAAGTTATGTAAGGTAGGCTATTGACAGATGAGTTAGGGTTAGTGTTTGACAGGTGGATTAACATTTTCCTTTTTTTTTTTTTACTTTTTCACAAAATATGTATAATTAGACCTAAATGTTATCCATATTATACAAAATGGTGACTTGGAGTAGGAACAGTAAAATTAAATGTTATTTCTCCCTTTAGCTGCATAAAAAGTCCCCAAAGTTTCACAACTGGTTCATGGTGAATTATTTTCCAAATGTATCAAAATCTCCCTCCCTCCCCCCCCCTTAAGAACGTGACACATGCTGGCTGCCAGTGTAGAGCCCAGCCCACCGGCTGCTGCCAATACACAGTCTATGGCTGCTTTGCACAGGTTATGGAATGTTGCTAATATTCAGATCAAAGATTCTAGGGTGTTATTCTACTCTAGGAAGTTCTGCATACAATACATTGTTTTAATGCTATTTTAATCCACGTTATTGTACCAAATACATTGCCGATTTTATCAGCAAAATAAGCTAGATCATATTGCTTAGTTGATTTTGTTTACCCATGCCAACGGTTTCTAAGGGAAGAAAAGCCATGCTTTTAAACAAGGGTACCGTTAATTTCAGCCTAATTGGTCAGTAATAGCAAATGCACACGGATTTGACAGAAAATTAAGCAATTTAAATGAAGAAAAGAAAAGAATTATATGGGCGTGCGGTAGACGTTTCTAGTGGGAATTCCCAAGCTGAAATCATGGATGTTTTTCTTGTCGTGGTGCAACGTGTTTTTTTTTTGTTTCAATCTGTATTATAGTATGCTTGCCCTCCTAAATCTATATGGCATAAAGTAAAAGAACGAAAAGTAATGTAATAAAAGTAGATCTACAATTGCAAATTTAAACTGATAAAGACTTCCATGAGCCGGCAAGAAGACAAAAGGATCACACAGCTAACGACAACATTAACTGTAGCTACGAAGTTTTAAGGTAGGACAATAGGTTTCATTTATCATCTGCCCGCCGTGGCTCTAGTTGGCAAGAAATTCACAGCACATATTATTTTGACCGCATCATATTTCTTGTTGGGTCTATTTGTTGCACCTTATACCATCGTCAGATTTATACATGTCAACTTGCATCTCGCAAGCTAACGCCCGGCCACCTCTCAACTACATGAGCGCACTTCTCCACAACATTCTGACAACCCACGTTTAAACTTGCTGTTTATCTAAGTTATTGGTTTATTAAATATGACACGGGTGGGTAGTATTTGTGATTTCGCAGCGATTTCTGTTGGTGTCCTTGAATTTATTTGTTCCTGGCCCTGCGCATGATATGACTGCCCCCTAGCTACGAGGATGTAATTGTCTTCTTTGGGAAAGCTGCAAAGCAACAATTGCAGATTATAACAGGTACATGGCATTTTAGTTCACTTTTATAGACATTTCTATTTCAAACTAGCACATTCTGGATAATTCAAACAAATAATGTTTGTTATGGTGCGATCTGGTTGTGCTACGTTGCTACCTGTCTCTATAAACAGAGATGGGTAACCTGGTGCTAACATTAACGTGAGGTAATGGCATTAGGCTGTACTGATTATAATTTGAGATCCAACTTACTGTATCAACTTAAGCCACCTTCTTTTCACTTTTTCCGAGGTAAAAAGCGGCAAAAGATAGTTTATTCAACATCATTCTGCTTTTACAACACGGTACGCGTACGCCGCACTAGTTTGTACCCACAAGTGGCATGATGACGTAGCAACTAGCCATCCCAAACAATGCAGGCGTTTTTTTTTTGTTTGTTTTTTGAGGTGGGGGGGCCTCGCAAACGTTTTGCCCAGGGGCCCACACAACCCATAATCCGTCCCTGGGGACGAGGCAGACGATTTCTTACGGGGACTCACTCTGAGTGCTGCCGACAGAGACACTTACAAGGGAGTGCGTGATGGCTTTCAAAGTTTTTTCGTGGTCAAGAAAAACGTAATATGCAAGCGTGCTAAGTTCAATATGCGCAAACAGAGAGAAGGAGAGCCAGTGGATGCGTTTGTTACCGTATTATACGCGCTAGCGGAACACTGCAACTACGGTGCGTTACACGATGAGCTGATCAGGGACAGACTCATTGTCGGCCTGCTAGACAAAGGGCTGTTTGAACGCATGCAGCTGGATGCAGAACTAACTTTGGAGAAAGCTGTTAGGATGGCACGTCAAAGTGAGGAGGTGAAAAAGCAGCAAGCTTCTCTGCGAGGTGACACCGGAGCACAAGCAAGTGATGGAAAGTCTGTGGACAGAGTCAGGGTGCTCAAGCACAGCAAGTCTCCTAAAAACAAACCTCAGCATGCAAGTAAGCCACACTATCCCCAGAACAGCAAAGGTAAAGCTTGACAGTCGCAGTGTCACAAATGTGGCAGTTCTCCATCACATCCAAAACGAGACTGTCCTGCAAATGAAGGGAAATGTCATGCATGTGGCAGAAAGGAACATTATAGTCGTGTGTGCAGGGCTCCAAAATCTGTGCATGAGGTTGAAGGAGAAGAGGAGGATGCAGTTCTCCTCGGCAGCATCACGACAGATGGCGATCCTTGGTTGGTTAACACTGACATCCATAACAGTAAGGTGACGTTCAAAATCGACACAGGTGCTGATGTTACAGTCTTGCCACATGCTGTGTTCCGGAAGATATATAAGGACGATCCACCCATACTCTTCAAAGCAACAAAGCCACTCCCCGGACCGGGGAGGAGCCCACATGATGTTGTGGGTGTCGCCAGGCTGCTGCTGAGGAGAGGTGAGAAAGAGGAGATGGAGGATGTGTATGTAGTTCGTCATCTGCACGCTGCTTTGCTGGGAAGACCCATGAGCTGTAGGCTGGGGCTTGTTGCACGCCTAGACGGTCTCACTGTAGAGACATTAAAGCAAACTTACCAAAAACTATACAGCAATCTCAGATGAGTGCACCAGCCATACGCCATGAAACTGAAACCAGGGGCTCAATCGTTCTCACTCAAAACACCAAGGAGGATCCCATTGCCACTGCTGGACAAAGCCTAGTAGGAACTGTCCCGCATGGAAAGCCTTGGGGTTATATGCAGAGCTGAGGAGCCGACGGACTGGTGTGCTGGCATCGTGGTAGTGCCCAAGAAGACGGGTGCTGTGCGCATATGTGTTGATCTCACCAGACTGAACGAGTCAGTGTGTCGAGAGACGTTTATCAGCAGAGAGGAATCAGAGACTGCGAACAAATAAAGACACGCTACAAAAACAGTTGGACTCACCAAGTGGTTTGTAATAACACGATAGAGACCTGCCCTTTCTGTCCGACTGGGGCAGAACCAGACCTTTTGCAGTGGGGTGGGGGTGGCAAGGCTGCCTGGGCCCCTGCCCATTCTGTCCCAAGGGGGAGTAACCAGACCTTTTACAGTGGGGTGGGGGTGGCAAGGCTGCCTGGGCACCTGCCCGATCTGTTAACAGGGGCATAATCATACCTTTTACAATGTGGTGGGGGGTTAATAATTTAACAAAACAAATTTCATTATTTATTCAAATACATTAATAATTTTATTTACTTTATTCCTCTAATCCAGGACAGTAACAGGACATAATTATATTTTCCACTGTTTTTTGTGTCTGTTATGTCTCTAGTTAAATGATTATTATACACATTGATTGAGTGTCATTGTGTCAGTTATGTTCAGCTGCAGTAATACAGTGAATTTAACTCATTATGTTACTCAGTTATGCTTTGGGTGACGCTGAAGCAGGACATTAATAGGACAGAACAGAAAGCCTTTACTGTCATTGTACAGGGAGGGAATACAGTAAATGGACATAAATTTATAAAATGCACATATACAGGGGAGAGGGAAATCCCCCCCCCCCAATCAGGATTACATTTAATTACATTTTAGTCAGAGAGGAAACGTATAAAACTATATTTTTCATGTGTATTCAGCTCACTGAACAGAGGCATTTATCTTTGTCAAACACATATTTCAGAGTAAAAAGGAAGATTTTAGCTTTTTGCCAGGAGAACCAGCCACATGTCCCAGTGACACTGAGGAGTTTCTATGAACATAAAACCCTGGATAGAGGGACTCAGTGAATGAGGAGGTGAATCTGTGCAGGGGGGTCAGTCCATCAGAGGAGACTCTGTAGAAGGACAGAGCACCAGCCCCCCAGTCCAGATACACTCCTACTCTGCGGGAGCCTGAGGGCCGTATGGGTACGAGAGTCTGTTTATTATTGTGCCAGACAGAGTATCTGTCAGTATCACACCAAAGACTCCATGACTTGTCATTGAATCCAAGCCGACAGTCACTCCCTCCTTTCCTCTGGATCCCTTTATAAGTCACTCCTATCCAGGCTGCATCTCCATCCCACTCAGCCTCCCAGTAACAGCGGCCAGTCAGACTCTCTCTGCACAGAACTTGGAGGCAGCTGTCAAATCTCTCTGGATGATCAGGATATGGCTGTTTTGCCCCCCCTGTCACCTTCCTGTTCCCCCCTGACAGAGACAGGAATCTGTTTGCTGTGTTGGGGTCCAGCGTCAGCTGGCAGGAGTCTGTAGGCAGGAGGAAGATTTATTAATCCCATCAGGCCGCCTGTACTTTATGTTTCTGTACGATATAAAAACAGCACAGCTTCCCCTAACGAAGCGGGAACTGAAGTTTATGAAACATAAAGTGGGCGCGCGACGGCGGCGGGAAGAGCCGCCAAAATGGGGCGCGAGCTAAACTAACAGCTTAATTAATTTAATTAAAAAATGACAAAGCAGCGACATTCATCAGACATATTCATCACAAGCATATTTACCACAAAACGGCACCAGAGATCAATACTAAAGTCCGTGTCTTTCCTTCTAACTGCTAATTCCGGCGCGTGCGGCTTGAAAATGGCCATCGATAACAGAATATTTAAGTAATATTATTACATGTTTAAAGTGATATTTAATAAAGGTTTGGACCTGGATTCTGATACAAGCGATGATTCTGGCGCCTGAGTTGCGCTCCATGAGGATCCAGTATTTGCAGCGATTGTCTGACATGGTCTTTAGTCACAGCAAAGCCGGTCTGAATGCATTTCACATGCATCGGCTTATTTCCGTGAAGCATGTCATACTGTATCTACTGATCCGGGAGAAACACTGCAGTGTCAAGCGGGGCGGAATAGGTGCCGCGCAAAGCCGGCAAACTAATGATAATACCGTCTACAAACCATCAATGAAAGCGGATTAAACTACACAGATCGTGCATCATGAAAAACAGGAAGGTTCTCATTAATGCAGAAAAATATTGCTCAAAAAGACGGGCTTATTATCTCATTACCTCGGAAAAACAGAATTGATATTTTCCCAGATGAATGCAATACGCTTTCATTGAGAACCGCTTACCGCGCGCGTGACTGTAGATGCTGCGCCGCTGTGTTTTAGATGTAATGCTGGCACGCATGGCTTTTTAATATTCATGAGCGAAGCCCTACATGATTGGCTGGCTAATTCATATTTATGAGGTGGGACACTACCTGATTGGCCATTGAACATCGACATGTGCTGCCTGTTTCTTCTGCCAAAGTCAGGGGTGTCCGAATCCAGTCCTGGGGGGCCGGAGCCTTGTGTAGCTTAGTTCTTTCCCTGATCCACCATAAATGATTCAACTCAAGAGCTGTGTGGTAATTAGCACAAGCAGTTGAATCAGGTGTGTTAAATGAGGGGAAACCCAAAAATGTGCAGGACTCTGGCCCCCCAGGACTGGATTTGGGCTCTCGTGAATATTAATGAATGTTACAGAACCACCCTGTAAAAATGCAAATTCACATTTTGCACTTGAGGAGAGAGTCTGGTCTCACTGCCTACGGATGCCGTCTTAGGACAATACTAACGAATCTCACACAGAAAACACATACATTCATGGCATGCGCAAAAAGAGCAAATGCAAAGGATTCTTTTTTTGTGAAATTAAAGATGTATAACTAATTCAGAATATATTTTAACCATCCTACACTCCCACACAAACACAAAGACAATACGGGCAGCTATAAAGCATTCGTTTGGATGTTGTCTAAAATAACATGAAACTCACATAAACACAAACATGGAAATCCATCTACACACAGTGCAAAATTACACTCATCACAACAATTGTGTGAATACAACCATAACATAGTATTAATGGTATTATTAATAAAAACAGGCAAACACTTACATTTCTGTAAGCCTGGTCTGGTCCTGCACTCTCCACCATGATCCACACTATAGGAGAAGCAGAATGACATAGTGCTGCTGTATCCATTTATTTATTGGTGCCTCTTCTTCACATACATGCATAAGTATCTGTAGCGTGTCAGACACACACTCTGTACTCACTTCAGCTTCTCCAGTTTACAGCTGGGATCCTCCAGTACAGCAGAGAGCAGCTTCACTCCTGAGTCTCCTGGGTGATTGTAGCTCAGGTCCAGCTCTCTCAGGTGTGAGGAGTTTGACCTCAGAGCTGAAGCCAGGGAAGAACA
Organism: Brienomyrus brachyistius; assembly: GCF_023856365.1. Taxonomy (NCBI): domain Eukaryota; kingdom Metazoa; phylum Chordata; class Actinopteri; order Osteoglossiformes; family Mormyridae; genus Brienomyrus; species Brienomyrus brachyistius. The sequence goes on from NW_026042309.1 coordinate 1,817,555, forward strand.
GCCTTCTTCTGTGACTCTACAGCCTGACAGCCTGCAGAGAGACAGACAAAAAAATCCACAATGAATAAGATCACCTGACCATTACAAGCATTACTTTTAAGCAAAAGTGACTCCTCTAATAAATATTTCAATACTCACACAAAATTAACATCTTTTGAACATTTTACAAGAACCTATACTTCTCAGAACAAGAACCAGATCCAGTTGATATAGAATCATTTTTAAATAATCTAGACTTACTCATATTAACCAATGAAACAGCAGATGCCCTTGATGACAAAAGTGGAGATTTCAGGTCCTGAGAGTACAAATCCAGACCAAGATTTTGTTTCAACCAACCAGTTGAATATAAAGAGTCACAGTCGCAGAGTACTCAACTGGTTACTCCTCCTTGCTGGCTCTTCTCTTTGTAGTTCTTCACACCAAATCACCATTGTTATTGTGTATAGACCACCTGGGCCGTACAGTGATTTTCTTAAGGAATTTGCTGATTTTTTAACAAACCTGGTGGTCAGTACTGACAAAGCTGTTATTGTGGGTGATTTTAACATTCGTATGGAGAAGGATAGTAATTCTTTAAAAATAGCGTTTGCAGCTATTCTTGACTCTGTAGGTGTATGTCAGAATGCCTACTCAGAATCGGGCCTACTCATGTCTGTAACCATACCCTTGATTTGATCATTAGTCATGGCATCCTGGTAGAACATGTATCTATTATGCCACAGAGTCCTCTGCTCTCAGATCATTACTTGTTAACATTTGAAATCCAGTATTGCCTCCCGTTGACCACCACTCCAAAGTATAGAATCAGACGTTCTATTAAGGCACTAACTACAACAACATTTATGAAACAACTTCCACAGTCCTTCAGCCTTACATCTGAAGCATTGTGTGTAGATGAACTTGAACAGGCAACTTCAAACACGGAAAAATCCCTTCGCAGGACTCTAGATCTTGTGGCTCCATTTAGGAGTATAAAGCATAGCAATAACAAACCTGCCCCCGGTACTCTGATAATACACGTGAACTCAAACAGGCATCACGCAAGCTAGAGTGAAAATGGCGCTCAACTAAACTACAAGTTTTCAAATCTGCCTGGAAAGAGAGCCTCTCTAAATACAGACAAGCACTAGTGACTGCTCGGTCTGTGTATCTCTCCAGATTAATAGACATGAACAAAAGCAATCCTAAATTCCTATTTCAATCCGTGGCTAGGATAACACAGAATTCCTCATTAAACTTGCAAGTCCCACAAGCTCTTAAGAGTGATGACTTTTTAAGAGTGATGACATTTTTTAATGGTAAAATAACTAAGATTAGACAGACCATCCAGTGCACACCCTTACCTACTTACGTATCTCTGTTGGTATTGCTAGATTTAACTGCAGCGTTCGATACTGTGGACCATAATATCCTCTTGGACCGGTTAGAAGGTGTAGTTGGCATTACGGGGACAGCACTTTCTTGGTTCCGCTCATATTTAACTGATCGCTATCAGTACGCCCATGTGAATCATCCAAGGCCACAAAAGTTGAATATGGTGTCCCACAGGGATCAGTCCTGGGCCCGCTACTGTTTACCCTATACATGCTACCTCTTGGTAACATTATTAGAAATCATGGTATTGGGTTTCATTGCTATGCAGATGATACACAGTTGTACATATCTGTTAACCCTGATGATACATCACTGCTATCTCGGTTAGAAGACTGTCTATTAGATATCCGGTGCTGGATGACAAAAATTTTCCTTATGTTAAACACAGAAAAAACAGAAGTTCTGGTAATTGGTCCCAAGGCTGCAAGAAATAAGTTTCACCACCTCAATGTTGGTAGCCTTCCTACACAACCTAACACGGTGGTTAGAAATCTTGGCGTTCTTGTTGATTCAGATCTATGCTTTGATGCTCACATAAGAAGTATTACTAGAACTGCGTTTTATCATCTACGGAACATAGCCAAGCTTCGTAAGATGCTCTCATTTAATGATGCAGAAAAACGAATACAGTGCTGTCACTCTAGCTTCATAATCCCTTGTGGAATTGGAGTGCTGACATTTCAGGGACTCCCCATGCCGGCATTCCCACTTGCCTCTCCCTCCTAAAGATGCTGCCATAGCCATATCTGCCGGAGCTTGCAGATTGCACTTCATATTGCACTCATCTAGCTTTTAGCACTGCCGATAGCCTCCTCTACTTTGACTAATTGTACATTTTATTTCCCCTACTCCTCCTGGGGGGTGATGCCTGGAGACCTCAATCTATCAAGATGTCCAGCATACCCTACTACATGTGACGTCGCCACCACCAGTGACGTCCCTGCATCCAGCTCGCCCTTCTGCCTGTGTCATCTTACATGTCTAACCCGCTGCCTTACCTCTAGTTGCCTGGCGATTGGAAGAAGACTCAGCATTGGCTTGTCATGTTCCTTGCTCTCCAGTTATTTCCCAAATCTTATGATTGGGACAATGTGACTTGACTCTTATTGACTATCCCTGCCGGCCCCTGGAGGATGGGCTCCCCCTTTGAGTCTGGTCCCTCCCTTCCTTCTTGGGAGTTTTTCCTTGCCACTGTCACCTTTGGCTTGCTCACTGGTGGCTTTGGGTGAGGATGCTGTAAAGCGCTTTGAGACAATGTAATGTTGTGATAATGCGCTATACAAAAATAAATTTGTTGTTGTTGTTTGTTGAAACAAAATCTTGGTCTGGATTTGTACTCTCTGGACCTGAAATCTCCACCTCTGCTTGATGCACCATTAACATCAGAAGAACTCCATAAGGTCCTCAACCAAATGCCTAACAACCAATCGCCAGACCGGATGGTTTCCCTGCAGAAATCTATATACATTTTTGGGGCATATTATCTCCACTCTACAATAGACTGGTAAGAGAAATTAAGCATACAACACAAATCCCATCGTATGAGTGCAGTGACCATTACAGTGTTATTGAAACTTGATAAAGACCCAACACAACCCTCTAGTTACCCGCCACTCTCACTAATGAATACAGACTTGAAAATCATTACAAAAGCTCTCGTCACTCAGTCACAGACAGTCATTCCTACTATAATCCATCCTGATCAGACAAGACATGCCTCAGACAACATCCATAGATTATTTAATTTAGTCAGTACTGCTCAGCATACCCATACTAAAACCATGATTACATCATTAGATGCAGAAACTGCATCTGACAGTCAGTTGGACATTCCTCTTTAATACATTGCATAGATTTGGCTTCGGAGAGTCGTTCACCCACTGGGTTAAAATACTGTACACCTCAGCCAAAGCTACAGTGTCACAGATGGGATGACATCACCTGCATTCACACTCCGACGGGGAAGACGGCCTGCATGCCCACTCTCTCCTTCACTGTTTGCCATCTTCATAGAAACACTTGCAGCAGCAATATGACAGAACAGTGAAATAAATGGAATTCATACTAATAACAACACAAAATTAATCTCTATGCAGATGATATCTTGCTGTTTTTACAAAACCCTCAATATATGAAATTTTAATTTATTAACACCTTTTCATATCTATCAAACTACACAATAAGTGGAAAACACCCATAATATTCTCACTGTCTGAAGATGCCTGAGATTCAGCCGATCAGGATGGTCCATTTCACACTGGAAATATCCGGTACTTGGGTATCTACATCTCCCACAGGCTGTCTGACTTGGTTACCCTCAACTACACCCCCTTATTCAAAACAATAGATGAAAAACAAAAACGCAGAGTCAAACATTCCACAATACAGAAAAATAAATCTCAAGGTGGATTACAAGATCATTACAAGATCATTATTACTTAGCAAATCATCTGCAAGACTTAACTAAATGGTCACACTACAGCAGTAACAGCAGCTCATGGTTACAGCAGGAGCAGCTGTACTGTAAAAATCTCAGACATGCAGACTTACTCAAAATGTCATTAAAGAAACAAAACTGCTTTAACAACACAGTGCTGCCATTTCCACAGCACTGACAGCCCAGTGGAAAGCCATTAAAATCACTAACTGTACTCTCAGACCCTGTAAATACACGCCAATCTGGAATGATCTGGACTTCCTACTTCACAATATCACTATTCACTATCACTCACGGGGACAGAAAGGGATTACACATCTCCACCTCCTTTTCAGTAACAGTCATTTCATGACATTCGAAGACTTAATCCATAAATACAAGTTGAGAATATGCAGTTTTTCTAATATTTACTAACTGAATCCAGCATCAAAACCAAAATGGACCTCACACATAATACACTGAATCCTCCTCAGATGAGACAACAATCTGCCACTTAAAAATAAAAAGAAACCTCTAGAATATATAATCCTACATCTTGCGACAGACACATTGATATTTGTACCAAAAATTTATTGGAATAAGGACCTTATTTTTTCACTCAGCTCTGATTTCTGGATGGACGCCTGCAACAACATATTTACAGTGACAAATACTGGCCTTCAGTTCAGTACAAAGTAATTCACATAAAATATGTGACTCAATATAAAAAGTAGTCAGTACTGATACCTGCTCACAGTGTACAAGGGGTGTCACAGATAATTATCTGCATGCTCTGTTGGCCTGTATACCAGCTCACAGTGCACCATGGGAGTCACAGATAATTATCTGCATGCTCTGTTGGTCTGTATACCTGCTCACAGTGTACAATGGGTGTCACAGATAATTATCTGCATGCTCCGTGGGCCTGTATACCTGCTCACAGTGCACCATCGGAGTCACAGATAATTATCTGCATGCTCTGTGGGCCTGTATACCTGTTCACAGTGCACCATCGGAGTTACAGATAATTATTGTTAGGTTGAAGAAACTGTTATTAATCATTTTGTTATCACTCCTGTATGATCAGCAATGAATGTAAATATGTATATATATTATTTTGTTTTCCCCTAGCCTCATACTTTAGATTATATTAATAATAGCATTCCCACCTTAGCAAAACCAGAACTTTCTCTCACGTCCCTATTCTGCATGACTCTTGCGCCTCCCACTGACTATAAATAAAGGAGTCAAGGGGAACCACCCTTTGTAACACATTCTGCTGTAGTTTGCATTGCAGAGAGTGTGGGTACCCTTGCAAGTAAAACTGTAACCTGTGTGTGTCTCATAAATGTGGAGTTGGGGTGGAAACGCCGGGCGCTTTCCCCAACATAGAATTTGGTCCTTCGAGCCGGATCCGAGGAACCCCGAAGACGTCTCCAGTACGCCGAGAGAAGCGACACCGAAAACTGCCGGCAGTCACTCGAAGACGGGTGCAAGAAAGACCTGTGATGTGAATTCGTCATCAGGCCGGTGGTTAGAACTGCGCTCGACGTCTGGTGATGTCTGAAGGACCTCGGTGACGGATCAGAGAGCAGGTGAGTAGGTGGCCAAGTGAGACATACGGCACCTAAATAAGTCGGTGGCCAAGACATGCATGTGGTTGAGGTTAGCCGAAATTAACCGGGAGAGAAAGTAGGCGTTATTGGAAATATATATATTGATGTATGTGGATGTGTTTTTATAGGTTTTAGATTAACCTACACGATCCACCCTAAAATCAAACAACATACTGGTGACTGAAGGATAAAGGACGGGTTTCATCCCTGAAAACTAACACCGCTGCTCTAATAGTGAGCAGTAGAAGGCCGTGTTGGTGTCCTCCTGAGGTCTCATGCCAGGGACTTGCTTTTAGGATTTTTTATGTTTTGTAGTGTATTCAATAAAAGGTAACAATGGGAAAAAACCAGAGTAAACAAATCAAATTAGAGGGAGATGAGAAGTTTATGGAAGGATATAAACCAGGATCAGGACAAATAAGTAGTCAGAGATGGAGGAAAAAACATGGGTTTGAAGGAAAACTCCACACTCCAGATATATTAAAGTTACAGGGAAACTTAAAACTGGAGATGTTACAGACTACCAATAATAAAAAAGGCCAAGATAGAAAAAAGGAATGCGTTCTCTCTGATGCATGGTTAGAACAGAGTAAACTAAGAGATAATAGGAGACAACAGAAAAAGGGAAATAAGGAGAAAAAACTGCAGGCGGCTTTAATCACACTAGACGAAGAAACGGCAGCAAGACCTTCTGCCCCTCCAGCTCCTCCACCGCCCCCACAAATTCCGGTGCCTGGTTCCAGCCACAGATAGACAAGAAGCAGGGGGGGGGGTGGAACCATCTCGCATGTTAACTCGAGGGTCTGATCCCTCTCTATATCCTGTAAAAGATTTGGCCACAGCTAAAGTACAATGGCATCCAAAAAATAACACAGAACAAGAGGAGGTAGAATGGCAGTGTCCCCTCGTAGAAGTGGCAAACCCAAATCGAGGGCCAAATAATGCAGGACCCGAAACTATGTTAGTATATAGACCCTGGACCGCTGAGGATAGAACAGCGGCTTTAAAAGGAATACCCCCGGTTGAAGAAGGGGTACCCGAGTTTTGGACTGCCATCCTAGAATTACAAAGTAGTTTTCATTTGAACGGCAGGGAAATGTACCGATGCCTAAGACAGTTGTTTACCCATAAATGGGGACGTGTGGCAGGCGACTTCACAGAACATGGTAATAATGATGAAGTCTTAGCACATGACTCGCAGGAACTCATACAAGCATTACGAGACTTGCGAAACAGGGTAGAGACAGCCTTCGTAAGATGCGCAGATTATGGGCGAATAGCGCAGTGCAAACAAAAAGATGGAGAGGAACCTGAGGATTTTATGGATAGGATGCGAGTGGTGTTCAGGGGAAATTCAGGAATTCCTCACGACGAGGAAGACGGAGGAGTGTATCAGCAACAATTAAAACGAGCTTTTGTCGCAGGCCTAAAGCCTGAATTGCGAAAATATCTCGACAAACATTGGGTACATCAGAATACTGGCTCAGTCCAACAAGCCTTAGAATATGCCCAACACGCACAGAAAGCGCAGAAACAGCAAAAGACAGATACAATATTCAGCGCCTCTGACTTGGTAGCGCTAGTGCAAACGAACCCTCGGGGACGCGGGGGATTCAGAGGTAGAGGAAGAGGAAGATTTAGAGGCCGAGGAAGATTTAGAAATAAACAAACAGGAGGGTTTTCACAGGAAACAGAGTGTTGGACATGCGGGAAACCTGGACATTTAAGCAGGGACTGCAGGTCAGGGAAGCGACCATTTAATCCAAACTCCACCGAAAATGACCAATGACCCTCCTCGGAGACCCCTGTTGCCGACACTATCCGAGGTGAAACAGAGGTCATTTTAAGGGAAGAAACGGAGGTTACCTTACAAGACCTCCTGGATGAGGAAATAGATTTGCAAGCAGTATGTCAGCTATTAGCAGAAAGGCAGTGGGGAACTTTGCCAAGTCGGAAATTAATCATAAATGGCAAAGTATACGAATGCCTGTGTGATACTGGAGCCTGTAGGACTGTCCTAACCTCCAGTCCTCCTGAAGTCACATACTCCTCATCTGTCATAAATATAAAAACAGCAGGAGGCCAAACAGACAGTCATCAGCTAACAAACCCAGTTGCAGTAAAAGATAAGGAAACTGGGATTGAATGTCAAGCACAAGTGTTAATAAGCCCTTCTTGCCCTGTCAATCTGTTAGGCCGTGACCTTATGGTACAGATGGGCATTAGTGTAGTTGCCACAAACTCTGGCATGAAAGCAATCATAAATGAGGAAGCCTATGTTGTGCAAGGAACCGGAGCACCACAATATTACTGGTCACTGGACCTAGGGGGAACTGCACAGACACGAGAATTGTTGCGAAAAACTAGAGAAAAGCAGTCCCCCAAACAAACCCAGTTCATGCCTGACGATGCCTTACACGTCACTATGTGGTACAAAGGCACCCCAGGACCAGATTATGCCTATGACAAAACGTTTCATGCCCTCCAAGACACTTGTATTACCTTACAACATTTGTATGTTAACTCCACTACTGGCTTTTCTGCTGCCTCAGTCATCTTATCTAATAAACAACAGGCTGTGTTCAGAGGGGAAACACCACACGTATCTCTATCAAAACCACCTCAGATGCAGTGGAGGGATGTAGAGATGTTCTTACGAGATTCCATGCACAGTTACAATGACTACCAACCCGTACCTGGCTCCTGTTGGAGCTATGACAAAAAACACAATGTGTGGCGGTTCCCTTTGGGATGGAGAGTTCAAACCACTCTCACCACACACTTGCAGGACCCAACCTGACAAATTTTTTCTGTTCTGGAGGGGGGATCATGTCCAGATCTAGATCGCCTCCCGGAAGGGTTGTGGTCGTCTTCCCCCACTGATGTAGGACTGGTAAAGGGGTTCCCACCATACAAAGTAATTGTGAAATCAGAACACCGCCCGGAAGTTAGACAATACCCGTTAAAACCTGAGGCAGAGAAAGGTATAGCCCCTGTAGTGCAGGATATGTTGGCATCAGGAATATTGCGAGAGGCTCCTGAGGCCACTTGCAATACTCCTATCTTCCCTGTCCAGAAGGGACATACAGGGAAATGGCGCATGGTGCAGGATTTAAGACCAATTAATAACATAGTGCAACACGCAGCACCAGACGTGCCCAACCCACACTTATTGCTCAACTCATTAACCCCTGATAAAAGTTACTTCTCAGTAGTTGATCTCAGTAATGCATTTTTCTCAGTACCATTGCACTCTGATTCTCAACATTTATTTGGTTTCACCTATAAGGGAAAAAAATACACATATACTAGACTCCCTCAAGGGTTTTCAGAAAGTCCACATGTATATACCATGGCCCTTAGATATTTTATGAGTACCTGTAAAATACCATCCCATAGTCAAGTGCTACTGTATGTAGATGATATATTAATTGCTTCAGATACAAAACAGCATTGTAAGGAAGCCACACTGTTGGTGTTACAGCATTTATATGATACAGGACATAAAGCATCAAAACAAAAATTACAATATTGCAGGGAGGAAGTTATATATCTTGGACATAAACTCTCCCAACAAGGTCGATCATTATTAGAAACTAGAAAACAGGCAATACAAGAGGCACCAAAGCCAAAGACTAAACAGCAAATGATGTCCTTCTTAGGACTTTGTAATTATTGCAGAGAATGGCTACCTGATTATGCCGCACTCGTTCAACCTCTGCAAACCTTAATTTATGGGAAAGACATGGCCTTAAAAGATAAAATTCAGTGGACAAAAGAAGGAGAATTGGCATTCACAAACTTAAAAATGATGCTACAAACAAATGTGATACTTGCCTTACCAGATTATCAACAACCATTTACCTTATGTGTTGATGCTAATCAAGGTTATATGAAAGCGGTATTAACACAGCCGTTCGGGACAAAGGAAAGACCACTAGCATTCTATTCTAAACGATTAGATGCAGTAGCAGCTGGTTTTCCACAATGTTTGCAAGCATGTGCAGCTGCTGCAGAAGCAGTAAAATTATCAGCAGAATTAGTGTTGTGTCACCCACTCACCCTGAAGGTGCCACATTCAGTTTCATTAGTTTTACTGCAGACGCCGCTTCTGTTCCTCACACATGCTAGACATCTGACCTTAGTCTCACTCCTGCTTTCACAGTCAAACATTACTATACAGCGATGTGGTCCTCTTAACCCTAGCACCCTTCTTCCGACAACGGACGATGGAGAGCCACATTCGTGCAAAGCAGTTGTGGAAGAGCAAACAAAACCCAGAGCAGATATTTTACAGACCCCAATATCAGATTCAATGGTTGTTTATGTAGATGGATCAGCATCAAAAAATGATATGGGAAAAAATAAGGTCGGGTATGCTGTAGTTACGTCCACTGAAGTGTTAGAGGCCAATGCACTCCCACCTGCTTGTTCAGCACAAGCGGCTGAACTCTATACTGTAATTAGGGCATGCGAGCTATTCAAAAATAAGTCACTTACTATATACACTGATAGTCAATATGTGTTTGGAGCTGTTCATCACCATGCAAGAGTGTGGAAAAATAGAGGTTTTAAAACATCGCAGGGAACGTCTCTAACTCACACAAACTTACTACTTAGATTATTAGATGTTGTACAATTACCGACTCGCCTTGCACTGTGCAAATGTAAAGCACACCAAACCGATGCTTCCACAATAGCTAAAGGAAACAACTTTGCAGATAAAACTGCCAAAGAAGCGGCCCTGAAACAGCCCACCTTATCAGTGGCAGACATTCTTTTCATAGATAGTGATGTGCTGTGTGATGCACAGATTCATGCTCCTAAAACAGAAATACAGAGTTGGATCAAGAGAGGAGCAATACAGCAAGGGAAAGTTTACTATATGAATGACAAGCCCATCCTACCAAAAAACTTATACAAAACAGCTTCCTTAGTGAGCCATGGAAATACTCATGTCTCAACAGGAGGGATGGTACATATTATCCAGCAATACTTTTATGCTATAAATTTTTCTGATTATGCAAAGCAATTTTGTAGAACATGCTTAATTTGCTGTAAACATAATGCATAGGGTAACATGAGACCAAAACGTGGCCAGTTCCCTGTAGCTGAGTACCCGTTTCAAGTTGTACATATGGATTTTATTGAATTATCTTGGTCACAAGGGAAGAAGTACTGTCTAGTCATTATAGACACCTTTTCTAAGTGGGTAGAAATATACCCTGTAAAGCACTGTGATGCAATGACTGTTGCAAAATGTTTGGTAGGCCATTATATCCCTACTTATGGCATACCTCATATTATAAGATCAGACAATGGGACTCATTTTGTAAATCAGACCATGTCCCTTTGTTCACAAGCATTAGGTTTTACGCTTAAGAATCATTGTGCTTATCACCCTCAGAGTGCAGGCTTAGTGGAGAGAACTAACGGCACTATTAAAACAAGGCTCAGAAAAACAATGGAAGAGACAAAAAGGCCGTGGCCAGAATGTTTGACTCTAGTAAAATTGTGGATGAGAATAACTCCCATTCCTGCAGGATTAACACCTTTTGAGATAGTGTACGGAAGGCCGTTTCCTCTAGCAACCGAAATGAGTGATATAGGGAAAGCGGACAGAGAAAATACATTGGCTAATTGGATGCGAAAGTTGCTATCATCACAACAAAAACATAGCCCCAGTAGTCTGCCAGTAAATTCTGTTTCTAACCAACAGGATAACTTGCAGCCAGGGGATTGGATCCTGGTCAAGGTCCTGTTGCGGAAGGAGTGGAGCACACCCCGGTGTGACGGTCCTTATCAAGTCCTTCTCACAACACCAACAGCTGTGAAAATAGCAGAACGACCTTCCTGGATACACAAAAGTCACTGTAAACCCATCAAGCCCTTATCAGAGGCCTCAGCGACAGAGTAGCAGTGGAAGTCCGCTACAAAGGCACAGTAACCAATAGGGTGCTGCTGTCTCAACCCGGTGAAGAAAACAACTGAACTGCACTCTATTAGGATGGCTCTGACGGGGTGGGGATGTGGTAAGGTGACTCTAGGGGTCATTCTTGTTGTTGGACTTGTATGGTTGTCCTTGCTCCCACTAGCTCCATTACAGCACCTACGGCGATGGACCCATGACGACTTCCATCTGCGCCCGTTGCCTGCTGACCACTCACACCCGTTCATGAAGAACTACTGGTATCGATATGTACATGACACTGTAACAGCAAAAAATGTGAATGCGAATTGCTATGTTTGTTCTGTGATGCCTACTCATAGTGAAGGACCCACTGTATATGGAAAACCCATGAATATGTCCCAGGCCAAATGTGCTGCATCTTTTGCAGGTATAGGGTACCAAAGTATTGTTTCACTTATATTTTCCGTAGATGGAGACTATGTTAATATCACCACTAATGGGTCAGGTAATATAACCGTAAAAACTGTTGTGCAAGATGCCACAGGAATATACCCAGATGACCCTGGGTTCCAAAACGGCACATGTCTCCAAGACTTTTGGGTGGATTTCACCGTAACTAAAACCAATGTATCATTCCCCTTTTCTGTCCTAATATATCAAGACCCAACCACATATAATCATTCAGTCTGCTACAAACAGAATAATGGCACTAGGTGGATCGGAGGCAATACCACGAATTGTGACACGACCTTCGTTAGCAGCATGTACGGCTCTCCTGTCTCGTTCTTGGGGCCCAGAAAAGGAACTTATTGGGTGGACGGAGTGGCTTGGTTATGCGGACCTCGTGCATACTTTGTCCTACCACCGAACTGGTTTGGAGTGTGCGCTCCTATTTTTGTTTCAGATCACACCTTCTTGATAGCACAGGGAAGTAAGGTTTCCATCAGAAGCAGGAGGAAGCGTTTGATATCAATACAACCCCATGACAGTTTGTGGGGAACAGACGTACCCCCTGAACATAAACTGTGGGGAACAGGCAGTAAAGTTGCGCTGTCCCTATTCCCCTGGGCAGGAGTCGGAAAGCTCATGCTACGAGTAGAAACTCTAAATTATAGATTAGGTCTTTTCATAAATAGTTCGATACTAATTGATCAACAACAAAACGAACAATTGGACATAACCAGACAGATGGTTATCCAGAACCGTATGGCATTAGACCTACTGACAGCTGCACAAGGAGGAGTATGTGTCCTCCTGAATCAAACGTGCTGCACTTACATTCCTGACAACGTGCACTCACCTAATATGACAATTGCCCTTGACCGCCTCTGTGACTTACAAAAAGTGATGACCATGGACAGTCAACCGCAGTCCTCCTGGCTGGACTGGTTTGTTACAGGAACATGGTGGTCCATACTGATGAAAATGTGCCTACCTTTTGTTTTGTTTTTTATTTTGTTTTTCTGTTGTTTTATAACTGTTATACCATGTTTGAAAATGTTTATTAATCAAGCTCTTAATGCTGCTTTTCGGACACACAGTACAATGTTTCTCTCCCTTACTCAGAATATGGAGACAGAGCCTGTTTCCAGCGATAGCGATGAAGAAGACATGTAATTCATAATGACGGCTGAGCCGAAAGCACCCGTGCAGGGCTCGGACCTGAAGTAACGGAATTAGATGTTTTTCTATGTGTTACGATCCTCAGTCTAGGGTTGAGGACCGCCAGAAAGGTAAAGGGAAAGGAGAGGGGAAAACGAGACAACCAGGGTATGGGAAAAGGGAACACGGGACACAAAGGGATCTTTTTTTGTATTTTTTTATGTTTATTCACAAAGACCTTCACACACAATAGGGCAACAGACTTCGGGAGTGACACCGGCAAAACAATAAACAAAACACCACTAACGAATACGTCCCAAACTTCGTTAGCAGCATGTACGGCTCTCCTGTCTCGTTCTTGGGGCCCAGTAATGGAACTTATTGGGTGGACGGAGTGGCTTGGTTATGCGGACCTCGTGCATACTTTGTCCTACCACCGAACTGGTTTGGAGTGTGCGCTCCTATTTTTGTTTCAGATCACACCTTCTTGATAGCACAGGGAAGTAAGGTTTCCATCAGAAGCAGGAGGAAGCGTTTGATATCAATACAACCCCATGACAGTTTGTGGGGAACAGACGTACCCCCTGAACATAAACTGTGGGGAACAGGCAGTAAAGTTGCGCTGTCCCTATTCCCCTGGGCAGGAGTCGGAAAGCTCATGCTACGAGTAGAAACTCTAAATTATAGATTAGGTCTTTTCATAAATAGTTCGATACTAATTGATCAACAACAAAACGAACAATTGGACATAACCAGACAGATGGTTATCCAGAACCGTATGGCATTAGACCTACTGACAGCTGCACAAGGAGGAGTATGTGTCCTCCTGAATCAAACGTGCTGCACTTACATTCCTGACAACGTGCACTCACCTAATATGACAATTGCCCTTGACCGCCTCTGTGACTTACAAAAAGTGATGACCATGGACAGTCAACCGCAGTCCTCCTGGCTGGACTGGTTTGTTACAGGAACATGGTGGTCCATACTGATGAAAATGTGCCTACCTTTTGTTTTGTTTTTTATTTTGTTTTTCTGTTGTTTTATAACTGTTATACCATGTTTGAAAATGTTTATTAATCAAGCTCTTAATGCTGCTTTTCGGACACACAGTACAATGTTTCTCTCCCTTACTCAGAATATGGAGACAGAGCCTGTTTCCAGCGATAGCGATGAAGAAGACATGTAATTCATAATGACGGCTGAGCCGAAAGCACCCGTGCAGTGGAACACCAAGGACTATTGCTGGGAACAGCAAGACCCGTCTCTACCAGGTAAGCGGTCTCTCGAGATAACACAGCTCTCTTCCGGGGGTTGACCCGGTAGGGATGCTGCTTAACGGGAGCGTGATCACCAACGTCGATATCATGTTCTCCAGCAGGGGTACGCGAAGGGGTATCAGCGAACAGGGGTCGGAAGCGATCTACTAGGGACAAAATGTCAGTTTGGGCTGACCCAGGCAAGTGGCTGAGCCGGGACGTAAGGTTTTGCAGAGCCTCTGAGTTAGGAAGGCGAGCACAGGGGAGACAATTCCTACCGAGGTGTAAGTCATCAGTCTCTGGTGAGTACTTACTGAGAGACACGACGCCCACAGGAGCGGGGACCGGAACAGAAGTAGGCGAGGGGACGGGGACCGAGCGATCAAGGTACGGTTTCAACATATTTATGTGGCACACGCGAGTCTTCCTCCTACGGTTTGGGGTCTCTACAACATAGTTGGTGGGGCTAAGCCTTTCTAGTACAACATATGGACCTGAGAATCGGGCGCTAAGGGAGGAACCGGGCAACGGGAGAAGGACTAAGACACGATCACCAGGCTGGAAACACCGGGGTTTTGCAGACTTATCAAATTGCCCTTTCATTTTCTTCTGTGCTATTCCCAGAGACTGTCGAGCCAATTCCCTAGCTGTAGACATCCGGTCCCGAAGGGATTTCACAAACTTGGACACATCCTGCGTAGAGGAGGACGCATCGGGGGATAGCCACTGCTCCTGTAACGCCTTCAGGGGACCTCGAACAGTGTGGCCAAAGACAAGTCCAGCAGGACTAAACCCGGTCGATTCTTGGACAGCATCGCGTATTGCAAAAAGTAGAAGGGGCACTCCCTCATCCCACTCTCTCCCTGCATCTAAACAAAAGGTACGAAGCATATTTTTGAATGTTTGATGGAAACGCTCCAGCGCCCCTTGGCTCTCAGGGTGATAGGCGCTGGAGACGGTATGACGTATTCCTAGCTCGCGAACAACTTGTGCGAATAACTTCGACATGAAGTTCGTGCCTTGGTCGGATTGCACACACTTAGGCAGCCCAAAAGTAGTGAAGAACTTAATTAACTGCTTTACTATGACGGGAGTCCGGAGACTACGGACAGGAATAGCTTCCGGGAAACGAGTGGCGGCACACATGAGGGTGAACAAATACATGTTACCCGAACGAGTTTTTGGCAATGGACCTACGCAATCGATCAACACACGCTCAAAAGGTTCGCCAATAGCCGGTACCGGATGTAATGGAACCGGTACAATAGCTTGGTTCGGTTTACCTACCAGCTGACACACACGACAGGTTTTACAATATCTCTTCACGTCTGTATTAACACCTGGCCAAAAAAAATATGCTAAGAGTCGATTTAAGGTTTTTCTAATTCCAAGATGCCCCGAACACGGGTGGTCATGAGCGAGAGACAACACATAATCCCGATATAACCCAGGGACTACCACCTGAAATACATTAGCCCACTCAAAAGGCGAGTCCGGAGGGGTCCATTTCCTCATTAATACCTGGTTGCGGTAGAAATAGGCTGTGGGGTGGTTCTTTAATTCTTTCTTGTTCACAGCGGAGGTACGACACGCTTCCAATGACAAATCCTCCGCCTGTGCCTTGGTCAAAGCGTCCGTAGTGGAAGGGACCTCAGGGGACACAGCAGGTTCCACGGAGACCAGGGAGTCCGAGTCACAAGTCGAAGGTGTTGGGTCGGACATAAATGTCTCAGCCAGCTGAACGTCGGCGAACTTGCGCTGCTGGGCCCGTGTCAGCACACAAGCCGGGAACACCTGGGGCAGTTCCGCCGCAACGTCATCGGCGCAGATCTCCGGCTCTGGGGCAACTTCAGGAAGGGGAACGATCCTTTTCCCCGCAATGTCATTCCCCAGAATGAACGTGACCCCTGGAACAGGTAGCTGGGACTGGACCGCAACACGCACAAGTCCGGAGAAATCAGGAGTACATAAATATACAGTATGCAACGGAACCGCAGCCACACACAGATCGATACCTTGCACCAGTACGTCGGTGCCACAGTAAGTGGTACCATCTAAAGGTAAAATTCCTTCAATTACGAAAGACTGGGCCGCTCCCGTATCCCGTAGGATAGTTACCGGGTGACGTACCCCGTCTTCACCGAGCGACACCGAACCAGGAAACACAAATGGCTGGAATGTAGGTTCAACAGTTTCACATGTCGGTAATACATTAACACGAGCTGCGATCTGCACCTTTCTGGTCGCTGCACGGGTCTCTTTACGTTTAAGAGCGGGACAAACAGAAATTATGTGACCCACCTCATGGCAATAGAAACACTCCCTTTTCTCTACAGGTGGTGAATAAGAAGCAGACGAAGGAGAGGATATCACAGGACGGGAACCGAGTTTGCGAGGCAAAGGGGTTGGGGTAAACACAGTCTTATGGGTCAGAATAAATTCATCAGCCAGAGTAGCAGCTAAAGCTAAACATGTTACCTTTTGTTCATTCAAGTATACTACTACCCGATCCTGAACACAATTTTTAAATTCCTCTAACAGCAATAGTTCCTTGAGTTGCTCAAAGTTGGTAACACCACACGCAGCACACCACTTGTCAAACAACAAAGCTTTCTCACGGGCAAACTCAACATGGGTTTGGCTGGCGGTTTTAACCAGCTTCCGGAAATTCTGCCGGTAAGCCTCAGGTACTAATTCATACGCCCTTAATACGGTAGCCTTAACAATGTCATAATCAAGACTCTGTGCTAACGCCAGAGCTGAGCAAACTTCCTGAGCTTTCCCCACTAACTTGCATTGCAGAAGCAATGACCACAAATGTCTAGGCCAGTTCAAGGTCGTAGCAATCTTCTCAAACATAGCGAAGTAAGCATCCACCTCATTCTCCCGAAACACAGGAACAAGAGCGATATGGCGACTAACATCAAAGTCAGAGTTTCTACCTCCAATTTCCTGGGAGACTGGTGAACCTGAGGGAGAACGAAGGCTAGACCGAGGAGCATCTGGGGCCTCAGCCTGGTCACGGGCGGGCAGGTCGGCTTGAGGGGTTGTACGTGGTGATTGTACTCGACGCGGAAGGGGAACAGGTTTTTGTTCACCCATACCCATTCTGCGCAGTGCCACCTCCTTGTCAGCTTCAACCTCCACTTCCCGGACACGGAGTAACTGAGCCTGGTACTCCTGCCTTTTAATCTCCAGTTCCAGCTCCCTAAGTCGAATTGTCAGCAGCAGATCCTCCCTGGCTGAGCGTGGATCGCCGAGATCCATGCGGATCCCTGTTCCCAGATCAACGCTGCCGGCTTCCGCCGTAGCTGTCAACGGTACGGGAGTGGGTGCAACACTCGGCGAGCCGCCTAACTCGGGTAGGATACCCTGCCGAATCAGCTCGTCCTGCAACGCTTGCTTTATAACCCGCTTAGAGGCTTCAGCGGGGACCGAAACATTAAAGAAGTCTGCTATTCCTAGCAGATCGTCCTTACGGCACTTATCAAACTGTTCGAGTGTGGGGTAGAGGGTGAAAGCAACGAGATCGAACCGAGCCATTTCCACTACACAACCACACACCCCCCCACACAAAATAAACCGCCAGGCAAACACCAGAAAAAAGAAAGGAACGGACGAGCCCCCAATTTCTGTTACGATCCTCAGTCTAGGGTTGAGGACCGCCAGAAAGGTAAAGGGAAAGGAGAGGGGAAAACGAGACAACCAGGGTATGGGAAAAGGGAACACGGGACACAAAGGGATCTTTTTTTGTATTTTTTTATGTTTATTCACAAAGACCTTCACACACAATAGGGCAACAGACTTCGGGAGTGACACCGGCAAAACAATAAACAAAACACCACTAACGAATACGTCCCAAACTAAGCTAACTCTAAACGAAAAGAAAATGACACAGACTAATCCTAACTCCCTAACCAAAACACAGAATAAGCAACACGTACGCAAACCAAAACAGCCGTCACTCCCTACGCACTTAACAGAAACGGACATACAGAACACCAAAGCCGAAACACAGTATCCGAGGGGCGAAGCAAGAGAGGAGTCAGGAGGAAGGCAATAGATCATAAACCAGAAAGCAGTCAAAACCAAAGGCAAAGGTACAGAGGGATAAGGCAAGAGACGAAAACCGGAAAACCAAAAACTGTCATACACGATCAATCAAAAGAACACAAGCAAACCAATACAGCAAAAACCAACTATGAGCAGAGCTGCCGCTACTCTCCCGCGCCGGCCTTTTCAATTCACGAACGCGGAAGTAGCGTCGAAGCTCGGGGCGTGGCCAGGTCCGGGAGGCGGAGACGAAGGCAGCCGAACAACAATCAGGACAATCCCCCCCCCAAACCTTACGGCACGTAACATATGATAAACAGGAGGAACGACTCCTGATGGTTTTCTGTACTCCACAGTTAGGATGATGATGATGTGATCTAAATGACAGTTGTACTGGAAATGCTTTTGCAACTTGTACAATACTGATGTTTTGATCATACTGTCATGATAAACAGGAGGGACTGTTAGGTTGAAGAAACTGTTATTAATCATTTTGTTATCACTCCTGTATGATCAGCAATGAATGTAAATATGTATATATATTATTTTGTTTTCCCCTAGCCTCATACTTTAGATTATATTAATAATAGCATTCCCACCTTAGCAAAACCAGAACTTTCTCTCACCTCCCTATTCTGCATGACTCTTGCGCCTCCCACTGACTATAAATAAAGGAGCCAAGGGGAACCACCCTTTGTAACACATTCTGCTGTAGTTTGCATTGCAGAGAGTGTGGGTACCCTTGCAAGTAAAAACTATAAAGTGTGTTGTCTCAATAAAAGGTGGAGTTGGGGTGGAAACGCCGGGCGCTTTCCCCAACAGGCTCCCTCGGGCTCCCCTTACTTCCCCCTCCTTCTCTCCCTTCTTTCCTGCCTTTGTCCCGCTGTCCTCTGTTCCTGGTCCCTTTGTTCTGCCCCGCTCCGCTCCTTTTGTTCCGCCTGTTCCCTCTGTTTCTCCCTTCCTGATCTGTCTCTCTGCCTTCCCGTCCCTTTGTCAGCTTCTGTCTTACGTCTTGTCCCTGGCTTTGTTCTGTGTCTCCGTCTTGTTCCCGGTCCCGTGTTGATGGGTTCTGTTTTTGTTTTTCAGGTCCTGGTTTACCTCGTCCCGTCCGTCGCCCCCTTCCTTGGCGCGCCCGGTGAAGCGCGCCTTTGGGGGGGGGTTCTGTCATGCCCGGCTCGTCCGCTCCTCCTGTGTGCCACGCCCCCTGCTTACCCACGTGTGTTTCCCGGATCGTACCCAGCTGTGTCCGTTTGCTTTCAATCAGTCTTGTGTATTTAAGTCCTGGTCTCCCCAGTTTTCCTTGTCTGTCATTGATGTTTGTTCGCGTGAGATCCCCGTTGTTATTAATTCCCTGGTTTACCCCGACTTCTGCCTGTCCGCCTGCTTCCTGCCCGTTCGCCTCGCACGATCACCGCTCTGCCCGCGATCGCTGCCGACTCTCCCGTGACAAATATCATGACTCAAACGTTTCATGCTATACTGCGTAGTTTAATCGTCATTCAGAAGTTTTACAATGTGTCTTTCTAAAAGGGGAAAACTCACAACATATCGGAAACACTTCTCACACTCAAATTTCTAAATATTTCTGAAAATCCACATTCTTAGGGGCTTTTATTAGTGGAACAAACAATGAATGCACTGCTGTTCGGCAAGCATTATTTACCATGTAGCATGCTGTCGCATTAGGTGCTTGAATAGGTTACTTGTTTTAAGTTTATAGCGGTGGATTATATTTCCATTTAAAGAAACAGCCACTCCCTTCATTTTCCGTTTCCGCCCCCACAAACACGGCGCATCTGTCTCTCACGCAGAAGCCTGAGGCATTTCAGCTGTTGCAGATCGTAACACAAAAGTGAAAGCAAGATAAAGTTTTAAAAAGATGTATTTTTTGTAATGCAATGTACTTGTAATGAAAAAAATCTAACTATAATATCAAATAGATTTTCAACATTCTGAAAATCCACATCATTGGGAACATTTTAAAAGTGAAACAAAGAATAAATGCAGTAGAAAGTTCCTTTGTACTTAGGACCAGTTTGAGCTTCACGGAAATATTTTTATCTTTGCATGCAATTTATGCAAAATATTGACTGCTTCCCCTTGTAAAGAAACAGCCAACCATTTCTTTCTTTTTTCCCTCCACCACCCCCCCTCTGCGGAGGACTGCTTTATTTCTATTCATTTATTTACTTTTATTTATTTTTTCAAGAGAAGGAGAGGGAGACAGGGGGGCCCAAGATGTTATTTCAGGTGGAGTCTAGGACCCAACCTGACATATAGACAAACAGGCACACACATATACAAGCATACGTTCCCACCCTCATGCAGATATAAACAAATATTTACACATTCACCCAACATTTAGACACACAGAAATGAACGTCGTACACATACTCTCACTCCCCATATATACTGGACACATAATATATATGTGGACCCCTATTTTTTCCTCTGGTGTGGAGACCACCCCGGACCCCGCAGCAGCCGAGAAGCCCACGAGCCCAGACCCTGACCAGACGGCCAGCTGGAGGGCCCCAGAACCCTCAATGTCTATGTGCGATTTTAAATTGAGAGGTGGGCCCTGGCACCAGAGGTAAGGCTAAATGAACAGACCGCCCTCTGGATGCCATTCTGTGTGCCCATCCCCAACGCCCTAAATGTATGTGTCATGAGAGAGTAAGTAATGAGAGTGTCTACGTTGTAGTGTATGAATGAGGTACAGGTGGTCGCGAGGGGACAGAGGAGGAATACCTACCCTGCATCCCAGCAACGCACCTACACCTCAAAGCCCTACATGTGTGGTGGTGTGATGGAGCGGGAGGAGGGAAGCATTTAGGGATGGGGAGGAAAGGATTGGGAGGGGCAAAGTACCCCCCCTCTGGAGCCAGCTCCCCCGCTGACCCCCATAGGCACCCCCCGTTCCCCGAAATCCATCCAGGGCGGGGGGCCCAGGCCCATCCAGACCGGGGCCCAAGGCAGCGGCACCACCGGGCCCCACAGAGCCCAAGGCACCCCACCGGACCCCACCACAGAGAAAAAAACTACCCCCGCCCCAGCATTCAGTCAACTCCCATACTGCATAAGATAAAAGACACCCAGGTTGAGTCCCTCCTCCTCTATTGGATCCCCCCCCGCAGATTGGATACCCCAAAAGCAGGGACCACCTGCGGACAGATGGTAAGAACCTCCCTGCCAGCTAAGGAGGCCCCCAGCTCCACCGATGCACTGAAGGCCCCCGAACCGGGGCTGAGCCCCCGTGCATGCACCAACCCACAACCCTGATGCTTTTGAAGCATTCGTGTCGTTTAATGTTTGAGCTAATGAATGGTAGATCCGAAATCTCTATATTATTGCATAGTGCTTGTTCTACGTCTAGCCAAGGCTCATCTAAGAGGGTATGTTTTAACCAGCCTGAGATGTTTTGGAGCCTGTTGGCTAAGAAATAGTGGTGAAAGTTAGGCAGATCTAGTCCTCCTTTGTCCTTAGTCCTTTGCAGTGTTTTTAAGCTAATACGTGGGGGTTTATCTTTCCAGAGGAATTTAGAGATGGCGGAGTCCAGAGATCTAAACCAGTCAGGTGGTGGTTTGCTCGGGATCATTGCAAATAAATAATTAATTCTTGGCAAAACCATCATTTTTATTGAGGCATCCCTTCCCATAAGTGATATGGGTAGGGATTTCCACCTAACCAGATCATCCTCTACTTTCTTTAAAAGTGGGAAATGGTTTAGTTTAGTTAAATCTGCCAGCCTAGGTGAAACGTTAATACCTAAATACTTAATATCTCCAGACTGCAGTGGAGTGGGAGAATTATTCTGGAAGGAGCAATTAATTGGGAGAACTGTAGATTTTAACCAGTTTATCGAAGAGTTTATTAGTGTAATTACCTCAGAAAGAGTGGTTTGTGAATGCTGGAGAAAAAGTAACACATCATCCACATAAAGACTTACCTTATGTTCTATATTCCTGCATTTAATGCCTTTGATCACTATAGCCTGTCTAATTGCTGCTGCTAGTGGTTCAATAAAAATTGCAAATAGTGAGGGGGAGAGAGGGCATCCCTGCCTGGTGCCCCTCTTGAGACAGAAACTGGAGGATGTTTGGTCATTCGTCCTGACATATGCTGTTGGGGAACTATATAATATGTTTAACCAGTTTTTGAAAGAGTTTCCGAAACCAAATTTGCGTAAAGCTGCAAATAAAAAATTCAAGTTAACTCTATCGAATGCTTTTTCTGCATCTAGAGACAATATTGTAATTTGAAGTTTTTTATTGCATGAATAGTCTATCAGGTTAAGTAATCTGCGTGTATTTGTTGATGAGTGCCTCCCTTTTATGAAACCAGTTTAGTCAGGATGAATTATGAGAGGGGTTATCTTCTCTATTCTTTTTGAGAGAGCTTTGCAGATTATTTTAAGGTCAACGTTAATAAGGGATATTGGATGATAGCTGGTAGGCAATGTAGGGTCTTTGCCTGGTTTTAGCAAGAGACTAATGTTAGCAGAATTCATATTTGGTGGTAGCCTACCATTTTCCCTGGTTTCTTGCAACATTCTGTGGAATGTTGGTGCCAGAGTTGTCCAGAATTCTTTATAGAATTCTGCTGGAAATCCATCTGGACCTGGAGCCGTTTTATTGGGCATACCGTTCAGGGCTTCCTGGAGTTCACCTGGTGTCAGCGGAGAGTCCAGTGCCATCGCTTGATTGTCTGATAATTTCGGAAGGGTTATACTATCAAGAAACTGATCAATTTCGTCTTTAGATGGGTTTATCTGTGGTGAATATAAAGATTTGTAAAAGTCCCTGAAAGTGTTGTTTATTCTGTGAGGGTCATATACTGTATCCCCATTTGAGTCTTTAACAGCACATATAGTTGTTTTTTCCTTATTTATTTTTAACTGATTAGCTAAAAATTGACCTGATTTATTACCATGTTCATAATTTTTCCAGCGAAGTCTTTGTGCTAAGAATTGAGTTTTTTAATTAATAATTTCATTTAATTCTAGTTTTGCTTTACGTATTTTATTCAGCATTTCCTGTTCCTGGGATGAAACGTAGGCTTCTTCAAAGGATTTGATGGTTTCTTCTAATTTTTGAATACACTTGTTTTCTCTTTTCTTTTTATATGATGAGAATGAGATTATTTTACCTCTCATCACAGCTTTGCCTGCTTCCCAGAGAACAGATGCTGATGTTTCAGGCAGGTCATTATAGTCTAAATATAAAGCCCACTCTTTATTAAAATAGTTAATAAAGTCTCCATCTTTAAGCAACGATGTATTAAATCTCCAGTTTCTACTTGGTGGAGTGGCCTTCCTATTTATTAGGGTTAAAGAAACAGGAGCATGATCGCTGACAGCTATAGGGTGTATCTCTGTGTCTGAAATGTCACTCAGCAGTGAGCTACTGACTAGGAAATAATCCAGACGAGAGTAAGAGTGATGGACATGTGAGAAGAAAGTATATTCCCTACGGGTGGGGTGAAGAGAACCCCATGCATTGCAAAGTCCGTAGTCGCTCATGTACTGTTTAACTATATTTATGGATTCCCAATTGCGCTGAGCAGCTGTACTGAGCCTGTCCATTTCTTTATCTAGTCCAAAGTTGAGGTCGCCCCCCGAAACAAGTGCGCAATCTAGGTGTTCAGAGTGTGCGGTAAAGAAAATGTGGAAGAATGAGGGGTTATCAACATTTGGACCATATATACTAACAATACATAACTTTTTGTTAAGTATAGATAATTTAATAATTATAAATCTACCCTCTGGATCTATAATTGTGTTGAGTACTGTAAAATTGACATTTTTATGTATTAAAATTGCTACCCCTATTTGCCTAGAGTTATAGCAGGCTGAGAACACATTAGGAAATTCAGGTGTTTTAAGTTCATCAGTAGCTTGGGCAGGTCTATGAGTCTCTTGTAATAAAACAACGTCTGCCTGTAGTTTTTTAAGCTGGCCAAAAATCTTTAACCTCTTTTCTCTGGAGCCAGCTCCATGCACATTCCATGAGACAAACCTTAGTGTGCCCATAGACCGGTGTGTGCAGCTAATGTTGCACATGCAAATGAATGAGGTTTGAGCGAGCTTGTACGCGCTTGTGTGTGTGTGTGTCCTATGTGTCTGTGTGCGCTATGAGGTCGGAGTGGTTGTGCTGACGCTGAGTGCGTATGTACGTGGTCGTGCCGTGCAGATGCGTAACGACTGAAGATATTGTGTGTGACAGAGTAGAAAAGCAGGTGCTCGGTGCAGTGAAAGAAGGGGGAAGTGAGGGATACATACAAAGGGGCAAGTTGGTGAGGGTTTACATGGGGACAGGAGAGAAGCGGAAACATCGCTGGTACTATAGCGCTGCGGAGACTGACGGGAATGTATTCGATATGACATCACGTTAAATTAGCAGATTGACATCTGCTCAAAAGATTTCTACTAAGGTTTTGTTCCGTCACCAGTCACTTACAAAACGATCTTCCAAAAGGGGAAAAACATAATGTGAAAACAATTTAAACTTTAAGTTCAAATAAAGAAATAAGATTTCTGAAAATTCTCATTTTTGAGAGAGTTTAACAGTGAATGAAATTATAAATGCATTACTGTAAAAATGCAGATTTACGCCAAAAACGTTTTGACCACGTCACATTTACAGCAGTGAAAAGCTCCTTCGTACTTAGGAACAGTTTGCACTTCACAGCCATGTTTTTATCTATGCGTGACAAAATCCTAAATATTAACTGAATCTCCATTGAAATAAACACCCACTCACCTCCTTATCTCTTTTCTCTATTCACTTCCACATACTGTACACTGTGCGGCTGTCATCCAAAAGCACAAGCAAGATTAAGTTTAAATGAAATGCACTGCTCAAAAAATTAAAGTGGCACTTTTAAAACACATCAGATCTCAATGGGGGAAAAAAATCATGCTGGATATCTATACTGACTGGGTAATGTTTTAGGAATGAAAGGATGCCACATTGTTTGATGGAAATGAAAATTATAAAGCTACCCTATAAAAATTATGTAAAATTTACAGTACATTATTGGCAAAAAAAAGTTGCCAATATTAAAGAACTGTAAATGTACAGATGTAGCCATTTGAATTTTCCCCAGTTTCCATGATGGGGCCTTGGCTGGTCCTTGGCTGGCCCCTGCTGGGTCCTGGGTGGGACCTTGACTGTAATGAGATGCCCCACTATGATGTAATGAACAAGGGGGCCGGCATGATCTGCCCCTTGCCTCTCTGTGTGTAAAGTACTTGCAATGATTTATACATCCAGCAGGGAGAGCAGTGATGATGAAAGCTAAAGTGACAGTATTATTTCAGTACTGTCTACAATTGGACTGATCTCTAGGGGAAAAAAAAAGATTTCCCTTTGAATAACATATGAGCTGTGCTGGACACTAAAACAGCAGACTCAATTACTGCATCCTTTATGTATCGGGAACTTGTGAAACTCGTATCCTGTGCTGCAGTGTTATAAACCCTGGGTCTTCCGTCTGTCAGGGGAAGTGAGGCCAGTGTAATGTCCACACATCCATTTTCAGCATCCCCCCAAACCGGTCGGCATCACGTCAACTGAGATCCTATGCCAGGATGCACAAGCCTAAAGATAGGACAAGGGGGTTGTGTTTTGATATGCATGATGAAGGACGCGGAGGCAGGTGTTTGGCGAACAAAAAGGGGCTTATTGAATGGGAGTAGAGAAATGAACAAGACCACAAGGTGTCAAAACAAGTGAGTACAGGGAAGGACATGAACAATGACCAGACTGATGAGATTGACAGTTACTTAAACACAAAAGACTAACGAGAAGTAAAAAGCAACAGGTGCAGCTCATCAAGAGCATATTAGAGACAGAAGAATCAGGCAGCTATGACATAACAGTGGGTTCACCACATGGAAGCTTCTTCTACCCCATGGTGTTGACGAGAGCAGTAAGAGTGGCAGATTCATACAAATGCACCAGAACACGTTATAGTAAATTGTATTGCTCAATAAGAAGAGCGGCGTACAAACAAAAGGTCATTGGAACCAGCAACCGCAGGACTCTGAGAAAACAACCCACTGGGCTGCTGCACTGCTACCCATGTACCATCATTTTCCCATAATGCAGTGTAGACAAAAATGGTACATGCCCTTTTAAACCTATGCCAAGCTTTGCTTCATAGAGCTTAATTTATTTCATTTAAAGGCTCATCTCTCTGTTAATTGTGCTCAGTGATCTGGTCTGGAATCCATCTGAAAATTCAAGTATTGAAAGCACTCACGCTTTCTGGAAGGATCTTTGATGAAGACATACAGTGTTAGTGTGTTCATATCTAGGCACACTGTGAACATAGATAGAAAACAGAATGCATCCCCTGTTAAGCTAGACTTTATTAGACAGTTATCCCAGTGTATGCGAATCTTGCAGTTTATGATTGTCCCCTTATTTCCATTAACTTCTATGACTATTGTCTTTCACAGAACATTATTTAAACACAATGGACTACTAGAATAGCTTTAGTGTATATACAGATGTACATGTACATGATGTACATGTTATCACTATCAATTACAGGGTTTTTATGGGTTACCGTTAATTAACATGATTCATCATAATTGCCGGCAAATGTATCAGATAACGTAACTCCACTGCAAAAAATGAAAATCTAAGCAAGTAAAATTTTCTTATATTTAGACAAAATTCCAGTTTCATTAATAAACTGACTACACTGCAATAAATGGCCTGTGAAATGTAAGAAATTGTTTCTGTTGTGAGGCAAAGATGGCCTAAAACTACCAAAACTAAGGAACTTTCCAATAATGTAAATTTGACAAGCAATCTATTGCAGAGTCCTAACTGTGTCCTTGATTTCATGGCAATTAAGTATTAAATAAAAATGTTTTTGATCACATTAATAAAAATAACGTCATCATGTTCATCAAATGCATTTTCTCAACTGAATAAGTATTTCCTGAGTGACAGACTGTACCCCACCACCAGGAAACACCATCTCATGGGACTAGAGTCAGACCCTCTTTGTCGTCTCTGTGTCTGGCACCTTTCTTCATATGTTCTGGGACTGTCCTCCTCTTGCTGCTCTTTGGGATCATCTGGCCTGATCGCTCTCTTCAGTTCTTTCCTGTTCAATTCCTTTGTTCCCTGCAGTTCTTCTTCTTCTGGACTTCTCTACTCTCTCTCTCTCTCTCGCTCCCAGCAGAGGATCCTGACGTCCGCCTCATTGGCGGCTAAGTTGTTGTTGGCCTCTTGCTGGAAATCTCCTGACTGTGCCATTCCCTCTTTCTGGAAGTCCACCTTCCTCAATTTGATACTGCTTGAACTGTCTGCAGTCCGGATTAATAATTCATGTAGCTCAACCATTCAAAGTTGCCTTCAACATGTGCAGCTGGTCAAGGGCTGGTTGGAGGTTATATCCCGAGGCCATATTTCTTGTATTAAACTATTTGACATTATGTTTTATTTTCCTGACTTCTACTTTATTATTATTATTATTTTAGTTCTCTCCTTTCCTTCAGCTTTCTACCGCTGCTTTCATTTTTTTCTTTTATGGCGCTGTCTCAGGGTATATAGGGCAGGGTGGGGGTGCAAGAAGGGTGTGTGCTGTGTTGTATTTTGTTCTATGTGAATAATTATTCAATAAGATTTTGATATAGTAAAAATAAAAATAAATATTTCTGTTGAAATTTGGTTTGCAGGAAAAATTTCACAAACTCAAAGTCAGAGTCAAAGTCAAAAAAACTTCACATTGCATTTTCAGTCAAAGCATAATATTAAATACAGTATTCCTATAAGACAAGACATTCCTGAGTAGTGAACACTATTTAAAATTAAGATGACAAGAGAGAGGATGAGTATTTACAATAATAACAGTTATTACACACAGGGGCTATATACATGGGCGGTGAGTATATGCATATCTCACCAGTGCTACAATATTAACAAACAAACAAACAACAAACAAATTTATTTTTGTATAGCGCAGTATCACGACATTACATCGTCTCAAAGTGCTTTACAGCATCCCCACCCAAAGCCCCCAGTGAGTCAGCCATAGGCGACAGTGGCAAGGAAAAACTCCCTAGAAGGAAGAAACCTTGGGAGGGACCAGACTCAAAGGGGGAGCCCATCCTCCAGGGGCCGGCAGGGAGAGTCGAATAGAGAGATGGTTAAGTGCCAAGTCACACTGTCCAAATCATAAGATGTAGAAGATGACACAGGCTGAACGACGAGCTGGATGCAGGGACGTCATTGGTAGTGGCGATGTCACATGTAGCAGGGTGTGCTGGACATCTTGGTAGAAAGATATTAAGTGTATAACTGTTAATCATAATTGTTTTTGTGGGGTATGGTTTTAAACAGTATGCCGAAATGCGGGGTAAATATAAAAAATCTTCCCTATAGTATATAAATATATATAGTTTAACCCTATTATGGGTTATTTAGCCTAATCGGGGGAATGTCGAATCAATATTTGGAAGCGATTTCTCTGCTAAAATGTGCCAGTGAGCAAATAACCTCATACAGATGCTTTGACAATGGATTTTCAAGTAACACAGAGGCATTATGCCGCCAGGCAGGGCCTCCCGGTAAAGGCACTTGCTGATTAAAAGAACTAAAGATAAGAGAGCTGTTTGTGCAGTGTCCAGTGGGCCCAGTGTGTGTGTGTGATGTGAGAGAAATCCCTAAAGGAAGGGTCACGTGTGGATATTCCCTCAGAGATAAGCGCCTTGAAGGAGGGGAAAGTTGACCCTGAGGGCTTGATATACTGTTGCGAGGCGGAGAGGCCTTGAAGGTTTAATAAGTGATTTAAAGGTACTGCCCTGAGAGAGGGCCATTGTGTGTACTGCAGGTTCTTGGATTAGCGCGAGTCGGAGACATCGCCCTAAGAGAGGGGGGTCTCCTTGTTCTGATAAAGTAAAGGTTGGGTTGCCCTAAGGGAGGGGCCCGTGTGTTTTAAGTTGTGGGGGAAAAGTGCTGTTATGTCATGATGTAAAGATATTGTTAAGTTGCAAAGGAATTGTTTTAAGCAAAGGTTATGTTGTGTTGCAAATAAAAATATTGGTAAAGTAATAAGGCCAGAGAGAGCCTAAGTATTAGAAGTTGTGGGGATTTTAAAGGTCTGCTGGATCAGACTGGTTTTATTATGCAGAAGTGGGGAAAGTGATCATATATGCAATTTTGGGTTGAATCAGAGAAAAAGCACATATATTTTTGACGGATAAGTTGAGTGATAAGGTGCATAAAGCAGAAATAAGTACCTCAGAGGTAAAACCGCTTAGGAGACTAAAATTAAAAAGGGGTAAATCTATCAGGGGGACTGGATAGAGCATTTGTGCATTTCTATAGAAAATCAATTATAGTAGTGGAAGTGCGGGTAGGTGAGTTTAGAATTTTGACAAATCTTAAAATAATGTTTTTGAATATGAATGTGATTAGAAGATTCTATGGAATATAGAGACTAATTTTAGAGATAAAGGGTATTAAAGCACATCTTTGTGAGAGAACAACAGGTCATAGACAAGGGGTTTCGTGACTTCCCATGGAATTAGGGAGTTTAACAGAGAAAGCGTGAGGAGGCTCGTGTGCACGGTGGACAGACAAACGTAAAATCAGGCTGATAAAAAGGAGAGAAGGGAGGCTTTGGTATATGTGTGCCCATAGATGATTGGGTGCAACATTAGGAGTAAGTAGAAAATAATTTAGAGTCAGTGACACTTTAAGGTGAAGTAGGTTCAGTCAGGGAGAGAATTCTTATTAAGGAAAAGAAAGGAAAACAATAGAACACGGGTTGGCTGTGAGGAAATTTGGTCATTTTTATATCAGACAGGAAAACAGCCCAAGTGACAGTAGAGTGGAGGAAAACAGTAAAATGAAGGGCCCAGTAAAGGCAGCAGACACACCAGTACAGCAGCTGAGGAGGGAGCCCCCCCTGCTTAAAACAAAGATAGAAAAGATGTGCTGTTTTTGTAAAAAGTTTTTGTAAAGGTATTGCATCCTGGTGCATGGAAATGCTTTTTGATTATCTCTACCATCCCTCCTGTTGAGACATGGCATGGCCCATGGCTCAAAATTGCCGCAGTCTTATACATGTTTTTAGGGGGGATGGGCTTATTATGGATTATACAAAGATTATCTCGCATTTGGGCTCCTTGCTGGAGCCCTACTTTCTTCTCTGCATCTGTGGCATCGGCATATTGGCTGTCGGTATATATTGTGACTGTAAGGCCTTTTGCTGCTTTGCTTTGTTTAGAAGTGTAAGGCCCATCTGATTTGGGTCCTCGGCTGGCAGGTCTAATGTCCAATAATAGTTTATTCCCGTCCTTCCTTCTACTACCATGGTTTGAGCCGCTTCTCCTTTGCCTACGGCTACCATCCCTGTAGATAGAGGTACAACAGAGATTTGTAATATCTTCATTAAGTCCCTGCCTAACAGATTAACAGGGCATGTTGGGCACAGAACTACTGTTCCGTGTGTCGAGGTTTCAGTATTCGGATCTCTGAACCACATTGGTTTGGATATTCTATGTTGATTTAACTGACCGTTTGCTGATTTGACATAAATTGTCCCATTGGAGAGGGTCACTCCAGGGATGTGCTCTTTTAGCACCGTTCTATCTGCCCCTGAGTCACAGAGAAAGAATGACTTCTTTCCCTTGTACTATTATGGTTCTTACTGGTTTTGTTTCAGTCCCTGATAATGCTACCAATACTTCAGTTAAATCCATTTTAGGCACTTCCTCCTTTCCCTGGCCACCTTCACCCTTAAGGGGTGAGGCTTGATCGGTTAGTCATTGCTGCCTAGTGGGGTTGTGTGGGGGAGGTTTCTCATACTCTTCTGCCCCTGGCTTGCCACATCACCAACACCCATCTCCAAGTTGGACACCTTTTAAATTCTCTCTAGGTTTACAATTTTTTTCTACGGCCTCAGTGCAGGACTGTGGTGTGCCATCCTCGGTGGTGGGTATTAGTGTGGCCGGGTGTAACGTGGTGCATCGGCGGAAACACCAATCCTGGGACACTTCCAGCCACTTGATTTATCAATCGCCAATATGCAGATTTCGATAAAACAGGCTCTGCCTACCTTATTGTTGGGCGCGCCCGTGGCTGTCCGAGTCCACAAGACCTCGTCTCAGAATCCAATCAGGACAACCTCCTCCTCATCCCCGTCTCTGATTACTTTGTAAAAAGATCTGGGTCTCGGGTACGTCATCTAGGAGGAGAGTGGCTGCCTGGGTTTGGACCGCCTTTTTCTTTTTCCGTTGAATAACATCCTGGGCATGTCTAGCCCAGTTCATAGTTTGGTCGGCACCATCTGTGCACAATTAACATTTTGTTTCCTAACAAAGTGGGAGAGTGCTTGGTGCATCCCGTTTAAAAGTGCATTTTCCAACTGCTGTTGGTAGGGGCTGAGGGCTTCTGCACTCTTCTAACCCGCCGTGTTTTTCTATTTAAAAAAAAACACTTCCTCTAATCTTCCCCTATACTCAAATAGGTCCTCTCCTTCCTTTGTTTGCACTGTCCTATTTTAGTATAGTCTGGTGTGACACGGAACACTTGTCTAATTCTCTCATAAACATCGTTTATCTGACCTATAAGGACTGCATCATTGTAGGCCATGGGGTGATTATTTTGCTCCCTGCCCGTATATTGTCCTCTTACCCTGTTCCAATTATATGTTTAATGCTTCCTAAAAGTTCCCTCAGTAAAATCCCGTTTAGACGGTATGAATCACATAACTGTCGGTGTTTAGTAATAAACCCTTCTGGATCCGTCACCGGGTCCCCTAAACTTCTGCATGCTTCAGCACACTCGGATCCTGTACACTCAGAGTGTCCTGTCTTGATCTCCCCCTACACCGAAATGTGGGTTAGCTACCTCAACGAGGGGGAAGATGTGGGTCCCTAAGTTACTCTTTTTCTTGTCTTCCTCAATTATCCCATAATCCTTTTTTACTTGCACCAGGGAGGGATATATTTCTATCTGGGGTGTCTCACCCCAAGTTCTTTTCGCATGTCCTCTAGTACCTATTGGACTGAATGCCCCATTCCCCAAATAAGGGCGTTCATCTCTTTCTCTACCAGAGTTTAACAATCCATTTCAGATAAGATTCCCCTGAAATTATACTTATGTTCCCATTTAGGCAAAACTCCATGTACTTTGAATCTCCCTTCAGGGCAGTCTTACTTGTTTTGTTCCCTATACTCGTTGTCAATGTTAGTGAGGCCTCAGACAAGGTAATAACATAGAATCCACTGCTTGTGTACTTCAACAGTCCACAGGATCAGTTGGCACCGTTAGGTTTACCTCCTATGTGTTGATTCCACCAGTGGCAGTCACACATTCAGTCTTATCTTTTTAAACCATTCACTAGAAGTCCGGTCCACGCGTCGAGGTATTAGCCCCCCAGTTGGACACAGCCAACTTCGGGAAGTCCGGTCAACCACGGTGAAGCACTAGGTATTCAAGTGGACTCAGCCGACGTTTTAGACCCTTCAAGGGACGTCCGGTAACCACATGGAGGTACGAAGTATTAGCCTCCCAGTATGACACAGCCAACTTCCAGAAGTCCGGTCTACTGACTGAGGTACCAACCTCTCAGCGGGACATAGCCGACTTCGCTAAAGGATTCCTATACTGCGCAATTGACGTCCCGGACGCCCTACGATTCACTAATCGTAGTCGGGAGAGTCCAACTCTCTACCTTTTACTCACGTTTGTTGTGGGTTCAGAGGGGTTCTTCGGAATCCCGTCGACTGACGTCCTCAGAGGGGAGAAACGACGCTATGGCACCGGCCCAGTCGCGAATTCACGCTCCGGGACTTTCCACAGGCGCCCCGGGCAAGCCTGACTGTCGACAGATTTCGGTGTGTCGAGTCCCTCCTCCTCAGACGGCGAGTTGTGGGATCCGGTTCGAAGGACCAAGATGTTGGGTATTTTCCCCCTAAATATACGCTGAAAACCAACCAGTCTCTGAACACAGAACAACACAGACAGCTGTGACAATCTTTTACTTGCTGCAAGGGAAGTCCGGTCCCCACATCGAGGTGTTAGCCTCTCAGTAGGACACAGCCAACTTCAAAGAAAAATTCCCCTTGCAGTTTCTTTTATTGAGGTACACAAACAGGATATGCAAATGACATTCAACATTACTTATCACCATATATGAGATGGAAATGTACAAGCGACAGTTTCTTCAGAACAGTTATTGCTAAATTATAGATCAGGCTGCTGCAGGGTGTTATTTCCAAGAAATGGCAACTAGCAAAATGACAAGAATAAAATACATATTTCTCTAACACCTGCCTTTATTCATTTCTTTAGCAGGTCATTGTTCATGTTTTTGTGTGTGTTACTCTGTTCCCTTTGTTACTGGTTTTCCTTTGTACTGTAGGTCATTTATGCTTCTGTAAGCAGTGTTTAACTCTGTTTAGTTCTGACCCTTTGTGGTCCTTTATTTTTATGCTTTTTTCTTAATGTTTTGTTTTGATTAAAACTTTAAAAAAAAAAAAAGTTTTTTTTTTTTTTTTTTAAAGGAGCAGGAAGACAAGAGACGTAACAGCTGGAAAACAGTGGGGTTCAGTCAGCGGAGACCTGATTGAGAAAGATGTTCCAATGAACCCCAACAGACATTTTCCAGATCAGTACGTCTGTCTGCTCTGTTATGCTTCTATTGAACATCATTTGTTAACACACAGTTACATTGCTTGTGTGGCTGTTTTGGCTGGGCAGTTATTCAGCAGCCCTGAACCCTCAGTAGTCATTATAAGATGCTGTCTCTTCCTGTGTGTCCATGTAGGAAGGCACTGGGACAGGGCTGACTGCAGGGGCCCGTGACCCAGAGCTTGGCCACAGCAGCGATCTGCTGAGGCAGCTGGGACACCATCAGTGAGAAATAAATCAGCTTTTGGTACAAAACAAATAAGCAGCTGTAGATTACAAACTGGTGTTATTTGTTATTAGCATGACTTTGTTGTTTTGTGTAATAAATGACATTTTGTTTCATATTTCTGTCATTAATTTCTATCATATGCTCTGTGTACAGCAGTGCTCTCTGGTATAAATTCCTGTCTGCTGACAGCCCTAGCAGATACTGATAAACAGCATTGTCCAGGTGCACCAGCTGACCATGTCCTCTAACCGCCTGACAGTAATCTGCAACTCTGAGAATAAGGGCTCAAATAATAATTACAATGAGACTGTGATAAAACTCTGCTAAGGTGTAACGATAAAGTATGATGCGGTTTGTTATAGGATTTATCTTCTTTTTGAATGTCGGTTGCTGTGGTTCAGCAGGTTACGCTGTAGCTGATGTTCTGAGATCTTCATCCATGCGCCCCTCTTTAAATCTGAGCACCTGCCCCTCTAAAGGTCTCTGCACGGCCCTGGAGCTGTGACCGAATTATCTGGGGGCAGGAGATGGATAATGGATAATGTACCCAAATATCACACACCGGGCTACAGACCGCTTCCGCATTTGGGAGGAAGCTGATCATTCCCTGTCTGTAAATGAAAGTGAAAGAGATTTAAAGCCAGAGTCGTCATTTCAGCAAGAAGCACAAATAAGATTCCGGAATGATTTAAAGATATTACCATTGCAAGGCATGACTAAAGTCAACAGATGTACTGTAACTGATAAAATGAGAATGTTTAACCTGAGGCATCAGCAGAAACATTTTGCTTTGGGTGGCCCTCAGGGCTCAGTTATATTTATGGGGTCAGCCGAACTGCACCGGGCCTGTTCTATGCTTCAGCTTCAAAAATTAGATAATCTATATTGCATTTTCTATTATTTAGATGTGGGGTGGCCGCCCCTTAAATCCACCCCTGTTTAACGCACATACTGGGATTTAATACTTCTAAGCATAATTAGACATTTAACGTAATTAAACACTGTAACTAGTTGCATAGAGTAAATGCTTTAGAATATTTTGTCAAATGTTAAGTGAATTAACACATTTGTATAGAATAATATTTAATGACTTAAGAACAATTTTGGGACACTAGGGGAATTAACTGAATAGTATTTTGAAGCTGTATCGCATGTTCATAATAATCAAAAAGAAAAGGTTGGAAATAACTCCTGTGTGACTCAGTGGGCCAGGACTCTGTACCTGTGACCGAAAGATAAATGTTGTAAATCCCAGGCTGGGCTCTGTATTTAATCAGTCATTTACAGAATAGCAGTTCAGGTAACTAGATGCTGCGGAGCCTGTAGGGGCCACGAACAGTGAGGAAAAGTAAACTGTCTGCACATTTTAGGGATTTCATGAACTCGATGTAGTATTTCATGAGCACATTAAACTAAATTGTGCGCCTGATGTAGTATGAAGAAACCCTGTCTGAGACACTACCAGGGCTCCGTAATTAAGATGCTGCGGGAATGAGTTTGTGTGCATGAATACTAGGGATTTGTGGCAATAAATTTATTCACGCAAATCTTTGTAATAAGACACAATATTCTTATATTCAAGCTTGAGAATGTTCTTCCATATCTGACAAGTAGCCACACAAAGTTACATCTAATTCTATGTTTGTGATCATTGAAACCCCAGTAAAACAGCCTTGATCCCATACTGTCTCATGTGGCTCATTTTCCTCACCTGAAATGACTAAGTTACAAGTCTATCCTTCCTTTTTATGATTTTGTGTGACCTTCATGTTCCTGCCCATCCCTGTAAGCACGGGAAGGGAAACTCCACACCCAATAAGACCTGATTTTAGTGATTCTCATTATGAACAATATATATATTACAGAAACTTTCTTTACTTTTTGCGAAAGCATACAGATCCGAATCCTACCTTATAGTTTACTTGTGAATAGTAAATAAAACCGTTGAGATCAATTCTCACCTTTAATTAAAGAAATAATTTCATCTTAGGTTATTTTTCTATCTTCTGTTTTATGAAATCAGCCATGTAAACTTGTTTTATATGTTTTTAGTCTTGTATAGACGAGTAGGCAGAAATTCTTTCTGTGACGGAAAAAGGTGTGACAAAGCCGTCTATATAACGTATCTGTCTTTCAGTTTAGGTGAAACTGAAACTACAGCAAAACCTTGATTCACTGGTCTGAAGTAATTTTACTCTGAAGTGGATTTTCAGTACAAGAGGTAAGTCTGCTACTCCATGGTCTTATTCTGTTTTAAATATAAAACAGAATTTTTATAATAAAACATGATCATTAAACTTCTTAAACTTATTATACTTGATATCTGAATTAACATGGACCGTATTAAAATTTAGCTTTCTTTCCTGTAATAAAACTGACACCAAATTGTTCTTGCTTGTACATAAAACATCTGCTTATTGAAGCCAATTTACTGGTTTGCAGAGTAAAGTACAGTATGGCAAGCCTCCCTGAATTTGGAGATGACTTCTGCTCACTTTTTGAATCCCATTTGGAGCCTGATGTAAGGAGGGGTAGTAGGACATACATCATGTACCATGGTACCACACGGACAGCCGCATTAAATATTAAAAAGCACGGATTTCAGCAGTCCAGCGATGGCATGCTTGGACGTGGAGTCTATGTCAGTCGGAGCTTTCGGAAGGCCAGAGTCTACCCAAAAAATCTACCCTACAATGAGCAGCGAGCTGTACTCAAGCTGAGGATTCGAGTTGGAAAAGTAAAGAAGATCGACCGGCAGGGACACCCCCTCCAAAAAACCTGGCATGACAATGGATATGACACAGCTTGGGTGCCCCCCAAGTGCGGAATGGTTCCCAGTGGTTTGGAGGAAGATTGTGTTTGGGATCCCAGCAGGATTGAAGTTTTAGATATAATTTACCCAGAGCACTAATCAGGGTTGTGTTTTGATCCATAAAAAATAATTAGAGAAACAGAACGGGAAAAGGGAAGGACAGAAAGTGAATAAAGAAATCGAAAGATCTAAATATAATCTATATGTAATTTTTTATAATCTCTTACCTATCATGTTAAAAATTAATCTCTTAATCTTACATTCACACACACACACACACACACACACACACACATAAGCACACATATATTGCTAAAAAATCATGAAATCAGAGGAACAAATAACATAATTTTAATAAAACTGAAACTATTTCACCATAACATTTTTTCAAAAGATTCTTAAATTAGTGAGAATGACGTATATTTTAATATTTGTTAAATTGTTTAAATTTAAACTTGTACACGTAATTTATTCCCAACAAAACGTTTTATTTGAATGCTTTCAAAAAGGCTTCATGAAAAGATACCAATAATAGAAGAGAGGGGGCATTGTAATTTAATTAGGGATGTAACCCACATCCTACCGACAGGGTCCCTGCACATGCCAGAGGTATATTGTTCTCATACCTCACATTTTCTTTCTTTAAATAATTACGTTTTATGACTGCCAATCAATTTCTTCCTAATGATGTCACATCATTCTTTTCTATTTCTGCTTTGATTGGTGCTTTTTAAAAACACAAATGTTTTGGGGTCCCAGGGAACCCCAGTCAAAAGTGCCAAATTCTGCCTGTGCAGTTATCATAAATTTCAAAAGATCATGTTTGCTGTGGGATATAAAAGTATAAAAGTTATAAAGTATGGAGCTATTTATGGGTTATGGATGCATTTCTTTATACTCTTTTATGTTTATGTTCGCGACATGTTTGAAAACCGGAGCGTGGGAAGGAGGGATATGTAAGGAGAAGGAGGTTTCTCACAGCTCCAAGATGTCTTTGGCTGTAATAAATCTAAAATATATACAACGATATAATGTAGTTATTGATAACACCAGCATTTGGTGGGCAAATTTAGGCAAAATGGCAAGCAGATCAAAATTGGCCAGATTTGGTGTTGTAGCTTTGTACTGAAAGACAAAATAAAATTTAAAAGTGTTGAAGTTTGGATGAGTGTGTGTTTATTTCAATTGATTGATGTTGGGGTCAAAATGACCCCGACTGGTTTCATCATGTTTGTATAACAGAAATAATGTTTACGTGAAATCATTGAAAAGTAAGTGATACCACAATCAAAGGATGGGTAATAAGCTTTCAAGAAATGATGTGGATTGTACTTGGAATAAAAATTATTATTTGTATTAAAGAAAAGTATTGAGGCGCCGGGTGGACTGAGGCATTATGGGAGCTGAGTAGAGCGAGGAAACATGCTTTTTTATTGCAGTCTTTAGAAGAACTATAGGAGGCATCCAACGAGCACTAAACTAAATACACAGACGCGAAACACAAGGTTGTCAGACACGGAACTGTAAGATGCAAACACAGTGGGAGATTCACACAAGCTAAATACACAGACGCGAAACACAAGGTTGTCAGACGCGAAACTGTAAGATGCAAACACAGTGGGAGATTCACACAAGCTAAATACACAGACGGGAAATACAAGGTTGTCAGAAGCGGAACTGTAAGATGCAAACACAGTGGGAGATTCACACAAGCTAAATACACAGACGGGAAATACAAGGTTGTCAGAAGCGGAACTGTAAGATGCAAACACAGTGGGAGATTCACACAAGCTAAATACACAGACGCGAAACACAAGGTTGTCAGACGCGAAACTGTAAGATGCAAACACAGTGGGAGATTCACACAAGCTAAATACACAGACGCGAAACACAAGGTTGTCAGACGCGGAACTGTAAGATGCAAACACAGTGGGAGATTCACAGAAGCTAAATACACAGACGGGAAATACAAGGTTGTCAGACGTGGAACTGTAAGATGCAAACACAGTGGGAGATTCACACAAGCTAAATACACAGACGGGAAATACAAGGCTGTCAGAAGCGGAACTGTAAGATGCAAACACAGTGGGAGATTCACACAAGCTAAATACACAGACGGGAAACACAAGGTTGTCAGACGCGGAACTGTAAGATGCAAACACAGTGGGAGATTCACACAAGCTAAATACACAGACGGGAAATACAAGGTTGTCAGAAGCGGAACTGTAAGATGCAAACACAGTGGGAGATTCACACAAGCTAAATACACAGACGGGAAATACAAGGTTGTCAGAAGCGGAACTGTAAGATGCAAACACAGTGGGAGATTCACACAAGCTAAATACACAGACGGGAAATACAAGGCTGTCAGACACGGAACTGTAAGATGCAAACACAGTGGGAGATTCACACAAGCTAAATACACAGACGGGAAATACAAGGTTGTCAGACGCGGAACTGTAAGATGCAAACACAGTGGGAGATTCACACAAGCTAAATACACAGACGGGAAATACAAGGTTGTCAGAAGCGGAACTGTAAGATGCAAACACAGTGGGAGATTCACACAAGCTAAATACACACGAGGATCGGACAGGGTGCACACAAGACACGGGCAAATACACGCACGACAATAGGGAAATGCAGCCATTAACATTCACAACAACATCAAGGGCGATTTACAGTTGCACACAGGGCATTCTGGGACATGTGCCCTGCCAGTGTCACCCAACTGCGGAATGGCTCCTAGCGGCTTGGAGGAAGATTGTGTTTGGGATCCCAGGAGGATCAAGATTTTAGATATAATCTATGTGTAGTTCTTTATAATCTTCTCTTATCTATCGTGTTAAAAATTGATCTCTCTCTCTCACACACACATACATAAACATACACATTGCAAAAAAAAATCAGGAAATCGGAGGTACAAATAACTTAAATTTAATATACCTAAGGTGACGCCTATTGCTCAACACAAAAAACAAACACTGTACTTCACCATAACATTTTTTGAATGATTCTTAAATTTGAGAGAATGACCCATATTTTTATATTTAACTCAAACAGTTAAAGTAAAAATACTTTTTGTATTGAGTAAAATCAACTTAAGTATTTATAATTTAAGAAACTTAATTTGCATCAGCTGCATTCATTAGTTTCATTTAAATGGCTTGAGTAACAAAATCTTAAATGCATCCTCCTTATGCAAATGCTACCATTTAAGTTTTGTTTATTCCGTTTTCTTCCTTTAAGATTTATTAGTACATTCTAACTTTTAACCTAGTTCTGGCTACTTAGTTCATTTAAAGAAAGTTCATTGCCTTAAACCTTACACGGCAAATGTGCCAGTGTTAAATTACTGCATGGTATTTAAATGGGCCCACCATTGACTGTTACCTTTAACACTTTACAGTGTGCAATGGGTGTTGTTTTTACAGTGTTAATCTTTATTAACTCTAATAGTGTTCAATTTACAGCATAGGGTGTTAAGTCACTGAGTCTCCACCTCCACATATCTGCCCCATTTTAATATGCGCACAAGAAGTCATGAGGATCAGAAGAGCCGTCCCACATTTACCCACCATCATGAGAAAGATCTTACAGCTTTTTCTTGTTTTATATTGAAGTTTTGATGGGTTAGTTCTGACTGAACTTGACAATTAGTGTGATGTGGTTTTTTTCCTGCTATGTGGTCAGAGAAAAACTCTCAGTGACATATGGGACACCTCTCCAGAGTGGTACATATTTTAATGGTTTGGGGATGTATTTGAGTGTCAGCCCTGCCCTTGGATGATTAACATATGCGGAACGGTGTTAGGACAGTGGTGATGCCCTTTTTGTTGAAGTTCCTGGTACCGCCCACTGCCCTGTAGACCAATGGTGTTGGATGTATATTTGCATAACATGACACAGTACTGTTTTTAAGTTTTTTTAATCCACCGAGATTGTGATGAATAGGAACGAAAACCTCAGAAACGTCTCTTGTGGAGCTGTCCTTGTCCAATTTGACAAGTATTATCTTCAGGGAAGCATGGCAAGACAGCATGAGACAAGGGGTTTTCTAGTTGCATTTTACAAATGCAATACTACTTAGATACTATGTGTATAGTGTATAGTGCTGTATATCGTATTGTGCTGTGCAATATAGATGTATTAAAATAGATTTACTGTGCTCATATTTAAACCCTGCTGATCATACACACATATAATGTAGACAATTACATTACACTATTCAAATTGTTTTCGACTGCTTTTGCAACATTTGCACAAATTCTGAATGTCTAAAATACCCATTGTAAGCTGTTTGTGTTTAGAGTTGATATTTGTAATTTATTTATAAAAATTCTTGTACTCTGTAATAACTGGAACCATGTGTTCTGGTCTCATATGTAGCTGAGATGACTAGAGTTTATTTTCACTTTGACAGACTTATTAGTTTAAACTTCAAAAATACTATTTACAGTTGCTTAAAAATCTTGCATGTTTAAAAGGTTTGCATAATCATATTTTCTTTATTTTTTTCTGTTTTCAGAGATCAAAGAATTACTGTACTTCCACTTCCACTGTTAGATTTCACAGCTCTTTCAAAATGTCAAAGTGTCTTTACATTTTACATGCCATCCCAACAGTTCTGTAAATGGGATTTGTATTACAATTCTTGTAAAAATCAATTGCTTGATTATAATAATTGTAATTTGTATTTACAGTCATTTTGTCCTCCTAGAACCGACACCTTATCGTGGTGGAGGGGTTTGCGTGTTACAATGATCCCAGGAGCTATGTTGTCTGGGGCTTTATGCCCCTGGTAGGGTAACCCAAGGCAAACAGGTCCTGGGTGAGGAACCAGACGAAGTGCGGCTCAAAACCCCTTATGATGAAAAAAATTTTGGAACCACATTTTCCCTTGCCCGGACGCGGGTCACCAGGGCCCCCCCCGGAGCCAGGCCTGGGGGTGGGGCTCGATGGCGAGCGCCTGGCGGCCAGGCCTACACCCATGGGGCCTGGTCGGGCGCAGCCCGAACAAGGCACGTGGGTCCCCCCTCCAATGGGCTCACCACCCATGGGAGGGGCCATAGGGTTCGGGTGCGAGGTGATCTGGGCGGCGGCCAAAGGCGGGGACCTTGGCGGTCCGATCCTCGGCTGCAGAAGCTAGCTCTAGGGACATGGAATGTCACCTCTCTGATGGGGAAAGAGCCTGAGCTGGTGCGCGAGGTTGTGAAGTTCCGGCTAGATATAGTCGGACTCACCTCGACGCACGGCTTGGGCTCTGGAACCAGTCTCCTTGAGGGGGGTTGGACCCTTTTCCACTCTGGAGTTGCCCGCGGGGAGAGGCGCCGAGCGGGCGTGGGCATACTTATTGCCCCCAGGCTGGGTGCCTGTACATTGGGGTTTACCGCAGTGGACGAGAGGGTAGCCTCCCTTCGCCTTCGGGTGGGGGGACGGGTCTTGACTGTTGTTTGCACTTATGCGCCAAACAGCAGTTCAGAATACCCACCCCTTTTGGAGTCCTTGGAAGGGGTGTTGGAGAACGCTCCTCCTGGGGACTCCCTTGTTCTGCTGGGGGACTTCAATGCTCACGTGGGGAGCGACAGTGAGACCTGGAGGGGCGTGATTGGGAGGAACGGCCCCCCCGATCTGAACCCGAGCGGTGTTTTGTTATTGGACTTCTGTGCTCGTCACGGACTGTCCATAATGAACACCATGTTCAAGCATAAGGGTGTCCATATGTGCACTTGGCACCAGGACACCCTAGACCGCAGTTCGATGATCGACTTTGTAGTCATGTCATCGGACTTGCGGCCGCATGTTTTGGACACTCGGGTGAAGAGAGGGGCGGAGCTGTCAACCGATTACTACCTGGTGGTGGGTTGGCTCTGCTGGTGGGGGAGGAAGCCGGCCAGGCCTGGCAGGCCCAAGCGTATAGTGAGGGTCTGCTGGGAACGTCTGGCGGAATCCCCTGTCAGGGAGAGTTTCAACTCCTACCTCCAGCAGAACTTCTCCCATATCCCGGGGGAGGCGGGGGACATTGAGTCCGAATGGGCCATGTTCCGTGCCTCCATTGTGGAGGCGGCTGACCGGAGCTGCGGCCGTAAGGTGGTCGGTGCCTGTCGCGGCGGCAATCCCCGAACCCGCTGGTGGACACCGGTGGTAAGGGATGCCGTCAAGCTAAAGAAGGAGTCTTATCGGGCCTTTCTGGCCTGTGGGACTCCAGACGCAGCTGACAGCTACCGGCAGGCCAAGCAGAATGCGGCTTTGGCGGTCGCTGAGGCAAAAACTCGGGTGTGGGAGGAGTTTGGTGAGGCCATGGAGAACGACTTCCGGACGGCTTCGAGGAAATTCTGGTCCACCATCCGGCGGCTCCGGGCGGGAAAGCGGTGCAGCATCAACACTATTTATGGTGGGGATGGTGCGCTGCTGACCTCAGCTCGGGACGTTTTGGGTCGGTGGAGGGAGTACTTCGAAGACCTCCTCAATCCCACCAACACGCCTTCCACTATGGAAGCAGAGTGTGGGGACTTGGGGGTGGACTCGCCTATCTCGGGGGTGGAGGTCGCTGAGGTGGTCAAAAAGCTCCTTGGTGGCCGGGCCCCGGGGGTGGACAAGATTCGCCCAGAGTTCCTCAAGGCTCTGGATGCTGCGGGGCTGTCCTGGCTGACACGCATCTGCAGCATCGCGTGGACATCAGGGGCAGTGCCTCTGGATTGGCAGACCGGGGTGGTGGTCCCCCTTTTTAAGAAGGGGGACCGGAGGGTGTGCTCCAACTACAGGGGGATCACACTCCTCAGCCTCCCTGGTAAGGTCTATTCGGGGGTCCTGGAAAGGAGGGTCCGCCGGATTGTCGAACCTCGGATTCAGGAGGAGCAGTGTGGTTTTCGCCCTGGCCGTGGAACAGTGGACCAGCTCTATACTCTCAGCAGGGTTCTGGAGGGTTCATGGGAGTTTTCCCGAGAAGTCTACATGTGTTTTGTGGACTTGGAAAAGGCATACGACCGTGTCCCTCGGGGGGTCCTGTGGGGAGTGCTCCGGGAGTATGGGGTACCGGGCTCCCTTTTAAGGGCAGTTCGGTCCCTGTATGACCGGTGCCAGAGTTTGGTCCGCATGGGCGGCAATAAGTCGGACTCGTTTCCGGTGAGGGTTGGACTCCGTCAGGGCTGCCCTTTGTCACCGATTCTGTTCATGGTTTTTATGGACAGAATTTCTAGGCGCAGCCAGGGCGTTGAGGGCGTCCGGTTCGGTGACCTCAGGATTAGGTCTCTGCTTTTTGCGGATGATGTGGTTCTGTTGGCCTCATCGAGCCGTGACCTTCAGCTCTCACTGGAGCAGTTCGCAGTCGAGTGCGAAGCGGCTGGGATGAGAATCAGCACCTCCAAATCTGAGACCATGGTTCTCAGCCGGAAAAGGGTAGAGTGCTCTCTCCGGGTTGGGGATGGGGTCCTCCCCCAAGTGGAGGAGTTTAAGTATCTCGGGATCTTGTTCACGAGTGGGGGAACGATGGAGCGGGAGATCGACAGGCGGATCGGTGCGGCGTCAGCAGTCATGCGGGCGCTGCATCGGTCTGTCATGGTGAAGAGAGAGCTGAGCCAAAAGGCGAAGCTCTC
This sequence comes from Brienomyrus brachyistius, assembly GCF_023856365.1. Taxonomy (NCBI): domain Eukaryota; kingdom Metazoa; phylum Chordata; class Actinopteri; order Osteoglossiformes; family Mormyridae; genus Brienomyrus; species Brienomyrus brachyistius. The sequence goes on from NW_026042309.1 coordinate 1,862,087, forward strand.
GATTTACCAGTCAATCTACGTTCCTACCCTCACCTATGGTCATGAGCTTTGGGTAGTGACCGAAAGAACGAGATCGCGGGTACAAGCGGCTGAAATGAGTTTCCTCCGCAGGGTGGCTGGGCTCTCCCTTAGAGATAGGGTGAGGAGCTCAGTCATTCGGGAGGGACTCAGAGTAGAGCCGCTGCTCCTCCGCATCGAGAGGAGACAGATGAGGTGGCTCGGGCATCTGATCAGGATGCCTCCGGGACGCCTCCCTGGGGAGGTATTCCGGGCATGTCCCACTGGGAGGAGGCCCCGGGGAAGACCCAGGACACGCTGGAGAGACTATGTCTCTCGGCTGGCCTGGGAACGCCTCAGGGTCCCCCCAGAGGAGCTGGACGAAGTGGCCGGGGAGAGGGAAGTCTGGGTCTCCCTGCTGAGGCTGCTGCCCCCGCGACCCGACTCCGGATTAAGCGGGAGATGATGGATGGATGGATGGATGGATGGTGATTTTGTCCTTTAAATACAAATTGAAAGGGAGACGCTGATCCATTTTAGTAACTGGATCAAACAATTCAGCTATGTACTGTTGATCATTTAACTGTAAATCTTTAGCTCTGTTAAATCTTTAATGACAGCTTATTTTCTCTTCAATATCAGAAGCTCTACAGCACCACTACAAGGAAGTGACCCATCATATCTTCAGTGATGCTGTGACGAAATGGCTCCGATATGCAGCAGAACGTCAGGGAGGTGCAAAGAGAAAATGAACAGAAGTGGGTGTGGGCCGCTTGGGGGGGGTCAATTTGCACTTCAATGTTTTTGTGATTGTTATCAAATTGCTATAAAATTACCACCATTGTGCTATTTTTCTGTGAATGTATATATTGTCACGCCCGGCTCGTACGTTCCTCATGTGTGCCACACCCCCCTGATTATCCACGTGTGCTTCCCTGATCGTACCCAGCTGTGTCTGATTATTTTCAATCAGTCCTGTCTATTTGAGTCCATGTCTTACCAGAGTTCAGTGTCTGTCATTGATGTTAGTAGATGTCAGTGCCTGTGTACCTTCCGTTGTCCCGTTCCCGTTTGAATAAATCCTCATTTTCCCCGAGTTCGCCTGCTCGCCTGTTCCTTGCCTGCTTAACCGCCTGTGCGCTTCTCAGCGCCCGCCCCAGATCGTGACATATATAATGTGAATAATAAATTCAATAATAAATTAATAATAAATTCAATTTGAATATCTGTACATGCTATTTTTTATTTAGCTTTAGAAAGCCCTGGTGGATATAACATAATTTCAGCATTAATTCACTTGTGAAGCAATTATAACCCAATATTGATTTGACATACACTAATTCAACATTAAATCAATGAATGAAGAAGTTGTGAAACAAGTGTTGAAACAACGTTGAATCCTTATCGCAAATGGTTGACTTTTCAACGTTGGATAGACGGCCTTCTCAACGAGCAAGATCAATGCTAAATGAACATTGAAGATCAATGTTTTTTAATATGGAATCAATGTCATTTCAACATATGTGTGGTATCTGGGATGCCTTTTGTAGCTTTGAAAGTTTAACATTAACACGGGTAATACACGCTGAATATTTCTTAATAGACTTGGACACTAAAGCATAGACTTTCTTTACATCATCAGAGTAGAACCCCATACTCTGTTGAAATGAAAGTCCCTTGAAGCGGAGGTACAGGAAACAGGCGACATGAGCACCGCATGCGGAGGCAAAGTCTCCTTGAACTTGACCCGTATTATACCTTATTTTTGTGACAAGCTTCCATAAAAAGCACATAAAACTCTTTGGGTAGTAAGGGGAATCGGGGGGATAACAGTAAGATTCAAAAAAGGAAGCTTTTTGGCCTCCAAAATCATCCCAACCCAGTGTTCACCCTCTTTGTTTATAATTTTGGCCTTTGCCACTACTGAAGTTCCCCCTGGTGCTTCACATTCTCTATCAAAGTATACTCAACATATATGGTACTACTACAGTAGTGCCATTTAATGTGATGAGGTACATATTATTCTGTATAATAAATTGTTTGAATCCATATCTTCCCAAATATTTTCAGATTAAAGTATTATGTTTTTTTTTTTTTTTTTGTAAAACTAGCAGTTAAAAACCATAAAACGTACAGGTGGAGGTTTTCTACTGCATTGCAATATCTGTTGTTTCCTGCCATGATGCCGTGTCAGAAATGCAGTCTGGTTAAAGCTCTTTTATTCGTAACGCATGGAACCTGGAACATGAACTACATGCATGACATAGACAGCGGCCATTCTCAGCATGACAGTGCGGCATGCTGGGACACATGCAAATAGGCCAGCCGGCGATTGGCTCACCAACGCCACAGTATAAATTCTGCTGTAAAATTACAGCAGTACTGTTTAATGTATAACAGCTTACTTTGTTTCCATGAACTGTAAACTGCATATTTAAAACTGTATTTTAATACGTATACTCATGTATTTATCATGTTACAGATTACACCAGTAACTGAAGCAAAAAAAAATAATGTTACAATTCAAAATCGTATTAAAGATAAATTTTATATTTACAAACATTTTATATATTATAAAAATTATTTTACCTGATTGATATTTACAGTATTATCATTTAAGGTATTTTACAGAACTTTTAAAAAAATTGTACAGTCAAACAATTCAAGTCAACGTTCAAGTCAGTTTCCCGAGATCCGTCATTGATGTTTGTTGCTGTCTCCCCGATCCTTTTCGTCCCCCCCTAAATAAATCTGCCTATCTAGATTCCTGGCTCCTGGAGTTGCTTCCTCACCCCCCATCCACACACGGAATGTAACAACCTGCCATGTATGTTTTGGTACCAAGTTTGCATCATGATTTGTAGTTAAAATTACAGTTTGAACGCCAATGATCTTGAATGCCAAAAAATGAATATGTTGTCTCATGGCAACACATATAATGCACTGTACCTACAGAGATTATGAAACAGACCTTGCTGATGTCAAGTGGGCATGAAATGGGATATAATGTAGGAACTTAACGTTCTAGTTGTAATTATTCATTTCAACATTAAAGTTTTCCTATAGATATCATCTGAGATTCAATAGGTAAATTATTTGTGAAGGCATAGAAACTTTAATAACTTTAATAATACAATTAACAATTCGAACAATGACTACAAACTAAAGGCTTAACATCAAAAACGAACTGATTATTATGGATAGTAATAATATTAGAAAACAAACAAGTAAGGCAATATGATTCAAATAAAAGCAATAAGCAAATAAATAAGTAAAATTAGTCACATTGTCAAATAAATAAATAAATAATCCTACATGGGGGCGGCATGGTGGTGCAGTGGTTAGCACTGTTGCCTCACACCTCTGGGACCAGGGTTCGAATCTCCTCCTGGGTCACATGTGTGTGGAGTTTGTATGTTCTCCCCATGTCGTCGTGGGGTTTCCTCCAGGTACTCCGGTTTCCCCCCACAGTCTAAAAACATGCTGAGTCTAATTGGACTTGCTAAATTGCCCGTAGGAATGCATGTGAGAGTGCATGGTGTGTGAGTGTGCCCTGCGATGGGCTGGCCCCCATCCTGGGTTGTTCCCAGCCTCGTGCCCATTGCTTCCGGGATAGGCTCCAGACCTCCCGCGACCCAGTAGGATAAGCGGTTTGGAAAATGGATGGATGGATGGATGGATAATCCTACATGAAACACAAAACTAATAAACTGACAATTCCTTATGTGCATGCTGGACAAATATAGTCCTGATCAACAGGAGGATTCTGCACGCAGTCATGGTGGTACCATCTGCTGCAAACATCACAGCAGATCTACAGGGAAGGGAGAGTGTTTCCAATGTAGTATAGTTTACACTTTTCACATTTAATATTCATAGCAATTAATGTAATCATAATAGGAAATTCAGGGAAGATTGCTGTCTACATATAATAGCAGTTGATGTCCTAAAACATCAGTATATAGAAAAAACAGATGAGCAGAATAAGGATGACAGGCCGTTGATATAACTGCTCAACTTATAGCTGTAAACATTGTGAAAACACCAATACCAGCTGGTTCACCATCTGCCCTCATATCCTCACTGACTATCTGACAGGTAAATACTCTCCCAGTGACTCCTGTTGGAGTCAGTGTCCAGTGTTTCATCAAATTACTTGTGCAGGTTACAGCTGGAAACTCACTTGCACTCACTTGAGAAACAGTGAATTTCTTATCTGTGTTATCTAGCAAAACACCCTTTTCATCCAAACAGCAGCCTGACTGATTAAGTTAAATCCATTTGCCTGTACATTTTTGACTGAAAGACAAAGTTTCTCTCCAAAAGGGAAAAAAAACAATAAAAATAAATGATTCAGCAAATCTAGGAGGAAAGAGCACAGTGAGATGCTTTATAAATGCCCAGATCCACTCAGTATTGCTTATGGTTTAAAAAGGCAGCCACCAACTTGATAAATGTATACACCATTACACAAAACAGAAGCAGAAATTTGCTAATAATGAAAAACACTAGACACGTACGTCAAGTTAGCGCTCTGCTCCTAGAGCTAGAACCAGCAGCTACTGAATACTCAAGCTGAATACTCAATCCACACCCATGAAAAGAAAAGCAATACCTCGTTTTACTATATTATTATCAAAGAAATTAATCTTATAAGTATGCTTATCACTAATGTATTGCAATATTGTAGAAATTACCCATAGTTTGCCAGACTCCTTCAACCCACAAAAATGGCAGAGGTTGCTGAGACTGTCTGTAAAGAAAGCAAACACTTCAGTTTAGTAAATACATCAATAACATATACAAACAAATGTGGTGTAAGGTTAAACATCCTGTACATAACAGGTACGGGGTTTTATACTGTCCTTTTAATAAGGAACACAGTTCAGAAGAAGAGTCACGCTGATCACGTACCAGATTCTCGGATGAGAGTCATGGCAATAACCAGCCTCAGCTTCTCAGCTGCCTTTTGGTCAGTACTGATATTAATGTCCTCCCCTTTCAAAATGCTCTCAGCAAACTGGAAAAGATTTTATTCAAATCAGACTTTCAGGACAAGATCTAGTGTTTTAGCACACAAACACTTAAGTACTCCAACGTCAAGTACCATTTCGGTACAAATTGCCCATGGAAACAACTATTCAATACTTACTTTCAAAGCCAAGACTCCACAGGATGTGCTGTCTTTCTGAAGTTTGTGAGGGAGAGAACTGCAGGTCCACCTAGGAAGACTGCAGCCTTTGCTGAGCAGGAATGCCCTTGAACAGCAAATTTAGATCAGTCGATTTTATCATATGTTATTACATGAATAATAATTATTATTATTATGGAGAAAATGTTACAGCAGAAAGTACCTTGTCGATTCTAAGCATTTCCTCATTTTAACTGGAGACTCTCCCAAAGGATCCAAATAAAGGGGCCGATTCTCATGGGGGTACATGACCTGCGTAAGAAACACCAAGAATGCTGCTTTATTTTATACCAAAGTAACACTTTTCAACCCAAACAAGTTTTATTAAGTTATATATGTACTAAAGACATGTAACAGGGACTCAGTGAACAGTGAATTTTGAAGGCAATCACATCAGGAAGATTCTGATGGTATCAAGCAATCCTTGAGCATTTGAAAGAGTTTTGGTAAAACGTATAATGCAAAGATGAAGGGAGAGAAAGCAAAGGCTACAGAATGTACCATCCTCTACAGAATGTACCATCCTCTACAGAATGTACCATCCTCTACAGAATACACCGTCCTCTACAGAATGCACCGTCCTCTACAGAATGCACCATCCTCTACAGAATGCACCGTCCTCTACAGAATGCACCGTCCTCTACAGAATGCACCATCCTCTACAGAATGCACCGTCCTCTACAGAATGCACCATCCTCTACAGAATGTACCATCCTCTACAGAATGCACCATCCTCTACAGAATGCACCGTCCTCTACAGAATGCACCATCCTCTACAGAATGCACCGTCCTCTACAGAATGCACCATCTTCTACAGAATGCACCATCCTCTACAGAATGCACCGTCCTCTACAGAATGCACCGTTAAACTGTAGTCAAGTCAAGAGAGGCTGCATGAAATGGAGCAGAGATTTGGCTTGCTGGTGTGGTGGACAGACCTTTTATGTCAATCTTGTGAGGGATACGAGGTGTCTCGTCTTTGGCCAGTTTTAGATGATCCATATTAACTTTATGGAAAACGGCAGCCTTCTCCCCCAGCAGACTGGCATTCTTGCCTTGTATTTCTGTAATTATATAAGGTCCTAGACAGTTGGCATCCAGCTTGCCACTTTTCCTCTGCTGGCTCCTTATATTCTGCCTCCACAGCTGGTCACCAACTTTGAAATGGTGCCTTTGTGCACCAGACTTCAGCCTCTTCGCAGAATCTTGTGCCTTTTCAATATTGTCATGGATGGCATTTTTTAACTCATCCAGCCGTCTCACTCCCTCTGCCACTATCTCCTCACCAGTACTTTGCTCCACTGCATTGTCCACCTATAAACCAAATAGTTGGGTTGTTATTTAATAATGGACTTTGCATATATAGACAGTCTCAGAACACATCAGCTGAGCTATGTGACAAATAATTAATTATAATGAATTGAAAATGTATTAACATTTACAGCCTAACCTGGTATTGTTCTGGCACCTCAGAAGGGTAGCGGGCCTCCAAACATGAGGAAGTACGGTGAGAACTTAGTTGTGATTTGTTTTTTTGTACGCAATCCAAACATAATTGCATCCAGATATACGTCCCACGTATCTGGTCTCTCACCCACTAATTTGCTTAAAGTTCTGAAAAAGTATTTGGCAAAACAAGAAAGAGTTTTTGTTAAATCAAAAGCAAAAAATATCAGCTAATGTTTGAAACCAATGCTTCCTGAAAATATTTTGGAATACCTTAATAATGACAATTCATGTTACTCATAAACAACACTTGAAGTCACAAAGGTAAAAACTAGTAAGATGCATTTTCCCAACCTTTGGATAGTCCCATTCATCCGCTCCACCAAGCCATTGGTTTGCGGATGATAAGGAGAGCATAAACTTCGTTCAATTGACAGTTTTGTGCAGACTCGCTTGTTGATCTGTTAATAAAGATTAACATGTAATAAAGCTAAAAAAGTGTACAGACAGTATAATAAGGAATATGTTTGCAATTTAAGTATCATATTCTCTATCCATTAAAGTCACTTATTTGATCAATCCAATTTACCGCATTGACGAATTCCCTTCCTTGGTCAGTCAGGATTCTTTTCGGAGCCCCAAACTGATAAACAAATTTCAAAATGCATGTGGTGACGTCCTCTGCACATTTGGATTTTAGCGGGTAGGTTTGTGACCACTTGGTAAAATAATCCACAAGGACACATATATATTTATGGTCCTGTGTTGTTGTCACCAATTGCCCTATCAGGTCCATCCCCACCAGCTCAAATGGTTCCGTGACCTTAAAAAGAAGAGTAAAATTATATAACAAATAACGGAATGTGATTATTGTCTGTGGTGGTGGAATGCGTAGTTATGTTCACAAATGTCAGTAGTTAAACACTGTCTGTATCCTAACTTTACCATCATGTTGATCCTTGTGCTACAGGGAGACTAAAGTCAATTTAGAAATGAATCTGCCAAATTATGCAAATGTAAATGCCTGTGCATTTGCTCACTGGGTGCCAGTAAAATCAGATGGAAATTTAATGTCATATTTGATGACGTGAGGCTCTCAGATTAGAGTTCATATTTCTCTGACACATCTAGTGTTGCATTCAGAACATTCATAAAAGCTAAACTAAACTAAAAAGGTAAACATTTGGCTTATCCAAATGAATGGAATATATCATAGTATACATACAGTATATTTCATTAATGAGCAACTTTGACTGTTGTGGTGGTGCATCTATTCTAGTTTGAGAACTATATGTTAAAAGAACAAACTATACTTACCTTTATGGGTGTATATTGCACTTGTTGTTTTATTACATTCTGACTGGCCTGGCATGTCACACACTCTGACACCTATAAAGACATAGACATCAAATAGTTGAAATCAACTGCCACAATCAATTGACACTCATCAAATATATTGTTCTGCATTAAAGATGGAATGAATTGACAAAAAATAGAACAAAAAGATTTAAACCATCACTGTCAAAGAAAAAACACATATCTGCAAAAATCTGCATTTCTTAAAACTGAAACAGACTGATTACAATTTGCTACATTACTAACATGAAAAATTGCTTTTAAAACCATTTTAATTCAGTTGTATCTTATTAAGATACCTTACTGGATCTTAATTTGTGATGACCAGAGAATGAATAAATATGAACCTATTATCTACCTATATTAATAGAAAAAGAACAGTGTCACATTTGAGAAACCTGCAAGAGAACACAGCTTGTGAAATTTACTCACCCATTTATCAATGTCAGCTGACATTCCAGGCCAGAAGAGTCTCTTAGAAATTGCATCTCTTGTTTTTTTTGGCCAGTGTGAGCTCCGGTGGAACTTGCATGGAAATCGATGAATATTGTATTCGCGTCTTCAGCACCACAGACCACCTTTATTTTGACTGGCCTTGCTTGTCCTTTGCTTTGCTTGCTTGTCCTTTTATATAGTATAGCGATCCACCTAAAAATATCAAATGAAATAATTTTTATTAAAAATAAGCACTTCACACCAATACAGCAACAAAGACATACCCGGAGATAGTAACAAGGGCACTGTTTCCTGTTGCGAAGTGTATGTGGACGAATATTGTCAAGGTTTTTCTTCCTCTGTGCTAATCAAGAATCAGCAGCTGCCTGTGCAGTTCTGCAGCTGTCAGTCTTTATTGTGCCTTTTAGAAACATAACTGAGGCACAAGGTCCTCAATTGTTTATATACATATGAAAACAGACACACAGAAAGACACACGCATACGTACACATACACACCTATACACCTCAAAATGCATGTTCATAATACTTAAATAATAAGGGAGTAATTTTACAGCAGCCATCTATTCCTTTACATGCATGTCACACAATACTTACATGGTACACATACATACAATAATATATCATACCTTCAATAATTCACACTAAACAAAAGTATATTCATTATTGTATAATATAATTGTGACGCCCGCTCCGTCCGCTCCTCGTGTGTGCCACGCCCCCTGATTACCCACGTGTGCTTCCCTGATCGTCTCCAGCTTTGTCCATTTACTTTGCTTGGTCCTGTCTTATTTAAGTCCTGGTCTTACCTGTTTGCCTTGTCTGTCATTGATGTTAGTCTGCGTCCAATGTTCCCGGCTCCCCGAAGCCCGATTAAACCCTCGTTTACCCCGATTCCTGCCTGCCTGTCTATTTTGGATCACTCGCGCTCCCTGAGCGATCTTCAGTCCAGCCCGTCCTGCACTTCGCGTGACAATAATAACTATATTTCTCCTAAGGAAGAATTTAAGATAAGATCTTTATTGTCACTATTACAGAAAGAGTGAAAAAACAGTCCAGTGGCTCCCTGTGTAGCAACATAAGTTACAGTAGAGTAATAAACAAGAGAAATAAGAACAACACAAAAAGAGACAGACATCCTATTACAGTACGAGTGTCTGAGTGCAATGTGTACAATATGTCAGTCAAGGTAGTGTGTGCTTAATGACCTGCCCTATGCATAGTACTGCTTAGAAGACAGTCATTCAGGGGGGTGGATACTGTTTCACAGAAACAGTCATTCAGGGGGTGGGGGATGGGCACATTTGGCTGCCTGTGGGTCAATCAATATGTTGCTCTGTTACTCTTTATCAGATTTTGATGTGCTGGCATGTTCTCCTCCAGGTTTGGTTCATTTGATTGCGAAACAGTACATCATTACGTTTAATCAGGTATTTTTGGTTGTATTTTAACAAATACTGCACATAGGATTGCTACACTGAAATATAGTAATCAAGAATGAAAACGAGGTGGTCACATTTATTTTTTTCACGTTCACGTTCACACCTTGTAGTCTTAATTGATTAACAGGTTTACTTTAAAATAGTTATAGGGAGATGTATTTTAGTCACGCGAGTTGTGCGCACCAGTCACGGGCGAATGCGCATGTGACAAAGTCTGGAGCGCACATTATGATGGTTGCGCATATAATAAGAAAAAAAGATGTAGAAAGGTACTTCGCACACAAAACGTCCGGAGGCATGTTTGGCTCAGCAAGTTAAACCTCAGTGCTCATGATCGGAAAGTCGCTGGTTCAAATCTACTCTCGGCATGTTTTCGGGTCCTTAAACAAGGCCTTTACGTCCCCTAGGTACTACAGCAGAAAGCCGTCTTTTGCTCTCAGAGCGCAGAATGGGGGAGGTGAAAAGAGAATTTCCCTAAATATCAAGTATAACAAAGTATTCGGCGCCACTTTACAATAACGCTACCCTTATAAAGGGGTTATGGATTGTTTATAAGCAGGTTATAAATTAGGTTGTACCACTTCGTAAATCATTAATAGACAATTATAAACAAGTTATACCACAGTTTTCAATGCATTCCTACCAATTATAAGTGGTGAAGGGGGCCTTATTGTAAAGTGGTACCAAATATTCTAAGAATAACATTTAAATACGAATCGATAAAAATCAGCACGCAATACTAAATCTTTTTGGACATTAATGTTGCTGCCAAATAGGCCTACCATATAAATCGCTTGGACCCCTAAAAATCACTCAGCTCTAAGGTCATAATCCACATATGCCTCAATTAAAAATTATTTATGGTTGTACATAATGAAATTCTGACTAAATACCAATTTACATGGTCCACTACTGTGTTTGCATCAGACATCTCACGATAAATCATAAGTTTGATCAGATGTTACTTGAGTCGACATATGACTGCATTTTTATTTTCAGTTAGCCTTAAAATTCCAGTGAGGTCTGTATAAATTAAGCAATATACAGAAATGTAATATCCACTAATTTTGTGAGTCATTAATTGATATTTAATTCTGTATTTTTAATGTTTAACCTAATCATAATGCCACACTACAATGCATTGACTTTTTTTTTTAAATACAGTAACCCACACACAGTGTAGTGAAAATAAAGTTTCAATGGATATTGCAGAATAGAAGACCTTACTTGGAAGGGGAGCAGCCTCCCCCCACCCCCAGAAAGCTCGGGAAATTACAGTCATGATGTAAAGATTCTAACATATGCTTAAATGACTGTTAAGGCCCCTTAGTTTTTTCCTTTATTATTTTCACAACATCTGTGCAAACCAAATAAGAATTACATTGCGTATGTTGTACAAGAACGGCACTAAATAGCTTGAATCTTGAATCCCATAAAATAGTGAAATACCCCAACATTGATTTTAGCCTCTGTGTCAGACCCCAGGGGCCCTTTTCTTAATTGGCATTAGGTTTAATTAGGATTAGTTTGAATGAATGATATAGGGTGGTGTCACGATCGGCAGAAGCGAGAGCGGCGATCGTGCGGGCAAGGAGCAGGCAAGGCAAACAGAGTACGGGGTATATGGGGATTTAATAAAGGCACAGGCAGGACGGGACATAGGCATCGACAACATCAATGACGGACAAAGGACTCGGGTAAGACACGGACTGAAATACACAGGACTGATTGAAAATAAGCAGACACAGCTGGCTACAATCCGGGAAACACACGTGGGTAAGCAGGGGGCGTGGCACACAGGAGGAGCCGACGAGCAGGGCATGACAGGGTGGTACTGTGAAAGCAGGTAGACTCCAGCTTAATTTATTTTATATATATTTTATTTCCTTGAATTGGGTATACTTTACAAAAAAAATCATCAGTTTAAATTTATCCCAAAAACGTGAGTGCAAATTGTTGCATCATTTATTTGAGTAAATTCTATAGGTTAAAGTAAATTCTATAGGTTAGTTTTTTTAGTGTAATGCCTGTCTCTTTTGTGTTTGGGTTACGCTCTTTCAAGGATTCAAGAAAGATTCTGAAAGGATTTGTCAATATATGTTTGTTTAAAAATAAAACAATATTTATGAAAAAGAAAAATAAACAGTAGCACTTACAAACAAAAACGAAACACAATTATACAAAATGGCTTGAAAAATGTATGAAGTCATAGTCTCTCAGACAGATTGGGTGCAGAACTGGATTAATAATAAGAATTGCAGCTCCCTCCCCCCCCCCCCCCCGCATATGTGTTCCTGTGATCAGCCAGCATTTTTATTTTAGTCATAGAAGTCCCATAAAAAAATGAATCCGTTAGAGTAAGGAAAGAAAAGCTGAATAAAAAACCTAAATAAATACTAATAAGATAAATGAATAGAAAGAAATGCTGTGTTGTTTTTGCTTTTACCCTAAAGGCTGAGCTGTCACTCTGCTGACTGTAGGTGGATCTTGCTGTCGGAACACAACCCCCTCAGACGAAATGAGTGGCAAAACACGATGAAACATGCCTGCTTTTAGTCTGGGACACTGATGAAACTAATTATTATCAGCTTATTAAATTAAAAGCAGTTGGAGTCAACAGGGATTCATACAACTTACCAAATTACTAATGGATCAATGACATGATTTGTGGCCAGGAATCGGATTTCCTGACAATTATTTGTGTACTGTGCACACGCTCCTTATTTGGCATGTCATTGCATTTGGACTGCACCCTCACTGTCCAGCCACTTTCCATTTAGATTTTAAATGAACTGTATAGAGCACGTTAAATATCTGCAGTATTCTTTATTTTTATGTCTATTTTTATTATTTTATTACATTTAATTCCTTTAACTTACTTACTGTACCATCCTCAATGTTACAACGTGCAGGACACAGACCAGGGAAGCAGAAGGATATGCGGACCTGGGTAACATGGGTTTTAATGGCCCTGCCTCATGCCCATTGCTTCCGGGATAGGCTCCGGACCCCCCGCGACCCAGTAGGATAAGCGGTTTGGAAAATGGATGGATGGATGGATGGATGGATTGGTTATAATGGGCACACAGAGAGGCATACGAAACAACAGCGTCGAAACAATACAATGGCAGAACTAGAGAAACATACTCCGACGTGGACATAAATACACAGAACTAATGAAAACAACTCGAAGCAGCTGATCCCACGGGATTCCACTCGAGGTTACCGAGGGGGGCGTGGCACACAGGAGGGTCAGGTGAGCGAGGTGTGACACTCAAATTGTTTGTGCTGTGCACCAGAACTCAAGGAACACACATTTCCTTCCTTTACGTTGCATATTATGTTAATGTATATAAAACACACGAAAACCTTTGAAATTGAAATGACTTAGACGTAGCTGACTTTGACACTGGGGATATTTGTTGATGAATTTAAAGTGACCAGGACACCAATGGATACTCTGGTGGTACGTGAACAAGATGGTACTAGTATTTTTATATTACTACAACTTTTATTTGCTCAGAAATGACAACGGCAAACGATGCTTCGGAACTTGGATTCCGAATAGCTCATTCCATTTTAGACATGTTTTGATGCCAAACCAGTTGATTGACAGGTTGGTTGTTCAAAAAAAAGCAAAAGCAGTATTGAAAATCATTGTCTTATTCTTATATTTTTATTTGTATTAATATTATTTTTTTTTATTCAAAATGTATTTTCTTATTTTATAGAGATTTATCTAATTGATGGCACTCCTATGCCAAGGAACGTGTTCTTTGTATATCCAGATTTAGGCTTTGCCTACAGGCAGATCATACCTGGCACCTGTTCTGCCCAAATACAGTAAAGGGGTCGAGGGAAAATTAACACAATATGTAAACAGTTTTTTTTTTTCTTTTTTGCTTCTTATCCTTGGGTCTGATCACATATGACTATAGTATACTTTATGTACTTTTTAAATATTTCTATATTATTGGTAATTATTTTGTGAACATTATTCTGCTACCCTTCTGCCTTGCTTGTTGCACAGTCTGAAGTAGCGGCAATTTCATTTCATGCTGGTGTACGACTACATTCATATTGTGATGCTCCTCGTGTGTGCCACGCCCCCTAATTACCCACGTGTGATTTCCTGATCGTGCCCAGTCGTGTCTTGTTTTCTGCTGCCTTGTTCCGTGTATTTAAGTCCCTGTTTTGCATTAACCCCTTGTCTGTCATTGAAAGTGTTGCGTGAGACCTGTTCCTGTACCTTGTTTCCTGTCCCGATCTCTCCATTAAACCCTGTTGGTCCCGCATCTTGCCTGCAACTTGCTTTTACTGCTCTTTGAGCCGCACCAACCACTCTCACTCAGCGCACCCGTCCTTCCGAGCGTGACACATATATGTGACTAATAAAAATCTTTAATCTGGAACTATTACTAAATCTTTCGCAGAGGGAAATTAATTTTAGTGGAAGTCACTTTTCAGTGAATTTCACCTTAACCTTTGCAAAACGTGTCAGTCCCACACCATGATACCACTTCTGCACAGTAGAACATCATTATTTTGCATTGTTTCACATAATATTATTGTTAAATTTAACACTTTAAAGAGTGTAGTGAGTGTTATTTTTACAGTGATTAACTTTTTAAACTCTTATAGCATCCAGTTGACACCATAGATTGTTATCACATTGTGACTCCACTCCTTCCCAGAGTGTCAGCAGATATGGGCAGCACATAGTTACAAATTTGATGGCTCTTATCTTCTGCCCAGTAGTATGACCTTGGTGTTCCGGTGGCTGCAGTTTCAGTACCACAGTTTTCGGACCGTAATTTTAGAACCCTGTTTTTACACAATAGTGCCATCTAACAAATGGATGACCTCCTACAGTAGTGTAGACTGCAGTTTCCGGGCCACGATTCCAGGGCCTCAGTCTTACACAATAGTGCCATCTAACAAATGGATGACCTCCTACAGTAGTGTAGGCTGCAGTTTCAGGACCACGATCCCAGGGCCTCAGTCTTACACAATAGTGCCATCTAACAAATGGATGACCTCCTACAGTAGTGTAGGCTGCAGTTTCCGGACCACGATTCCAGGGCCTCAGTCTTACACAATAGTGCCATCTAACAAATGGATGACCTCCTACAGTAGTGTAGGCTGCAGTTTCAGGACCACGATCCCAGGGCCTCAGTCTTACACAATAGCGCCATCTAACAAATGGATGACCTCCTACAGTAGTGTAGGCTGCAGTTTCAGGACCACGATCCCAGGGCCTCAGTCTTACACAATAGCGCCATCTAACAAATGGATGACCTCCTACAGTAGTGTAGGCTGCAGTTTCAGGACCACGATCCCAGGGCCTCAGTCTTACACAATAGTGCCATCTAACAAATGGATGACCTCCTACAGTAGTGTAGGCTGCAGTTTCCGGACCACGATTCCAGGGCCTCAGTCTTACACAATAGTGCCATCTAACAAATGGATGACCTCCTACAGTAGTGTAGGCTGCAGTTTCAGGACCACGATCCCAGGGCCTCAGTCTTACACAATAGTGCCATCTAACAAATGGATGACCTCCTACAGTAGTGTAGGCTGCAGTTTCCGGACTACGATTCCAGGGCCTCAGTCTTACACAATAGTGCCATCTAACAAATGGATGACCTCCTACAGTAGTGTAGACTGCAGTTTCCGGGCCACGATCCCAGGGCCTCAGTCTTACACAATAGTGCCATCTAACAAATGGATGACCTCCTACAGTAGTGTAGGCTGCAGTTTCCGGACCACGATTCCAGAGCCTCAGTCTTACACAATAGCGCCATCTAGAGCCAATACGCCAGGACAGATTTGTGTAAAAAAGCTAAAATGTTACTATAATAGAGGAATGTAGGATTCTACAGTTCTGCGTTCTAAATATAATAATTGTTGGTACTGGGTGATACTTTTGTAATTTAATCTTTCTCAGTCAGTTTTATATTACACCAAATCCCAACAATTTGACTAAAGTAGTTGACCTGACCAAATATGCATCTAAAGGCTTTGAGAGTTATTCGGATAATGTGCTGGCTTCTGTCTTATCTGAATGGCCAAAAAACAAAAATGATTGAATAGAAATGTCTTTATTTATTTATTACATAAAACAAAATACAACAAACAATGGAGAAACAATGAGGGTGAAAAGCAGGTAGGAAACGTGAGGGCGTAATACGTGTGCGTGTGAGTGCGCGTGGTGTGTGTGTGAGTGCCCGTGGTGTGTGTGTGCCCATGGCAGAGTATGCATGTGTTTGCTTTTAGCAGAGTACATCTTGTGTGTGTTTGAGGCAGAGTACAGGTGAATGTTTCCTATACAAGTGTATGCATGAGGTGGGGTAAGGGCAGTGTTGATACTTTGGCTTTTTTCCCTCGTCATTTTAAACAGTGCTGGCAGCAAGCAAATATGCCTAATCAGTAAATATGGTGTAAAGGTTAGTATTATTAGTAAACTGTTGATATTATTAGATGTATATTTGCATAGCATGATATGGTATTTCCTTTGATTTTCTTTAATCCACCATAATGGTGTTGAATAGGGCAAGAGTATAAAACTTGTCTTGTTAGTTTTTTTTATTACATGTTCTTGCATGATGCTCTCGTTTTACACTGAAGTGTGAAAACAACTTTCCTGTTGCCTTTCGGCATGTAATACCCATCATCTGCTGTGCCTGGTAGTCGACCTACTGTAGCCTTAAAACAAAACTCAACCCCACCATTGAAATGTATTACACCACTCCAGTTGTATAAGTTTAAGAAACTTCTGAGCCAACATTTAAAAAAAATAATTTTTAATTCATTTAATTCATTTTTAATTCAAATGAGTTGTTCAGATTGCATGAACAGCCACAGCAGTTCAAATTGTATTACAAAGAGCAAACATTCAGTAAAGTGAGTGTTTGGCAGAGTCTTCTTCATTACGGTGAATAAAGTAAATTACAGCGGCTGCTAGGTTATATGCCTAATTCAAGCTAATGAAAGTGATTCAGTCGGTTTAATTAAACATGGGGACATTCAGTAAAATTAACTCAACTATATTACGCGTATGTCCTCGGAACACATACAAAGAATGTCATTTTCAGAATATTCTATTTGTGTGGAACTACTATGCATGATTCAATAAGAATTATGCATGAAAATTAATACATTTACATCCCATTAACATAATGTAAATAATTCCAACATGTAAGGATGTATGGATGTTTATTTTAGACCAAGTGAAAAGACGTAATTTAGATCCACATAAAGGAGACTTATCATCCATCTTCCAGGTGTGCATTTATTACTGAGATATATTTAGTATGGAGCTGGTCCTTTGCAGCTATAACAGCTGCCACTCTTCTGTGAAGGCTTTCCACAAGTGTGTTTGTGGAAATTTTTGCCCATTCAACCAGAAGAGCATTTGTGGGGTCAGGCACTGGTATTGAATGTGAAGGTCTGGTTCGCAATCTCTGTCTGTTTCATCCCAAAGGTGCTCGATGGAGTTGAGGTCAGGGCTCTGTGTCGGCCAGTGAAGTTCTTCCACACCAAACTCACCCAACCATGTCTTTATGGACTTTGCTTTATGTACTGGGACACAGTCATGCTGGAAGAGAAAAGGGCCTTCCTTCCCCAAACTGCTCACACAAAGTTGGAAGTGTAGAATTATCCAAAATGTCTTGGTATTTCTGAAGCGTTAAGAGTTCCCTTCACTGGAACTAAGCGGCCTAGCCAAGCCCATAAAACACAACCCCACACCATTATCCCTCCTCCACCAAACTTTACAGTTGGCACAATGCAGTCAGGCAGGTAAGGTTCTCCTGGCCAATCCCAGAATCATCCATCTGACTGCCAGACAGAGAAGTGTGATTCATCACTCCACAGATCACATCTCCACTGCGCCAGAGTCTAGTGGCAGCATGCTTTACACCACTCTATCGGATGACTGGCATTATGCTTGTTGATGTGAGGCCTGCATGCAGCGGCTTGGCCATGGAAGCCCATCCATGAATCTCCCAGGACACTGTTTTTGTGTTGAGGTTAATGCCAGAGCTAGTTTGGAATCTGCAGTTATTTCCTAGGTCTTTATCACTCCTTTTTTCATACCTTTTCAGAATCAGAATCTTTTTATTCGCCCAGGACAGAGAAGTACAAGGAATTTCTTTTGGTGCGGGTGGTATCATCACATAAACAAAACACACACAAATAAACATCTAAAGGTAAACATACAAAGATTTATTTTTCACTGGAGATGTGCAATGCTGAGTCAAGCATGTGGACAATATAAATAAATAAATAGATAGATAATGGATGGATGTAATGTGCAAAGAGCTTAGGTACAGTGCAGATGAGTTCAATTAGTAAAAATATGACAATGAAGCTTGAGCAGTGTGTGGTTTCTTATCCTACTGGGTCGCGGGGGGTCTGGAGCCTATCCCAGAAGCAATGGGCACGAGGCAGGGAACAACCTAGGATGGGGGGCCAGCCCATCGCAGGGCACACTCACACACCATTCACTCACACATGCACTCCTATGGGCAATTTAGTAACTCCAGTTAGCCTCAGCATGTTTTTGGACTGTGGGGGGAAACCGGAGTACCCGGAGGAAACCCCACGACGACATGGGGAGAACATGCAAACTCCACACACATGTGACCCAGGCAGAGACTCGAACCCGGGTCCAGGTGTGGAGCATTATACACTCGAACTCCTACACTGACCTCTCAAAGCAGTTTCTCCCCCAAGCACAGCACCACAAGTGGTTCTTTTAGTCAACTACCAGTATACTCACTGGAAAGCAGCCCGTTCAAAAATCAGCCTTCTACCTCATCATTTGGAAGAACATCCTCAGATGATTGTCTTAATGTGTCAAAATAATTCAAACTCACCCTTCCAAAGCACTTTTATCCAAGTACATGTTCTGTACTACCCTCTACCTCAACTACCATAACGATTCAGCCAGCAGACTATGATAACTACCTTTCAGTGGAGGCTGCACTGTCTGATGTGTCTTCTGATGACGAGGAACTGAATCACGCCGCACTGGCAAGCATCCAGAGCGTAAGGTTAGTACAGTATTGAGATATTTAATGGTGGTGCTGGCTGTCACGTTTCTTCATCCATGGAATGTGCAATGACTCTAATAACAATAAATAACAATCTAATAACAATAAAACGTTTAATCTGAGAGGAGGGGGTTAAATGAATAACAGATGACAGCTTAATAACACAGCTTAAAGAAGTTTGATCATTTATTCTGCTTATTGTGTATATATCACAATCTCTTTATAATATAATAAATATAACTATTGTGTGCTGAAGATCTGTGCAATTATCTGTACCATTAACAACACATAATGCCACATGCTAAACTACCTGTGGTTTTTTTGATCCTAAAGAACAACACAAAGTTCTCTGCCAGCAAGAGATATTTTGCAAGATCTTGCAACCAATATAAACCATCTGAAGAAATGCAAGTTTAACATTAACTGATCTTCAGTCATGAATGGAGCCATCAGAGGTTTTAATCGCAAAACATATGATCCATGTCACACAATTTCTCTTGTCACACAAGTTCACGAAGAGGCTGTGGACCAAGAAGATAATTTTTAAGACTTTTAACTGAAGCTTTGCCGAGCTCTTCAATGTTTGAGGGAAAAGAAGGCAAAATGAACTTGGCTCTCGATAGTACTGCTATGAATTGATGGTTATCTCGTCACTGAGAGGCTGGGCTCTATAGTAATTTATTACATCTATATCATTGTTTTACAGTATATGGTGGGACAGGTATTTGTCATACTCTCATTGTTTTCACGCACTGTCAAATTTTTTTCTTTCTAACCTTGAGACAGGTGTGGAAGTAAAATTGTACATTGATAACCTGGGAGGGAGGCATATTGGGTCTGTTATGTCTTAGGCCTTAGGCAAGAAGAGATTGTTTTGAATACTGTGTGACCTCGCTTCACGATAGCTGCCTGCAGTAATTTCCGCAGACCCTGAGGAAAGCTCGGACCTTGGAGAGGCAGACAGCGGAACAAGGGGGGAGAAACCACCTGCAGGAAGAGATTTGAAGCTGCCCCAACTGGTGCACAGCGAGTTATAGCTTTATAAAACAGTTGCGGCAGACAATATATGTTACTATGTATGTTACGTGGGAGTGCAAAAGTATAAGTAATTATGATAATCATACGAATCATATGTTAACCATGTACTTGCAGTGAATCAATGACAATGATGTCAATGTGTTAATCATTAATCAATGGAACACCCAAACATTAATAGTGATTCAATGTCATATGATGAATATCTATATACATACTGTATCTCAAGTAGAGTCTAGAAGCCAAGACAGATTCCGGTAAACTGAGCTAGATGGGTGGATTTTACCTTGCCAGCAAGGTGAACCAATAACCCATGAGCAGGAGAATTGTGTTTGTTATACGTTTGCTGCTTGGTTCGTTGGTGTTTTGTGAGCAATCAGGATTTAGAAGTTCTTATTGGGAATTGGGAGTTATGGTTTATCAACTGGTTGCTCTGTGAGCTCCGTGTGACTTGGTACCGAGTGCCAGAATGTGATGGGAGCGCTTTGCTGGAATGCTGGAATAAAAGAGATTTCCTTTACTCACCAAACTGAGAGGTCCAGACTTTTATTCTAAGTGTTATATTTAAAATTTTTCTACCACAAGAGAAAGTTTTAGACTCGGAGGTAAAGTATCTGTTGGATCATTGGTTGGCGAGGCCTTCAAGTTCATTTACATTTACATTTACATTTACATTTACAGGATTTGGCAGACGCCCTTAGCCAGAGCGACTTACATAAGTGCTTTGAGACTCTGCAATGAATTTCCGATACTAGCTCAATAAGGACCCAGGCTATGAATACTATCTCTCTGAGAACTCTGTTGAGTAGTGCAGAATTATTATTTTTTATTTTTTTTATATTTTTTTTTAAAACACACCAGAAAA
Organism: Brienomyrus brachyistius; assembly: GCF_023856365.1. Classification (NCBI taxonomy): domain Eukaryota; kingdom Metazoa; phylum Chordata; class Actinopteri; order Osteoglossiformes; family Mormyridae; genus Brienomyrus; species Brienomyrus brachyistius. The sequence continues at coordinate 1,882,930 of NW_026042309.1, forward strand.
AGAGCCGAGTAAGAATACAGAAGTTCTACGACAGGTACTTCTGAAAAAGAAAAGTTTTGAGTCGTCGCTTGAAGACATTCAAGGATTCAGCTGTTCGGACATCTAGGGGGAGTTCATTCCACCAATTAGGTGCCAGGACAGAGAAGAGCCGAGATGCGTGTCGTCCTTGTGCCTTGAGGGGAGGTGGGACCAGTCGAGCAGTGCTGGAGGATCGGAGAGATCGTGGTGCAGAGCGGGGTGTGATGAGGTCCTTTAGGTAGGATGGTGCCAGAGAATTTTTGGCTTTGTATGCGAGCATCAGTGTTTTGAATCTGATGCGGGCAGCTACAGGGAGCCAGTGGAGGGAACGCAGCAAAGGAGTGGTGTGGGAGAACTTGGGAAGGTTGAAAACAAGACGAGCAGCTGCATTCTGAATCAGTTGGAGGGGACAGATGGCGCTCAGTGGTAAACCCGCTAGAAGCGAGTTGCAGTAGTCAAGGCGTGAGAGTCTTTTCCCCTTCCCAGGATGAGGGATTGTGTGGATAGTGTTGGTGCTGCCCAATTAGTTAGTAAATTTGACCTTTTGAAGGGTTATTAAGTTCCTCTGTCTTGTCGTGCACAAGAGATTTCTGCTTTTGTTATCCCATCTGGGTTGTATTCTTACAATGTTATGAGTTTTGGTCTTAGAAATGCAGCCGCAACTTTCCAGCGCCTTATGAACCGTGTCGTTTCAGGGCTGGAGGGTCGCGGAGTATTTTTGGATGATGTAGCGTTGTACAGCGATACGTGGGAAAAACACATAGCTCACATCTTTTGTCACGATCTGGAGGTCGGGGTCGACGTCGCCGGGGCGAGGGACAAGGAGTCACAAGTTCTGTCCCCGAGGGGTCCCATTCCAGCTCCTCCACCTCCGAAGAGGGAGGAGCCAAGATGGAGTCGTCCGGGACCACCTCGGGGACTAGGGTGAAAGGGACAGGAGCAGCAGGCGGAGGGGGCGCCTCTGGGGCTGCTGCAGGCGGAGGGGGCGCCTCTGGAGGAACTGGAGCGCGGTCAGGAACTGGAGCGCGGTCAGGAACTGGAGCGCGGTCAGGAACTGGAGCTGCAGGTGGCTACAGTGGGGGCGCCTGCCCGGGAGCTGCAGGTGGCTGCAGTGGCGGGTGCACCGGTGCTGGAGCCAGAGGGGGCGGGACCGGTAAGTCCCGTGTGGGCAGGACGGGCGTGGCCCCTTTAAGATGCCCCTTTAAGGATGGCATCCTGCACTGTGCTGGCCCCCTTATTGGCCAGCTGGTCGGGGCGGAAGACATACCTCTCTAGGGGCGGTGGCAGGTCCGTGGCGGCGGGCCGCTCTCTCCGGATGGGGGAAGCTGCCTGTGCAAGCAGCGTAGCTGCACCGGTGACGGTAAGAGCGGCCGGGGAGTCCTCTAGTTCCCCGGCCGGAAGGGAAGCGGGGACAAGAGCGCACGCCCCTACCACGATCGTCGGGGCGATTGCGTGCTTCTTTTTCCTCCTCCTCTTCGTCGTCACGGCGGTCGCCGGGGGCTGTTCCGTGTTCCCAGTGGTCCGTCCCAGCGGAACGACCTCCGCGACGCCTGGCTCGTCCAGCTCCAACCTCCGCGTGGTCATGCGCCTAACCAGCTGGTAGAGGTTGGAGCGCACCACTTCCAAGCGATGCCCGTCCTCCCGCGGGGACATCGCCAGCAGGTCGTCGCAGATGTCGGTTGCCAACCTCAGCGCGATGGGGTCCTCCTGGACTTCGGGCTGGAGGAGCCAGTAATGCACCTCCTGCAGCAGACCGAGACGCTGGTCCTCGGTCTGCCGCGGTGCCTCGTTGGTTAGGTCCGTCATTCTGTCACGATCTGGAGTGAGCAAACAGGCGATTGTGCGGGCAGGCGTGGAAGGAGCAGGCAGACAAGGCGAAATCGTGGCTAACGGGGTTTTAATTGAAGAAATCCGGGGCAGGGAATACAGGACGGCAACAGACATCAATGACAGACAAGGGAAACCGGGGAGACCAGGACTTAAATACACAGGACTAATCAAAGTAACTAGACAAAGCTGGAGACGATCAGGGAAATACACGTGGGTAATCAGGGGGCGTGGCACACACGAGGAGCGGACGAGCCGGGCATGACATCTTTCTATTTCTGAGATTATTGGTGGTCCGTTTAACAGTCAATTTAGCTAAATGTGAATTTGCAAGGGAAACCGTCACATATTTCGGTAAAGTGGTCGGCAAGGATGGGTACAGCCTGGGCGAGCCAAAGTTCAGGCCATCGATTCCTTTCCATAGGGTAACACATGGTAGTGCAGTGGTTCACACTGTTGCCTCACACCTCTGGGTCCCAGGTTCAAGTCTCCGCCTGGGTCACATGTGTGCGGAGTTTGCATGTTCCCCCCATGTTGTCGCGGGGTTTTCACAGTCCAAAGACATGCTGAGGCTAATTGGAGTTACTATATTGCCCATAGGAGTGCATGTGTGAGTGAATGATGTGTGAGTGTTTCCTGCGATGGGCTGGCCCCCCATCCTGGGTTGTTCCCTGCCTCATGCCTATTGCTTCCGGGATAGGCTCCGGACCCCCCGTGACCCAGTTGGATAAGTGGTTTGGAAAACGGTTGGATGGATTCCGTTCCACCTCCCACCTCCAAGAGGGAACTGCTGAGGTTCCTGGAAATGGTGGGCTATTACCTGAATTTTTGTGTCAATTTTTCAACCGTGGTGTCTCCACTGACTGACCTTTTAAAAACTAAAGCAAACTTTGAGTGGTCTTTAGCTTGCCAAAAAAATATCAAATTATTGTTACTCACAACTCCTGTCCTTATAGGGCCTCTGTCTTTAAGGGGGGAGGTGTTACGGGCCTGTCCATCATTGCCTTCAGTTGGGCTGTTTCCTCTCATGTTTTGTGTTGCAGGGTAGAGCATTCGCGCAGGTAATGTTGGTCGTCTAATTAATTTATCTGTGCATATAAGGAACTACCTGGCTTGAGGTTCCCTCTCTCCAGCCCTCAGCCTTCGTCAATTATGATTGCTGTAGACTTTAAAATAAAGAATAAATAAAGTTCATTTGTAGTTCTAAATGTATTTATGGTGTTTTTTAACTCCTTTTTGTATCTCCCATGACAATATTCCTCTCTTCAATACAATTACATGCACAATATGCAAATAAGGCAATGGCATCATTTAGCGACTTCTGGGACAGCCAATAGCAACGTTCCTTGCTGAGGAGTTGGCAACAGCGGAGACAACGGGAAATCATCAACGTTTTGTTATTTTTTCCCTTCAAAAGTGGGGGAACGGATCATGGTCTCATATAGTGATGGGAAGTTCGACTCAGTTAACTGATTCGATTCTTTCGAACTGTCTGTTGTAATGAATCGATTCTATGATTCACTAGTGTGTCACGGTTATGTTATTTGATTGAAAGATGGTGCTGGTGTCCATGTTCAGCTTGACTATTCACAATAATAAAAAAAACAATATATAAATAGCAGAAAAGGTGTCGATGCTGAATAAACACGTGTGTATATATAGTTCTTATTTTCTTTATTTAAGCCAAGTTCATGTGCATGAATATCAAGGACTACACAGTTAACAACAACTGCAATATTACCAATACAATGACACATACACATACAAGGAGCATGAGTAAACTTGCATACATTGTGTAAACGTTAATAAAGTTAATAAATATCTTTGTTTTTTGATGAAAGACATATAGTTTTATTATACAGAAATGCAATAATTTACTGTTGTGATAAATGATGGGGGGGCGGCATGGTGGTGCAGTGGTTAGCACTGTTGCCTCACACCTCTGGGACCCGGGTTCAAGTCTCCGCCTGGGTTACATGTGTGTGGAGTTTGCATGTTCTCCCCATGTCGTACTCCGGGTACTCCAGTTTCCCCCCACAGTCTAAAAACATGCTGAGGCTAATTGGAATTGCTAAATTGCCTGTAGGAGTGTGTGTGAATGGTGTATGAATGTGCCCTGCGATGGGCTGGCCCCCCATCCTGGGTTGTTCCCTGCCTCGTGCCCATTACTTCCGGGATAGGCTCCGGACCCCCCATGACCCAGTAGGAAAAGCGGTTTGGAAAATAGATGGATGGATAAATTTGAAGATATAGACAGGTTAATGACCCAAGAATACTATATAACAAAGTAATGCCATTAAATATGAATGCTGGCTTGTTATCTGCTAATACTTAACTAAGTACTACTTGTGTTGTGTTTCTGCACATGTTAAGCATTTAACCCCTTGAACTCCTGCCTGGGAATCATTGCATGATGACAACCAATGTCTGTGTTAGCTATGATCCAGCTGGATATGAAGGTGAAAATCCCTTTAGTTCCTGTCTGTAATTTGTCAAAAAATGTCACCAAACGTGAACATGAGGAATGATGTAATGATGAAAACAACTTTGGACCCGTCTGTTTACAAGAAAACAAAACTTTCAGACATCATACTGAAGTGATGTTTTTAGTGTCAAAAAACCCTTTAAACTCCAGAGATTCTACTTGGAAAATATCGGATAATATTAACCTTATAAGAAGTGATATTTTTGTTTAGATGCATTCTGTCATGAAAATTTTAAGGCTCTTGGTCTTTTGCTTGAATATGATCAAGTAATGAAAACCAGTACAGATATAAAGACACATCGGACCTTTTAATGGTTAATAATAAATAGACTTTATTGTTTTCAGAAGTAATTTTTATCATGCTTAAGTGAATTTCCATTTAATCACAGTATTTTGTTCATCACAAATCACATCAGTTTTATATGTAATACAGAAATGAACATAATAAAATGTATATAATAAAACATTTCAGTACAATGGTATATTGTGTCTAAGGATAAACATTTTTGTTCATTAGTAGAATTATAAGCTACAGAGACGGACAGATAATTCAGAATTCTGTTTCTCAGAGTTTGCGTTTCTCTGTCTCTCTCTCTCTCTTTTTTTAATAAAGTACACACAAACTATTACTGAAAATGCCCAGATATGTACTTTCCTCAAAGTGGTAACAAGTCAATTCAATTATAATGAATCGAAAGCCAAATGAAGTTCTGAAGGTAAGTCTCGGTAAATGAGTCAGGCGCCACACGTCATTGCATTCGGCTGCGCAGCATTTAAAGTGGACCGGAAAATCCTAATAAGGTGTCACCTTAACATTGAAAACTCTAGACAAGGAAATAGGCACTACATACTGCTAAAAGTTACGGAAGTCTGTAGATGACATGCATAAACTTTTCTTTTCGTTATCTCGAGATCACTTATTTTTCTCGTGATCTTGACATAACCAAAGTCGTTATCTCGATATCACGACTTATTTTTTTCATATTTTTTTAAGCCGACATCTTTCAAACGTCACCCGGTAGCCATGGAGACGTCCCGGACTCTCCGGTTGGTTGGTAATGAAACTCACTACTCGTTCAGGCTCACTGTAATTTCTCCGACGGTATAACAGCACATTTCTGATCCTCTTTCTCAAATGACGAACACTAATATGACAATTTTCTAGCACCGACAGACAGTATTATTTCCTCGTATGCATGGTTTGGTGCAACATACCTCGATATTTCCCACAGTTTGAAATCTAACTTGGTTTTACAAACAAGTACAAAATGCTTTTACTTTACTGGGCAATATACACTTTTACTTTTCCGGTAACTTTTGGACAAAGGTACTTTAGATTCCTGTGCAGAGATTTTCTATCTTATTTTATTTTTAAAATAAGTAATTTATTTATTCGAATGTTTGGCAGTGCAGTAATTTGTTTTACACTTAATTCCTATTTTTATACTTATATCGTATTGTTCTTGTCTTCGTGCTTATATGTGATTGTGCAGTCGCAATGTGAGCAATGTCCTCCGGGATTAATAAAGTCTAATGATTATGATTCTGATTTGGACAGTCCACGATCTAAGCAAAATCTGCTGCATTCGTTCATGAGGATAATACTGAACCTCGAGATCATGGGAAAGTGACATGGGTTATGTCGACATCACAAGAAAAAAAATAAGTCGTGATCTCGAGATGATGCCTAAAATCGAGCCTAAAAACCTCATCAACGCACATCAACACATTCACATGAAGTTCGGTTTTTTAAAGGACGTGAACTTGCCCTGGAATGAAGCAACACCAGCCTCCCCGGGAGAGGATCCGCCCCGCTGTGACACACCGACCACAAGCCCCGGCTTCAAAACTCGACCCGCCCCGCTGCCAGTACAATCGACAACACGGAGCCTCATCTTCCCTACACACTTACGCCCCCCCCGACAATCGGCAGCCAGTGAAAAAGGGGTCGCTGTGTTAAACAGCCGCACTTCTTACTGCGCACCGGTCCGGCACCCCGTCCCTGAGATCCTGAGATCCTGAGTAGACATTCCCCCGCCCCCACCAAGTCCAGCTAGTCAGTTACCGGAGGGCAGGTATTCTCCACACCCCCACCACAGGACGAAGCTGATAATTCCTTTTCTATAAATGAAAGTGAAAGGGATTTTAACCCAGTTTCACCAAGAAACACGAATAGGATTCTGGAATAATACAAAGGCATTTGCATTGCAAGGTAAGAATATAATCAACAGATAAAACTAATAAAATAAGTATGTTTAACCTGCGGCGTCTGCGGAAAATTTTGATTGGGTGGCCATCAGGGGCCAGTTATATTTATGGGGGCGGCCGCGCCTTACCGTGTCTGTTCTGTGCTTATTTGAAAATAAAATGTTTTTTTTATTATTTTGATGTGATGTGGTGGCCCTTTAAATCCGCCCCTGTTTAACACACATACTGGGATATAACAGCAGAATTAGACGTTTATTATAATTCGATACACTGTAACTGATTGCATGGAGTAAATGGGTTCGCCTTAAGTACAATGTTGCCTAAACATGGAGCGCGGGACCCTACGGGAATAAACTAGACAGTATTTTGAAACTTTACGGTAAGGAGCCCTAAAGTCCCATAGGGTGACTTTTTACACACAAGTTACGCCTATTTACCTTCCTGGAATAAGATCATTTACTATAAATTTGTATGCATCTGTAAGGACTTCAGATACACACAGACACCATATAATGGGCAGAATTCATCTAATTGAGCATTATTTTCGCATTGGAATGTAATGTTCATACAGTTAAATTCTTGCTGCTCTTCTATGGGGCACCAAGTGTCAAGCGCTCATTTTCATGCACAAAATACATTCTTTGCCACAAAAAGCATTTTTAATGACAAAATCATGTAATGCTTTGCTGTCACTGTTCTCAGGTAAATTCCACCAAACCTGTTATACCTGAAATACCTGTTCCTGGAATGTACCTGAGTACGTGTGGCTCATCAGTAGGACAGACAACCTATTGTACAGTAGCTCTCTGGAGCTGGAGACCTTTAGTGTAGCTGGTTTGTGTGAGGTGTGTGACTCAACAGGACAGTGCCTGTGACCGTAAGATCGCCGTTTTAAATCCCAGGCTGGGCTCTGTATTTAATCAGTCATTTACAAAGTAGCAGGTCAGTACCTGTGACCGAAAGATCGCCGTTTTAAATCCCAGGCTGGGCTCTGTATTTAATCAGTCATTTACGGAGTAGCAGGTCAGTACCTGTGACCGAAAGATCGCCGTTTTAAATCCCAGGGTGGGCTCTGTATTTAATCAGTCATTTACGTAGTAGCAGGTCAGTGCCTGCGACCGAAAGATCGGCGTTTTAAATCCCAGGCGGGTCTCTGTATTTAATCAGTCATTTACGTAGTAGCAGGTCAGTACCTGTGACCGAAAGATCGCCGTTTTAAATCCCAGGCTGGGCTCTGTATTTAATCAGTCATTTACGTAGTAGCAGGTCAGTACCTGTGACCGAAAGATCGCCGTTTTAAATCCCAGGTTGGGCTCTGTATTTAATCAGTCATTTACGTAGTAGCAGGTCAGTACCTGTGACCGAAAGATCGCCGTTTTAAATCCCAGGCTGGGCTCTGTATTTAATCAGTCATTTGCCTGCCTCGTGCCCATTGCTTCCGGGATAGGCTCCGGACCCCCCGCGACCCAGTAGGATAAGCGGTTTGGACAATGGATGGATGGATGTAGTACATGGTGTGCATGAAAAACAAACCCTCTTTGACCGTCTGTGGCACAGGGTCTGTGGCACAGGGCTCCGTAAGATGCTGTCGGAATGAGTTTGCATGTGTGTGAACACTAGGGTTTAGACTCAAATCTCTGTAATAAAGCATAATATATGTTATATTCAAACTTGAAAACGCTCTTCCATATCTGACAATGTGCCGTGGGCGTTGTTAGGTCTGATCACTCGGGCCTATAGTATTTTAAGCTGAACACAGAGTATTTTAGCCTCAATGTCGATATTCCTTCAAAAACAAAAACACTCAAGCCCCAGTAAACTTGACTTAGCCCCTGATTTTTTCAGTAGCTAGAAACTCCCCTGCAAGTAGCCGCACAAAGTTGCATTCAGCTCCATGGTGGAAAGACGGGGTTATGGTCAATCAAACCTATATTTTGTGCATGATAATTAACTACCTGTACATACCCCTGAGCCAATATCTGTATAATAATGCATAATCAATCCATACCATCCATCCATTTTCCAACCCGCTTATCCTACTGGGTCGTGGGGGGGGGGGTCCGGAGCCTATCCTGGAAGCAATGGGCACGAAGCAGGGAACAACCCAGGATGGGGGGGCAGCCCGTCGCAGATAATGCATAATATGTCTCCCATTTCATCTTTGTCTTATTCTACTAGACCTGCCACATGTACACATAACGTTTCAGACAATTCTGTAGCAGAAATGAGGCGGGAAATACACTATTGTCATTCCAACAGCGTCTAGTTCAATGTAAAAGTGTTGATTATTGTATATTGTATTTTTATGTGTTTATTTACCTTTCATGTTTACAGAGACCTCAGCAAGAATCATCTGCTCTGGATCAGCAACAAAATGGAGGAACCTGCTTCGGAAATGAGCCCCTCTATGGAGCGTAAAACAAAGGGGACTGAGAGGTAGCAGTGTTACAGCCGACTAGCATGCATGTCTCTCTGGGTCTATAGTCAGGCCATAGTTTCCCTTTCCTCCAAAATCAGCCAATTCTTCTATTTTAGAGGCAACCATCGCATCATCCCTCCTACGCAAAACAACCACATATCGTAAGGTGGCAGAGAACAAATAGCGCGTCAACGGGAATTCATTATAACGTGACTAATTTTTTTGATGCCATTAAAGCCTGTTGAGTCAGATGGCAGCTCGGGAAAAATAATGAACAGAGAAAAAGGTATTTTGAATAGCAGGTTCAGCTTCAAAACTATGTCAGATGGGTCCATCGACAAGACCAAAGCTATTTGCAGTTACTGTAGATGTGAAATGAGTTACCACCAAAGTACATCTGGTCTTAAATACCATACCAGGTTGCGGTTCTTCTCAGAACGATAGATGCATTTTCATGTCTTACCATATTATGATAATACTTTCATAAATATAAATAATTTATTTATGGGTTAATGTTATTTTTTATTTAGCTATCTATTTAGTTATATATGAGTGAGGCGCTCTGTTGCACGCTTCTGTGATGTCTTAACTGCCTAATTCATCTTCCTCAAACTCATTCTCTATGAGAGTATGTCTCTGGTCAAATGATGTGGTTTCCGGAGTTTTCCTCAGTGTCCAAGATTGGATGTAGGCTTATTAAGTTTATTGGGATTCCTAATTCTTCCTAATAATATACTTTTCGTAATAAATCATCACCACACCTTCCCAGATCTTCGTAAAATTATTATATTTTCTCCAATTTACATATTATAGCCAGCTGCGTTCGGAGTGCTGAGGACATTTTGCGCTGCTCAGTCAGCACAGTTACAAGTAGGGAAGTGGAGAGTGAAGGGCAGACGACTGCAGAGCCAAACCAACTTGGCTGAGGGTGAAGACTGTCGCTACAGAACTGAACAATATTGTGATATTAGTCACCTGTGTGCTGTTACGAGACCGAGTAACTTAAATGCATATATACAGATATCACATTAAAAATCGTATCTCAAACCCTCTTCTCTATCCATTGTAAATCTTGGGTCAGACATTTAGGATAAAATGGCTTTTTGCTTTAAAAAGGTTGCCGTCTCGGATCTATTCTTAGTTATATGACTAAGTAATATGTAATATTTAGCAGGTCAATGTGCCAATCTGTTGTTGGGTTTTTCTTAAGTGATGAAGGGTTTCTGATGATCTTTGGCCAATCTTTGTTGTTGTTTATTGTTGGTAATTGATTTCCAATAATACATGCATACATTTACATAAAGCAATCATGCCTTGCAACTAGAATATTGATAAAAATATTAACACCTGAAAAAATCCCTTTACGGTGAATGTTGAATAAATTCATGATTTAATTTGCGATTAATTTGTGATTAACTATGGACTGTTGTGCGATTAATCACGATTAAATATTGTAATCTATTGATAGCCCTAAAATATACAAACAAAAAACATGGAAAAAAGGAACAGCAGCCAAGTCTAGTAACAGAGGCTGTAATTGTCACATCTGTGTGCTGGGCGAGTGAGCAAGGAGTCAGGATTAGGCAACAGAGGTGCAGGAAATGGGGTTTATTCAGGACAAACAGGCAGACAAAATAAAACATGGTGAAGACATCAATGACGGAACTGGGGATACAGACTCTGACGTGAACTGAAATACACCAGACAAGTCAAAATAACAGGAGACACCTGATAACAATTAGGAATTCACATGAGGTTAATGAGGGGGCGTGGCACATGAGAGGATCGAACGAGCAGGTTATGACAGAACTCCCCCCCCCCCCCCCAAATGATGGACGAGATGGGGCCAGGGATATGGGACCAGGAAAACAAAAGCAAAACCATCAACGAGACACTGGAAACAGGACCGACACACAGAACAGACACAACGGCAGAAGCCAGGATAACACCTGACACAAGCGTACCATAAAAGGAGACACCAGGTGTCTTAAAATGGGAGAGAGGGATATAGGGCTCTCGAAGGAACAAACAGGCACGCTTAGGTTCACTCAAAAAAAACACTTTAATACATGTGATACAATATAACCTCGCATTAAAATCAATATCAACATATCAATTGAAACAATGCAAAATATCCTTGTACCACAACAGATATGGAATAAATGAATCATGAAAAAAAAAAATATATATATATAGAAAAGCAACAATAAAAATATAGATAATGAGAATTATTATTACGAGTGGTGATAATTAATCCCCATGATCAATTAAACGTGAAAGCAGCTGCTAAACTATTTACACTCTGGCGTGCCATCATCACCCACCTTCACACACGGACTGAGGAGCTCTTTTCCGTACTGGCAGGAGACCAACACATGAGTTCCAAGAAATGCCGGGCGATGCGCGCTCTATCCCACGGCTGAGCTCCGGTCAGTACTGAGTTTTCCCCATCCTTTATATTAAATTGGGTGCTGCCTGCGGGCAGGGGACGAGCTGGCCAGGCTCACCCCTCTCCCCAGGCAATGTGTTATCCAATTCCCCCTTTTGTCCGAGGCGCCAGGTGTCTTTGCGCAATGCCTCCCTGTCCCCCCTAAAGGCAATTTAAGGTGCCGTATACCGACCCCCTCCTGTCTCCCGGAAACCAAGATAAACGTCCTGGCTTCTTTTATGAGCCCAGGTTATTTATGGCGGGACAGGTTTTACAAGGGATTGGTAAAGAATAACATGTTTAGTAACATTTGGGGTGAATCATGGACGATTGATCTGCATTTCAGGATGATCAGTCCCCACACGATCAGAATTAATCCACAATTACGACCTCCCAGAATATTACAGTAATCAGATTAATTCCATACACGTGGGTGACGTATTCTTGGACGAGGAACAGATACAGGAAGCACAAAACAAGGAGGCAGGAAGGCAGAGGATGGGGGAAAATGGGGAGCCCGAGGGAACAGCAGCAGGCGAGGGTTTGTAGCTGTAGGAGCCGCAGGCAACCGTAAGGCCGGAGCCGAAAGGGACCCCGCAAGGGGCGATGAGATAGGCTGAGGGACAGGCGGAAAGGTGAGGAGGAAGTCAGAGGGGGGCACCAGGGGAGGCGAGGAGGGAGATGGAGGGGACCACAGCGCAGGCAAGGAGGGAAGAAAAGCCGTAGCAGGCGATGGCGCAGCCAAAGCAGGCAAAGACGCTATCCACCAACGAGCTGGAGTGGTGGGAACCACGGGCGACCGAGGAGTCGATGCAGGGGAACCCACCGGCGACCAACAAGGTTTCGGAGGCGGAACCACAGGCTGCCGACAAGTCTTTGGAGGGAGACCTTCAGGTGACCGCCAAACAGGAACCAGAAGACCCACAGACACCCCCCCCTGAGCCCCAGCCAAGACAAGCGAGGGTGAGCTAGGGTCAGGGTGGGTGGGGCCCAGGCGGCGCGTCAGCTGCTGGGACTGGAGCCTCTGTGGGCAGGTCAGGCAGGCCAGGAACCGTGGGGGGCAGAATGTCGGCCACCAGGACTGGAACTCCGTCAGCGCATCAGGCCACGCAGCAGGGGCCTCTGAGAGTGCCGTTGCAGCAGCCGTGACTGGAGCTCCGTTGGGGCGGCGCTTAAGCTGCCGGGGTTGGAGCCTCACTGGGTGGTGTGTTAGCCGCCAGGCCTAGCAGGTCAGGAACTTTAGAAACAGGTACAGTATGACAGGCAGGTCAGGAACAGGCAAAACAGGTCAGGAAGGGATTGAACAGTCAAGTCACACAGCAAATTTGCCAGTGTTAAATTAACTCTGCATGGTGTTTATATAATTCTTACCAAATCAGTGTTTCATTTAACACTTTAAAGTTGGGATTGACTGAAAGAAAGAACGTTTAGACACTAAATAATTATTTTATTATTTTAAGTATGAATAAAATAGTTTCCTTGCACCAGTATAAAAGTAAACCAATCGCTTCCTCTCGCAATCACCTGTGGTATGAAACTGTACAAAATGTATGGTACCAGTCTTGGGGAAAACCAGTGAGAATCCTCTGTGAAACAGCACTGCGCAAAATTCTCATGTGTTCCTAATGACAAGGGCAAGACTAAAACTAGCCTCTCAGCAGGAGTGTTAGTGTAAAAGCAGGGCTTATTGACACAGATAATAAAGCTTGTTAGAATGCGTAACATAATTATTTAGCTGGGCCCAGAAGAGGTGAGAGCTCCCCTAGTGGCCACAGGAGTGTTAATGTAAAAGCAGTGCTTATTGACACAGATAATAAAGCTTGTTAGAATGCGTAACATAATTATTTAGCTGGGCCCAGAAGAGGTGAGAGCTCCTCTAGTGGCTACAGGAGTAATTAGTGTAAAAGCAGTGCTTACTGACACAGATAATAAAGCTTGTTAGAATGCGTAACATAATTATTTAGCTGGGCCCAGAAGAGGCGAGGGCTCCCCTAGTGGCCACAGGAGTGCATTTTCCCTAAAGCAGATATAATGGCTGGTGACCTTATTGCTTTTAGACCACAACTTGGGATAGAAGAACAAATCAAATGATTTTGCTCATTTAATACTAAGATTTTTATTGGGCTTAAATTTTAGAACACACTGTGTTCGAGGATGGTACGTCATGGATATTAGTCTCTACCACATTCTAATGCTATTAATTTGGGCTTTTTCTATGCTTGAATTGATGTGTGCTAAGTGGTCTGAGTAGTACAGTGACTATGGTAGGTGTGTGATCCCAAAGGAGTTTAGATTAGTTCTGTGTAGCAAATACATACAATGCTGACATGTTTCCCGGAAGACAGTTTAGCTGAGAATTGTCATCCCTTCACATCTGTCTTAGCATGACATCTCTGTCCAGCTCTAGGGAGCCTCCACAGAAAGCACCAATCACTGACTAACCTGCAAAAACAGACCCCAGCAAATCCATCCCAGTGACTGTTTTCACATATAATTTATTCAACACCATTATGGTGAATTTAAAAAAGATCAGAAAAAGCCATGAAGATCAAGGCTTTCTTTAACTTATTAGCACACAGTTCTCTGATCTTCAAAAGAATCAGCAATGAGCCAAGAAAAAATGAGTATATAATAAGAAAAGGCTGAGGTGTCCACATTAAATGGGGCATATGGGCCTGGAATCTGTGAAGAGGAGGAGTTACAGTGATCTAACACTCTGTGGTGTCAACTGAACACTATAAGAGCTAATAAAACGTAACACTATACGACAACACTCATTGCACTCTGTAAAGTGTAAAATGTAACACTGATTTGGTGAGAATTATATAAACACTATGCAGTGTCAATTTAAAACTGCAAAATTTGCTGTGCATCAACTATTGCCTTCAGAGTTGGCACCATAAAAGTAGGTGCTGCCCCTTTTAGAGCCATCGGGACCTGCAGGATAGTATCCCATACTGCCCCGGCCCCCTAATTAGCCAGGCCTGCCTCCCGGAAGTGGTAAGCTGCTAGCGGCGGCAGCTCTGTGAGGGCGATGCAGGCTTTGGGCACCTGCAGGATAGTACCCCATACTGCCCTGGCCCCCTAATTAACCCGGCCTGCCTCCCGGAAGTGGTAAGCTGCTAGCGGCAGCAGCTCTGAGGGCGATGTGGGCTTTGGGCACCTGCAGGATAGTATCCCATACTGCCCTGGTCCCCTAATTAGCCAGGCCTGCCTCCCGGAAGTGGTAAGCTGCTAGCGGCGGCAGTTCTTAGGGCGATGTGGGCTTAGGGCACCTGCAGGATAGTATCCCATACTGCCCCGGCCCCCTAATTAGCCAGGCCTGCCTCCCGGAAGTAGTAAGCTGCTAGCGGCAGCAGCTCTGAGGGCGATGCAGGCCTTGGGCACCTGCAGGATAGTATCCCATACTGCCCCGGCCCCCTAATTAGCCAGGCCTGCCTCCCGGAAGTGGTAAGCTGCTAGCGGCGGCAGCTCTGTGAGGGCGATGCGGGCTTTGGGCACCTGCAGGATAGTACCCCATACTGCCCTGGCCCCCTAATTAGCCAGGCCTGCCTTCCGGAAGTGGTAAGCTGCTAGCGGCGGCAGCTCTGTGAGGGCGATGCGGGCTTTGGGCACCTGCAGGATAGTATCCCATACTGCCCTGGCCCCCTAATTAACCAGGCCTGCCTCCCGGAAGTGGTAAGCTGCTAGCGGCGGCAACTCTGTGAGGGCGATGCGGGCTTTGGGCACCTGCAGGATAGTATCCCATACTGCCCTGGCCCCCTAATTAACCAGGCCTGCCTCCCGGAAGTGGTAAGCTGCTAGCGGCGGCAACTCTGTGAGGGCGATGCGGGCTTTGGGCACCTGCAGGATAGTATCCCATACTGCCCTGGCCCCCCACTTAGCCAGGCCTGCCTCCCGGAAGTGGTAAGCTGCTAGCGGCGGCAGGTCTGTGAGGGCGATGCAGGCTTTGGGCACCTGCAGGATAGTATCCCATACTGCCCTGGCCCCCCACTTAGCCAGGCCTGCCTCCCGGAAGTGGTAAGCTGCTAGCGGCGGCAGGTCTGTGAGGGCGATGCAGGCTTTGGGCACCTGCAGGATAGTATCCCATACTGCCCCGGTCCCCTAATTAGCCAGGCCTGCCTCCCGAAAGTGGTAAGCTGCTAGCGGCGGCAGCTCTGTGAGGGCGATGCAGGCTTTGGGCACCTGCAGGATAGTATCCCATACTGCCCTGGCCCCCTAATTAACCCGGCCTGCCTCCCGGAAGTGGTAAGCTGCTAGCGGCAGCAGCTCTGAGGGCGATGTGGGCTTTGGGCACCTGCAGGATAGTATCCCATACTGCCCTGGTCCCCTAATTAGCCAGGCCTGCCTCCCGGAAGTGGTAAGCTGCTAGTGGCGGCAGTTCTTAGGGCGATGTGGGCTTTGGGCACCTGCAGGATAGTATCCCATACTGCCCCGGCCCCCTAATTAGCCAGGCCTGCCTCCCGGAAGTAGTAAGCTGCTAGCGGCAGCAGCTCTGAGGGCGATGCAGGCCTTGGGCACCTGCAGGATGGTATCCCATACTGCCCTGGCCCCCTAATTAGCCAGGCCTGCCTCCCGGAAGTGGTAAGCTGCTAGCGGCAGCAGCTCTGTGAGGGCGATGTGGGCTTTGGGAACCTGCAGGATAGTATCCCATACTGCCCTGGCCCCCTAATTAGCCAGGCCTGCCTCCCGGAAGTGGTAAGCTGCTAGCGGCAGCAGTTCTGAGGGCGATGCAGGCTTTGGGCACCTGCAGGATAGTATCCCATACTGCCCTGGCCCACTAATTAGCCAGGCCTGCCTCCCGGAAGTGGTAAGCTGCTAGCGGCAGCAGTTCTGAGGGCGATGCGGGCTTTGGGCACCTGCAGGAGCGCAGCGACGGTGATGTCCGGGGTGAACCCTGCCGGGTTCCGGATTGGGAGGGGTACCTTCTGATATCCGGCGGGGAGAGAAGCTGCGGAGAGAGAGACAGCTGCCAGGAAGATGGTCGGTTCTTCCACCAGTCTCTTCTCCTTTGGCTTCTTTTTCTTCTTCCTCCGGTGGCTGTCGGCAGAGGTTGGACCGTTTCCCGGAGGACGAACGGCGTCTCGGCAGCTTCTGCCTTTTGTAGCGTGATAACCAAACCTTTCATACAGGAATCTTAATTTTATGTCACACAGTTTATTTCACTTGAAATTTAACAGTAAACTAACCTGTTTGCATGAAGAGTACACAGAGGGCCAGATTAGTGCCAGTTCTACACGGAGGGCCAGGTTAGTGCCAGTTCTACACGGAGGGCCAGCTTAGTGCCAGTTCTACACGGAGGGCCAGGTTAGTGCCAGTTCTACACGGAGGGCCAGGTTAGTGCCAGTTCTACACGGAGGGCCAGGTTAGTGCCAGTTCTACACGGAGGGCCAGGTTAGTGCCAGTTCTACACGGAGGGCCAGGTTAGTGCCAGTTCTAAACGCAGGGCCAGATTAGTGCCAGTTCTACACGGAGGGCCAGGTTAGTGCCAGTTCTACACGGAGGGCCAGATTAGTGCCAGTTCTACACGGAGGGCCAGATTAGTGCCAGTTCTACACGGAGGGCCAGATTAGTGCCAGTTCTACACGGAGGGCCAGGTTAGTGCCAGTTCTACACGAAGGGCCAGGTTAGTGCCAGTTTTACACGGAGGGCCAGGTTAGTGCCATTTCTACACGGAGGGCCAGGTTAGTGCCAGTTGTTCTGTTGGGGCGGCAGATGCATTTGACCATAATGTCCTGCAGTATTTACTTACACTAGATTACCAGCATTCAGAAACAAAAGACAATTTTGAAAACCGAGGTTATTTATGCAGTGCTTTGCAGTCACATTTTACGTTGTTAATAAATATGTAACTCATTCTGATTTCTTAGACTGTTTTGCTTCAATGAACTTGATTATTTTGTCTGTTTTTAACTTTGCTTTTCACCACCTGAAGCGTCTCGCCCCCCCCAGCATACCCACGTTAAGAGGCCATCAAAAAATGTGCTTACATGTGTGTTCTGGGTGTTCCCAGGACACAAAATTTTTGCTTACACATAATATGTCTCCCATTCCAGCTTGGTCTTATTCTGCTAGACCTGCCATATGTACACATAAAGTTTCAAACAATTCTATGGCAGAAATGAGGCAGGAAATACATTGTTGTCATTCCAACAGCGTCTAGTTCGGTGTAAATGTTGTTTGCTGTAATAGTGATAACCAAACTTTTCATATAGGAAACTTATTTTTAGGTCACATAGTTTATTTCACATGAAATCTAACTGTAAACAAACCTGTTTGCATGAAGAGCTTCACGGCAGGTTAAGCTGAAGACTGATTAAACTGAAGATTTAATGTGATGCTGATCACAGTATATGAATTATATTTATATAATGAAGATTTGTTTCCTCTCGCTGCCCACAGTGTCCTGATGGAGAGAGCAGACTCACCTGTACCCAGCTGTGTTTCCCTGAAGAGTGACAGGTCAATGGATAAACCACTCACCTTCAGAGAGGGACCTTTTCATACAGATCAAACGTAAATGTGTATTTTAACAAACATTGTTTAAAACACCCAGACTCTCACTTAAAAGGCAAACAGGCACATTCAAGCTGTGATGAAAATAATTGTAACTTTTACAAATCCTATTACCTTTGAGAATTTAGTCTGTATTCTATACAGTATGTAAAGTACATAAGAGGTAAAAGAAAGAGGATTGCTGTAAAGACTGACTTCCTGTGAACCGAAATTGGAAGTTTGATAATTGAAAATTGGATTAAAAATTTTAATTCTCAGTATAAAGCTTAAAAAAATCAGGCTGACCCTGATTTTAGGTCACTGCTGGATGTCCATTAAGAAAGACGGGACAACAAATCGTCTTCTTCTGGGGGGGTGTTTCTGTTTTAGTTGTTAGATGTTCAGTATAGTTGTTTATGTGTGACAGTTACACATGGTCCTGACATATCTGTATAATTAATATTGCACCCATAAGCTGTCATTGGAGGCTGATTTTAGTTGTACCAGTTTGATTTTATAAATCTCTATGTGCTTTGGACTCTTAGTTATAAATGTTGCAGGTCTAATAAATAAAATATTGTAGCTGTTACATGATGAAGAGATAATGACAGTGCCAGTTCTACACGGAGGGCCAGATTAGCGCCAGTTCTACACGGAGGACCAGGTTAGCGCCAGTTCTACACGGAGGGCCAGGTTAGCACCAGTTCTACACGGAGAGCCAGGTTAGCGCCAGTTCTACACGGAGGGCCAGGTTAGCGCCAGTTGTACACGGAGGGCCAGGTTAGCACCAGCTCTACACGGAGGACCAGGTTAGCGCCAGTTCTACACGGAGGGCCAGATTAGCGCCAGTTCTACACGGAGGGCCAGGTTAGCGCCAGTTCTACACGGAGGGCCAGATTAGCGCCAGTTCTACACGGAGGGCCAGGTTAGCGCCAGTTCTACACGGAGGGCCAGGTTAGCGCCAGTTCTACACGGAGGGCCAGATTAGCGCCAGTTCTACACGGAGGGCCAGGTTAGCGCCAGTTCTACACGGAGGGCCAGGTTAGCGCCAGTTCTACACGGAGGGCCAGGTTAGCGCCAGTTCTACACGGAGGGCCAGGTTAGCGCCAGTTTTACACGGAGGGCCAGGTTAGCGCCAGTTCTACACGGAGGGCCAGATTAGCGCCAGTTCTACACGGAGGGCCAGGTTAGTGCCAATTCTACACGGAGGGCAAGGTTAGCGCCAGTTCTACACGGAGGGCCAGGTTAGCGCCAGTTCTACACGGAGGGCCAGGTTAGCGCCAGTTCTACACGGAGGGCCAGGTTAGCGCCAGTTGTACACGGAGGGCCAGGTTAGCGCCAGCTCTACACGGAGGACCAGGTTAGCGCCAGTTCTACACGGAGGGCCAGGTTAGCGCCAGTTCTACACGGAGGGCCAGGTTAACGCCAGTTGTACACGGAGGGCCAGGTTAGCGCCAGCTCTACACGGAGGACCAGGTTAGCGCCAGTTCTACACGGAGGGCCAGGTTAGCGCCAGTTCTACACGGAGGGCCAGGTTAGCGCCAGCTCTACACGGAGGACCAGGTTAGCGCCAGTTCTACACGGAGGGCCAGGTTAGCGCCAGTTCTACACGGAGGGCCAGGTTAGCGCCAGTTCTACACGGAGGGCCAGGTTAGCGCCAGTTGTACACGGAGGGCCAGGTTAGCGCCAGCTCTACACGGAGGACCAAGTTAGCGCCAGTTCTACACGGAGGGCCAGATTAGCGCCAGTTCTACACGGAGGGCCAGGTTAGCGCCAGTTCTACACGGAGGGCCAGGTTAGCGCCAGTTCTACACGGAGGGCCAGGTTAGCGCCAGTTCTACACGGAGGGCCAGATTAGCGCCAGTTCTACACGGAGGGCCAGGTTAGTCACAGTTCTACACGGAGGGCCAGGTTAGCGCCAGTTCTACACGGAGGGCCAGGTTAGCGCCAGTTCTACACGGAGGGCCAGGTTAGCGCCAGTTCTACACGGAGGGCCAGGTTAGTGCCAGTTTTACACGGAGGGCCAGGTTAGCGCCAGTTCTACACGGAGGGCCAGATTAGCGCCAGTTCTACACGGAGGGCCAGGTTAGGGCCAATTCTACACGGAGGGCAAGGTTAGTGCCAGTTCTACACGGAGGGCCAGGTTAGTGCCAGTTCTACACGGAGGGCCAGGTTAGTGCCAATTCTACACGGAGGGCAAGGTTAGCGCCAGTTCTACACGGAGGGCCAGGTTAGCGCCAGTTCTACACGGAGGGCCAGGTTAGCGCCAGTTCTACACGGAGGGCCAGGTTAGCGCCAGTTCTACACGGAGGGCCAGGTTAGCGCCAGTTCTACACGGAGGGCCAGGTTAGCGCCAGTTCTACACGGAGGGCCAGGTTAGCGCCAGTTCTACACGGAGGGCCAGGTTAGCGCCAGTTCTACACGGAGGGCCAGGTTAGCGCCAGTTCTACACGGAGGGCCAGGTTAGCGCCAGTTGTACACGGAGGGCCAGGTTAG
Organism: Brienomyrus brachyistius; assembly: GCF_023856365.1. Classification (NCBI taxonomy): domain Eukaryota; kingdom Metazoa; phylum Chordata; class Actinopteri; order Osteoglossiformes; family Mormyridae; genus Brienomyrus; species Brienomyrus brachyistius. The sequence goes on from NW_026042309.1 coordinate 1,903,306, forward strand.
CGCCAGCTCTACACGGAGGACCAGGTTAGCGCCAGTTCTACACGGAGGGCCAGGTTAGCGCCAGTTCTACACGGAGGGCCAGGTTAGCGCCAGTTGTACACGGAGGGCCAGGTTAGCGCCAGCTCTACACGGAGGACCAGGTTAGCGCCAGTTCTACACGGAGGGCCAGGTTAGCGCCAGTTCTACACGGAGGGCCAGGTTAGCGCCAGCTCTACACGGAGGACCAGGTTAGCGCCAGTTCTACACGGAGGGCCAGGTTAGCGCCAGTTCTACACGGAGGGCCAGGTTAGCGCCAGTTCTACACGGAGGGCCAGGTTAGCGCCAGTTGTACACGGAGGGCCAGGTTAGCGCCAGCTCTACACGGAGGACCAAGTTAGCGCCAGTTCTACACGGAGGGCCAGATTAGCGCCAGTTCTACACGGAGGGCCAGGTTAGCGCCAGTTCTACACGGAGGGCCAGGTTAGCGCCAGTTCTACACGGAGGGCCAGGTTAGCGCCAGTTCTACATGGAGGGCCAGATTAGCGCCAGTTCTACACGGAGGGCCAGGTTAGTCACAGTTCTACACGGAGGGCCAGGTTAGCGCCAGTTCTACACGGAGGGCCAGGTTAGCGCCAGTTCTACACGGAGGGCCAGGTTAGCGCCAGTTCTACACGGAGGGCCAGGTTAGTGCCAGTTTTACACGGAGGGCCAGGTTAGCGCCAGTTCTACACGGAGGGCCAGATTAGCGCCAGTTCTACACGGAGGACCAGGTTAGGGCCAATTCTACACGGAGGGCAAGGTTAGTGCCAGTTCTACACGGAGGGCCAGGTTAGTGCCAGTTCTACACGGAGGGCCAGGTTAGCGCCAGTTCTACACGGAGGGCCAGGTTAGCGCCAGTTCTACACGGAGGGCCAGGTTAGCGCCAGTCCTACACGGAGGGCCAGGTTAGCGCCAGTTGTACACGGAGGGCCAGATTAGCGCCAGCTCTACACGGAGGGCCAGGTTAGCGCCAGTTCTACACGGAGGACCAGGTTAGCGCCAGTTCTACACGGAGGGCCAGGTTAGCGCCAGTTCTACACGGAGGGCCAGGTTAGCGCCAGTTCTACACGGAGGGCCAGGTTAGCGCCAGTTCTACACAGAGGGCCAGGTTAGCGCCAGTTGTACACGGAGGGCCAGGTTAGCGCCAGCTCTACACGGAGGACCAGGTTAGCGCCAGTTCTACACGGAGGGCCAGATTAGCGCCAGTTCTACACGGAGGGCCAGGTTAGCGCCAGTTCTACACGGAGGACCAGGTTAGCGCCAGTTCTACACGGAGGGCCAGATTAGCGCCAGTTCTGGCCAGTTCCCAGGACACAAAATTTTTGCTTACATATAATATGTCTCCCATTCCAGCTTGGTCTTATTCTGCTAGACCTGCCACATGTACACATAAAGTTTCAAACAATTCTATGGCAGAAATGAGGCAGGAAATACATTGTTGTCATTCCAACAGCGTCTAGTTCGGTGTAAATGTTGTTTGCTGTAATAGTGATAACCAAACTTTTCATATAGGAAACTTATTTTTAGGTCACATAGTTTATTTCACATGAAATCTAACTGTAAACAAGCCTGTTTGCATGAAGAGCTTCACGGCAGTTTAAGCTGAAGACTGATTAAACTGAAGATTTAATGTGATGCTGATCACAGTATATGAATTATATTTATATAATGAAGATTTGTTTCCTCTCGCTGCCCACAGTGTCCTGATGGAGAGAGCAGACTCACCTGTACCCAGCTGTGTTTCCCTGAAGAGTGACAGGTCAATGGATAAACCACTCACCTTCAGAGAGGGACCTTTTCATACAGATCAAACGTAAATGTGTATTTTAACAAACATTGTTTAAAACACCCAGACTCTCACTTAAAAGGCAAACAGGCACATTCAAGCTGTGATGAAAATAATTGTAACTTTTACAAATCCTATTACCTTTGAGAATTTAGTCTGTATTCTATACAGTATGTAAAGTACATAAGAGGTAAAAGAAAGAGGATTGCTGTAAAGACTGACTTCCTGTGAACCGAAATTGGAAGTTTGATAATTGAAAATTGGATTAAAAATTATAATTCTCAGTATAAAGCTTAAAAAAATCAGGCTGACCCTGATTTTAGGTCACTGCTGGATGTCCATTAAGAAAGACGGGACAACAAATCGTCTTCTTCTGGGGGGGTGTTTCTGTTTTAGTTGTTAGATGTTCAGTATAGTTGTTTATGTGTGACAGTTACACATGGTCCTGACATATCTGTATAATTAATATTGCACCCATAAGCTGTCATTGGAGGCTGATTTTAGTTGTACCAGTTTGATTTTATAAATCTCTATGTGCTTTGGACTCTTAATTATAAATGTTGCAGGTCTAATAAATAAAATATTGTAGCTGTTACATGATGAAGAGATAATGACAGTGCCAGTTCTACACGGAGGGCCAGATTAGCGCCAGTTCTACACGGAGGACCAGGTTAGCGCCAGTTCTACACGGAGGGCCAGGTTAGCTCCAGTTCTACACGGAGGGCCAGGTTAGCGCCAGTTGTACACGGAGGGCCAGGTTAGCGCCAGCTCTACACGGAGGGCCAGGTTAGCGCCAGTTCTACACGGAGGACCAGGTTAGCGCCAGCTCTACACGGAGGGCCAGGTTAGCGCCAGTTCTACACGGAGGGCCAGGTTAGCGCCAGTTCTACACGGAGGGCCAGGTTAGCGCCAGTTCTACACGGAGGGCCAGGTTAGCGCCAGTTCTACACGGAGGGCCAGGTTAGCGCCAGTTGTACACGGAGGGCCAGGTTAGCGCCAGCTCTACACGGAGGACCAGGTTAGCGCCAGTTCTACACGGAGGGCCAGATTAGCGCCAGTTCTACACGGAGGGCCAGGTTAGCGCCAGTTCTACACGGAGGACCAGGTTAGCGCCAGTTCTACACGGAGGGCCAGATTAGCGCCAGTTCTACACGGAGGACCAGGTTAGCGCCAGTTCTACACGGAGGGCCAGGTTAGCGCCAGTTCTACACGGAGGGCCAGATTAGTGCCAGTTCTACACGGAGGACCAGGTTAGCGCCAGTTCTACACGGAGGGCCAGGTTAGCGCCAGTTCTACACGGAGGGCCAGGTTAGCGCCAGTTCTACACGGAGGGCCAGATTAGCGCCAGTTCTACACGGAGGGCCAGGTTAGCGCCAGTTGTACACGGAGGGCCAGGTTAGCGCCAGCTCTACACGGAGGACCAGGTTAGCGCCAGTTCTACACGGAGGACCAGGTTAGCGCCAGTTCTACACGGAGGGCCAGATTAGCGCCAGTTCTACACGGAGGGCCAGGTTAGCGCCAGCTCTACACGGAGGACCAGGTTAGCGCCAGTTCTACACGGAGGGCCAGATTAGCGCCAGTTCTACACGGAGGGCCAGATTAGCGCCAGTTCTACACGGAGGGCCAGGTTAGCGCCAGTTCTACACGGAGGGCCAGGTTAGCGCCAGTTCTACATGGAGGGCCAGATTAGCGCCAGTTCTGGCCAGTTCCCAGGACACAAAATTTTTGCTTACATATAATATGTCTCCCATTCCAGCTTGGTCTTATTCTGCTAGACCTGCCACATGTACACATAAAGTTTCAAACAATTCTATGGCAGAAATGAGGCAGGAAATACATTGTTGTCATTCCAACAGCGTCTAGTTCGGTATAAATGTTGTTTGCTGTAATAGTGATAACCAAACTTTTCATATAGGAAACTTATTTTTAGGTCACATAGTTTATTTCACATGAAATCTAACTGTAAACAAGCCTGTTTGCATGAAGAGCTTCACGGCAGTTTAAGCTGAAGACTGATTAAACTGAAGATTTAATGTGATGCTGATCACAGTATATGAATTATATTTATATAATGAAGATTTGTTTCCTCTCGCTGCCCACAGTGTCCTGATGGAGAGAGCAGACTCACCTGTACCCAGCTGTGTTTCCCTGAAGAGTGACAGGTCAATGGATAAACCACTCACCTTCAGAGAGGGACCTTTTCATACAGATCAAACGTAAATGTGTATTTTAACAAACATTGTTTAAAACACCCAGACTCTCACTTAAAAGGCAAACAGGCACATTCAAGCTGTGATGAAAATAATTGTAACTTTTACAAATCCTATTACCTTTGAGAATTTAGTCTGTATTCTATACAGTATGTAAAGTACATAAGAGGTAAAAGAAAGAGGATTGCTGTAAAGACTGACTTCCTGTGAACCGAAATTGGAAGTTTGATAATTGAAAATTGGATTAAAAATTATAATTCTCAGTATAAAGCTTAAAAAAATCAGGCTGACCCTGATTTTAGGTCACTGCTGGATGTCCATTAAGAAAGACGGGACAACAAATCGTCTTCTTCTGGGGGGGTGTTTCTGTTTTAGTTGTTAGATGTTCAGTATAGTTGTTTATGTGTGACAGTTACACATGGTCCTGACATATCTGTATAATTAATATTGCACCCATAAGCTGTCATTGGAGGCTGATTTTAGTTGTACCAGTTTGATTTTATAAATCTCTATGTGCTTTGGACTCTTAATTATAAATGTTGCAGGTCTAATAAATAAAATATTGTAGCTGTTACATGATGAAAAGATAATGACAGTGCCAGTTCTACACGGAGGGCCAGATTAGCGCCAGTTCTACACGGAGGACCAGGTTAGCGCCAGTTCTACACGGAGGGCCAGGTTAGTGCCAGTTCTACACGGATGGCCAGATTAGTGCCAGTTCTACACGGAGGACCAGGTTAGCGCCAGTTCTACACGGAGGGCCAGGTTAGCGCCAGTTCTACACGGAGGGCCAGGTTAGCGCCAGTTCTACACGGAGGGCCAGATTAGCGCCAGTTCTACACGGAGGGCCAGGTTAGCGCCAGTTGTACACGGAGGGCCAGGTTAGCGCCAGCTCTACACGGAGGACCAGGTTAGCGCCAGTTCTACACGGAGGACCAGGTTAGCGCCAGTTCTACACGGAGGGCCAGATTAGCGCCAGTTCTACACGGAGGGCCAGGTTAGCGCCAGCTCTACACGGAGGACCAGGTTAGCGCCAGTTCTACACGGAGGGCCAGATTAGCGCCAGTTCTACACGGAGGGCCAGATTAGCGCCAGTTCTACACGGAGGGCCAGGTTAGCGCCAGTTCTACACGGAGGGCCAGGTTAGCGCCAGTTCTACATGGAGGGCCAGATTAGCGCCAGTTCTGGCCAGTTCCCAGGACACAAAATTTTTGCTTACATATAATATGTCTCCCATTCCAGCTTGGTCTTATTCTGCTAGACCTGCCACATGTACACATAAAGTTTCAAACAATTCTATGGCAGAAATGAGGCAGGAAATACATTGTTGTCATTCCAACAGCGTCTAGTTCGGTGTAAATGTTGTTTGCTGTAATAGTGATAACCAAACTTTTCATATAGGAAACTTATTTTTAGGTCACATAGTTTATTTCACATGAAATCTAACTGTAAACAAGCCTGTTTGCATGAAGAGCTTCACGGCAGTTTAAGCTGAAGACTGATTAAACTGAAGATTTAATGTGATGCTGATCACAGTATATGAATTATATTTATATAATGAAGATTTGTTTCCTCTCGCTGCCCACAGTGTCCTGATGGAGAGAGCAGACTCACCTGTACCCAGCTGTGTTTCCCTGAAGAGTGACAGGTCAATGGATAAACCACTCACCTTCAGAGAGGGACCTTTTCATACAGATCAAACGTAAATGTGTATTTTAACAAACATTGTTTAAAACACCCAGACTCTCACTTAAAAGGCAAACAGGCACATTCAAGCTGTGATGAAAATAATTGTAACTTTTACAAATCCTATTACCTTTGAGAATTTAGTCTGTATTCTATACAGTATGTAAAGTACATAAGAGGTAAAAGAAAGAGGATTGCTGTAAAGACTGACTTCCTGTGAACCGAAATTGGAAGTTTGATAATTGAAAATTGGATTAAAAATTTTAATTCTCAGTATAAAGCTTAAAAAAATCAGGCTGACCCTGATTTTAGGTCACTGCTGGATGTCCATTAAGAAAGACGGGACAACAAATCGTCTTCTTCTGGGGGGGTGTTTCTGTTTTAGTTGTTAGATGTTCAGTATAGTTGTTTATGTGTGACAGTTACACATGGTCCGGACATATCTGTATAATTAATATTGCACCCATAAGCTGTCATTGGAGGCTGATTTTAGTTGTACCAGTTTGATTTTATAAATCTCTATGTGCTTTGGACTCTTAATTATAAATGTTGCAGGTCTAATAAATAAAATATTGTAGCTGTTACATGATGAAAAGATAATGACAGTGCCAGTTCTACACGGAGGGCCAGATTAGCGCCAGTTCTACACGGAGGACCAGGTTAGCGCCAGTTCTACACGGAGGACCAGGTTAGCGCCAGTTCTACACGGAGGGCCAGGTTAGCGCCAGTTCTACACGGAGGGCCAGGTTAGCGCCAGTTCTACACGGAGGGCCAGATTAGCGCCAGTTCTACACGGAGGGCCAGGTTAGCGCCAGTTCTACACGGAGGGCCAGGTTAGCGCCAGTTCTACATGGAGGGCCAGATTAGCGCCAGTTCTGGCCAGTTCCCAGGACACAAAATTTTTGCTTACATATAATATGTCTCCCATTCCAGCTTGGTCTTATTCTGCTAGACCTGCCACATGTACACATAAAGTTTCAAACAATTCTATGGCAGAAATGAGGCAGGAAATACATTGTTGTCATTCCAACAGCGTCTAGTTCGGTGTAAATGTTGTTTGCTGTAATAGTGATAACCAAACTTTTCATATAGGAAACTTATTTTTAGGTCACATAGTTTATTTCACATGAAATCTAACTGTAAACAAGCCTGTTTGCATGAAGAGCTTCACGGCAGTTTAAGCTGAAGACTGATTAAACTGAAGATTTAATGTGATGCTGATCACAGTATATGAATTATATTTATATAATGAAGATTTGTTTCCTCTCGCTGCCCACAGTGTCCTGATGGAGAGAGCAGACTCACCTGTACCCAGCTGTGTTTCCCTGAAGAGTGACAGGTCAATGGATAAACCACTCACCTTCAGAGAGGGACCTTTTCATACAGATCAAACGTAAATGTGTATTTTAACAAACATTGTTTAAAACACCCAGACTCTCACTTAAAAGGCAAACAGGCACATTCAAGCTGTGATGAAAATAATTGTAACTTTTACAAATCCTATTACCTTTGAGAATTTAGTCTGTATTCTATACAGTATGTAAAGTACATAAGAGGTAAAAGAAAGAGGATTGCTGTAAAGACTGACTTCCTGTGAACCGAAATTGGAAGTTTGATCATTGAAAATTGGATTAAAAATTTAAATTCTCAGTATAAAGCTTATAAAATCAGGCTGACCTGCACACTGCTGGATGTCCATTAAGATAGACTGGACAATAAATCCTCTTCTTCTGGGGTGAGGTGTTTCTATTTTAGTTGTTAGATGTTCAGTATAGTTGTTTACGTGTGACAGTTACACATGGTCCTGACATATCTGTATAATTAATATTACACTCATTAATCATTGGAGACTGACTTCTTGTTCTGCCAATTGATTTTTATAGTACAGTATTTCCTTCTCATTTAGATGTGATTACTACAGTTAGTCAATATGTTGGGCAAACTCAAACATGCCATTGTAATCAGTTAACTGAGAGTTTTTAATTGGAATATTTTTACATTGAATCCATACTTTAACTATGGACAGAAGATAAACACTATGGCCTCCTTTCCACCAACGTTTTCACCACCAGAAGCGTCTCGCCCCCCCAGCATACCCACGTTAGGAGGCCATCAAAATCATGTGCTTACATTTGTGTTATACCTGTTCCCAGCACACAGAGGTTTAGCCTACATATTTAAAGGTAAATAATAATAATAATAATAATAATAAGAATAATACAGAAACTCCTGGAAACACTGGCAGGTTCTCATAAAGCACCAAGCCAGAACCAGCCCAGCACTGGTCTCAGCATCGACTCCCTGTTGGTGGAAACGAGACATATTTAGCATCTTTTTAAGGTCTATTGTTATTGCTCTGATCCTCAAGGCTGCTGTGTACCTCAGTGTCAAAATGTGTTTGTGAAACTGCTGATGTTGAGCTTCCTGTCAAAGACCATCATAAATTCTTAGGCTGTTTACAGAGTTTGTTAAGTAGGGATAATGAATCAAATGCTGTTAGTTAGCTCTGCTAATTAAGATGAAATTTCAAAATTAAGTTAATCTGTCTAAATGTCACTTGGTCAAAAGGGCTGAATAGCAAACTGTCCTTCCTGCCTGCTGTGCGTCTCTCCGTGATGGAGCAGGATGTCACTGGTTCTCTTCTGCTGTTAGGAGAAGGTTGATGTTCTGAAGCCGCCTTAATGAATAAAGCTTAAAATGGCATCTTACATCTTTACACATTAAAATATACAACTAGGTCATTCTTTGTCAGCAGCAAGAGCACTTTTAATGGGACCATTACAGACTTTCTGTTATTTTTGTGTAGATGATTTGAGGTTTTAGTATTTTTCTGCCTTATTGACAGAGACCAAATGGATGAATGCAGATCAGATCTACAGGATAAACAGGGTTTATCCTCCATATTGAAGGTTTGTATTTATTGCCGATATATATTTTCTTAAGTATCGTGTGAATTGGCTTACATTTATACAGCTGTACAAGAGGAAACAGCTGTACAAGAGGATCATTTGAGAATTTACAATTCTCAAATGAAACTATGAAAAGGTTTGGTGAAATGAGCAATAGTTAACTGTGACTGTGGATTTTAGTCACTAGAGGAAAATGCTGTGAGGTTCCTGAAGGATGAGCTGAAGAAGATCATGAGGTACCTAGATCAGAATTACCCAGGATTCTCTGGGCCTCAGCTGGAGGAGGACAATGACCTGGACAGTGATGGTCAGATGCAGAAGACCTGTGGTAGAGAGGGAGCTCTGAAGATCACGCTGTACATCCTGAGGACCATGAAGGAAAATGATCTCGCTGACAGGCTGGAGAAGAGTAAGAGCTGTATCTCATTCTGTGTGTGTTTGATTGACAGATAAAAATAGTCTATAATAAAGACATGCCATGAACTTCACTTTATCATTTAACTTCATTTGATTTAGTTTTGCTTGTATGAGTAAAAAATGTGTTTTTTGAAAAGTCTGTGCATTTACTTTTAATTTAATTTCAGGGCATCTTCTGTCACAATGTCAGCGCAGAGTCAAATGCAACTTGACGAAGAAATTTGAGTGTGTATTTGAAGGGAAAGCTAAGGAAGGACAGCCAATACTTCTCAGGGAGATTTACACAGAACTCTACATAACTGAAGGTGGGACTGGAGCAGTCAATGATGAACATGAAGTGAGACAGATTGAAACAGCATCCAAGAAAAGGCGAACAGAAGATACTATAGTCAAGTGCAATGATATATTTAAACCCTTATGTGGGCGTGAGACACCTATCAGAACTGTACTCACTAAAGGGGTGGCAGGTATCGGGAAAACAGTCTCTGTGCAGAAAGTTATTCTCGACTGGGCAGAAGGAAAAGCAAACCAGGATGTTCACTTCATATTTGCTCTTCCTTTCCGGGACCTGAATTTGATTAAGGGTGAATACAGTCTGATTGAACTGCTTCACCACTTTGTCCCAGAACTGAAATCATTTCAGTCCACTGAGCTGTTTAGGTACAAAATCTTGTTCATCTTTGATGGTCTCGATGAGTGTCGCCTTTCTCTGGATTTTCAGAACAATGAGAGCTGGTTTGATGTAACAAAGAAAATGTCACTGGATCTGCTGTTGACTAACCTCATTAAGGGGAATCTGTTCCCATCCGCTCTCCTCTGGATAACCTCCCGGCCAGCAGCAACCAATCAGATACCTCCTGAGTACATCCACCAGGTGACAGAGATACGAGGGTTCAGTGATGCCCAGAAGGAGGAGTATTTCAAGAAGAGATTTAATGATCAGAGCCTGGCCAGCAGGATTATCGCACATGTGAAATCATCAAGGAGCCTCTTCATCATGTGCTACATACCTGTGTTCTGCTGGATTTCAGCCACTGTCTTTGAGAGGTTTTTTAGTGAGACTGACAGGGGAGAAATTCCAAGGACTCTGACTGAAATGTACACACACTTCCTGATCTTTCAGACAAGTTTAAGAAATGACAAGTATATGACAAACCATGAAACTAAGCTTAAGGAATACAGTAAGGAATTCCTTTTAAAACTTGGTAAACTGGCTTTTGACAGCCTTGAGAAAGGCAATCTTATATTTTATGAGGAAGATCTGATAGAGAATGGCGTTGATGTTGCTGAAACTTCAGTTTACTCGGGAGTGTGCACAGAAGTCTTTAAAGAGGAGTATGGGTTGTACCAGGAGAAGGTGTACTGCTTTGTGCATCTGAGCATCCAGGAGTATCTCGCTGCTTTATATGTGTTTCTGTCAAACTCATCAGCTGACCTGCTGAAGACTGCAGTGGATCAGGCATTAGAGAGCAAGAATGGACACTTGGACCTCTACCTCCGCTTCCTCCTGGGCCTCTCAACAGACTCCAGTAAGACTCTGTTACAAAGACTAATGGGGCCGACAGAACCCAGCTCACGTAAGAGTAAGAAAGTAACCAAATACATCAAGAAGAAAATACAGGATAATTTATCTCCAGAAAGGACCATCAACCTGTTCCACTGTCTGACTGAGCTGGGTGACAATTCTCTAGTAGAGGAAGTACAAAGATACCTGAATTCAGGAAACATTTCAGCAGATGACCTCTCACCTGCACAGTACTCAGCTCTGGCCTTTGTGATGATGATGTCAGATGAGGAGCTGGATGTGTTTGACCTGAAGAAATACATCAGACGAGATAAACAGCACTGCAGGCTGCTGCCTGTGGTCAAGAACTCCAGGACGGCTCTGTAAGTGACGTGGGGATGGGAAATCATGTCTGGTCTGGCAGTGATACATGAATATTGTTTGAAATATTCAAAATACACAATTTATTTGTCCTTGTCGATCAGTAACCAGGCTGGATTGGTTTTTGATAATCTGGAACCCAGCAGTCTGGAGTTGGCTAAGGGGTTTCCTGTAAAAAATTTATTGTACCAAGGAATTCACAGTAAAAATTACTGATTAAGCTGCAGCTGAATGGATTTTATTCATGCTCATGACCTCATTCAAACTGGTTGTGTAAGATAATGACATACATAGCAGTAATAGGGAATATGGTCTGTTTGACTTATGAAAATGTGCAGTTTCAGTAAGACTACTGACTTTTGTCCTAAGATAGTCTTGTTCACTGTAATTCATCTTATGACTGCAAAAAATGGCCAAAATACACAAACTCATAGGAGAACTTGTATTGTGCCAACAGCTGCTCATTCAAGTAGATTGATCCAGTTCCTGCACACAAAATTATTCAGGATATTTGCACTTTGAATTGAAAATGCTCACTGTATTCTTTATGACAATGAACATGATGACAGTCAGAGGAGTGACAAAATTAAAGTTTTACCATGTTTAATAATTTTGCTAACTATACTGATTCAAAGTATTGCTTTGTATATCTTCACAGTAAAAAGTTAAGACAAATTAAAGTTTCATGGCAACTTACTGCACTAGATTTTTGAGTTTTGAGGACGCAAACTATTAGTTTATTAATTGAAGAAACCAACTTATTGTTGTGCCAACTAATTATTTTCCATTCAGATAATTATCTGAATTAAAATATCTTTCATATCTATAAAAACTTAAAAATTTTAGTTTTACAGAACACTACTATCATGTTTCAAATGGACATGGTAATTTATCTTAATTAATTATAATTAGTTGGCACAGATTTTGCTGTTTTGAATTCTTAGTATGTTAAACTCATATTTATAAAAAATGTTACAAATATGAAAGACAAATCATCTGAACCAGAGAAAAGTTGGCACCACTTTTGTTGTTAGGAATTCTTAGTAGTAAAACTAAAAATTTTATAGACATAAAAGATAAATGATCTGAATAAGTTGGCACAACAATGGGTGGTTTTCTTCAAAACTTAATAGTTTGAGGTGGCCTCAAAACTCAAAATCTATTGCCGAAAGTTGCCCTGCAATTTTAAGGTGTTTTAACTTTTTTTTTCTTTTACAGTGATCTATTTCCTTTGTAATTATAGGCTGTACCGCTTCTTATGCTGCTTGTTTTGATGTCTTGAGTCACTACAATTACTCATGTGTAGGATACATACCAGTCTGTGTGTATAGTAACACAGCTCCTTTTTTAGGCTGAACAACTGTAATCTCACAGAGAAATGCTGTGAGGCACTAGCTTCAGCTCTCAAACCAAACTCATCACCCCTAAGAGAGCTGGACCTCAGTGACAATGACCTGAAAGATTCAGGAGTGAAGCTGCTCTCTGCTGCACTGGGGGATTCACACTGTAAACTGGAGATACTGAGGTCAGTATTACTGGGTATTCTACACTGTAAACTGGAGATACTGAGACCAGTGTTACTGGATATTCCAAGCTTTAAACAGAAATTATTGAAAGTAGTCACATTTACTTAAAAGTAATACCTGTACTGTTGAAGTGATCTTATTAATTGGAGATAATACATTTTTCGTCTGTCTCTCTGCAGGCTGTCAGGCTGTAGAGTCACAGAAGAAGGCTGTTCTTCCCTGGCTTCAGCTCTAAGGTCAAACCCCTCACACCTGAGAGAGCTGGACCTGAGCTACAATCACCCAGGAGACTCAGGAGTGAAGCTACTCTCTGCTGTACTGGAGGATCCCAGCTGTAAACTGGAGAAGCTGAAGTGAGTACTACTCGGAATCCCACACTGTAAACTAGGGACATTGAGACCAGTATTACTGGGTATTCCACACTGGAAACTGGAGATACTGAGGTCAGTATAATGGGGCATTCCACACTCCAGTTTTTTGAATTCTTAGCATGTCAACCTCAAATTTATGAAAACTCAAATTTTTGGCATATATGAAAGACAAATCATCTGAACAAAAGACAAGTTGGCACAACTTTTGTTGTTGGGAATTCCTAGTATATAAAACTAAAAATGCTAAGTTATATATATGAATGATAAATCATCTGAATAAAATATAATTAGTTGGTAGAACAGTATGGTGGTTTTCTTTAAAACCTAAAAGTTTGAGTTGGCCTCAAAACGCAAAAATCTACTGCAGTAAATTGCCTTGAAATTTGAAGGTGTCAAGTTTTTTTTAGTGATCTATTTACTTTTTAATTATTGGCTGTGCTGCTTCTTATGCTGCTTGTTTTGATGTCTTGAGTCACTACAATTACTCATGTATAGGATACATACCAGTCTGTGTGTATAGTAACACAGCTCCTTTTTTAGGCTGAACAGCTGTGATCTCACAGAGAAATGCTGTGAGGCACTGTCTTCAGCTCTCAGATCACACTCATCACCCCTGAGAGAGCTGGACCTGAGTGACAATGATCTGCAGGACTCAGGAGTGAAGCAGCTTTCTGCTGCACTGGGGGACATACACTGTAACATGGAGATACTGAGGTCAGTATTACTGGGTATCCCACACTGTCAACTGGGGATACTGAGGTCATTATTACTGGGTATCCCACACTCTAAACTGGGGATACTGAGGTCATTATTACTGGGTATCCCACACTGTAAACTGGAGATACTGAGGTCAGTATTACTGAGTATCCCACACTGTAAATTGGAGATACTGAGGTCAGTATTACTGGGTATCCCACACTGTAAGCTGGGGATACTGAGGTCATTATTACTGGGTATCCCACACTGTAAACTGGAGATACTGAGGTCAGTATTACTGGGTATCCCACACTGTAAGCTGGGGATACTGAGGTCATTATTACTGGGTATCCCACACTGTAAACTGGGGATACTGAGGTCATTATTACTGGGTATTCCTTCCACACAGTAAACTGTATTTATTGAAAGGAAACACATTGTCAATAGGAAAGTAGTTGCATTTACTTAAAAGTAATAATTGTAATGGTGATGTGATCTTATTTATCAGTGTTTTTGTCCGTCTCTCTGCAGGCTGTCAGGCTGTAGAGTCACAGAAGAAGGCTGTTCTTCCTTGGCTTCAGCTCTGAGGTCAAACCCCTCACACCTGAGAGAGCTGGACCTGAGCTACAATCACCCAGGAGACTCAGGAGTGAAGCTGCTCTCTGCTGTACTGGAGGATCTCAGCTGTAAACTGGAGATGCTGAGGTCAGTATTACTGGGTATTCCACTCTGGTAACTGAGGTCAGTATAATGGGGCATTCCACACTCCACTTTTTTGAATTCTTAGCATGTCAACCTCAAATTTATAAAAACTCAATGTTTTTGCACAATGAAAGACAAATATTCTGAACAAAAGACAAGTTGACACAACTTTTTTTGTTAGGAATTCTTAGTATGTAAAACAAAAAAATTGAAATTTTTATAAATATAAAAGATAAAGATGAACAAAAAATAATTAGTTGGCACAACAGTATGGTGGTTTTCTTTAAAACCTAAAAGTTTGAGTTGGCCTCAAAACGCAAAAATCTACTGCAGTAAATTGCCTTGAAATTTGAAGGTGTCAAGTTTTTTTTTGTGTTCTATTTACTTTTTAATTATTGGCTGTGCTGCTTCTTATGCTGCTTGTTTTGATATATTGAGTCACTACAATTACTCATATGTATTATATATAACAGTGTCTGTGTGTGTATTATAATATGGCTCATTTTCCAGGCTGAACCGCTGTAATCTCAAAGAGAGAGGCTGTTCTTCTCTGGTTTCGGCTCTGAGGTCAAACTCTTCCCCCCTAACAGAGCTGGACCTGAGTGACAATGACCTAAAGGATTCAGGAGTGAAGCTGCTCTCTGTTGCACTGGGGGATTTACACTGTAAACTAGAGATACTGAGGTCAGTGTTCCTGGGTATTCCACAGTGTAATGTGGAGATACTAAGGTCATTATTACTGGGTATCCCACACTGTAAACTGGAGATACTGAGGTCAGTCTTACTAGGTATTCCACACTGTATACTGGAGATACTGAGGCCAGTATTGCTGGGTATTTCACAATGTAAACTGGGGATACTTAGGTCAGTATTACTGGGTATTTCACACTGTAAACTGGGATACTGAGGTCAGTATTACTGGGTATCCCACACTGTAAACTGGGGATACTGAGGTCATTATTATTGGGTATTCCACACTGTAAACTGGGGATACTGAGGTCATTATTACTGGGTATCCCACACTGTAAACTGGGGATACTGAGGTCATTATTACTGGGTATCCCACACTGTAAACTGGGGATACTGTAGTCATTATTACTGGGTATCCCACACTGTAAACTGGGGATACTGAGGTCATTATTACTGGGTATTCCAAAATTTAAACTGTAATTATTGAAAGTCACATTTATTTAAAAGTAATGCTTGTAATGTTGAAGTTATCTTATTCATTGGAGGCGGCTTCAAAACTCAAAATCTATTGCCGAAAGTTGCCCTGCAATTTTAAGGTGTCTTAACTTTTTTTTTCTTTTACAGTGATATATTTCCTTTGTAATTATAGGCTGTACCGCTTCTTATGCTGCTTGTTTTGATGTCTTGAGTCACTACAATTACTCATGTGTAGGATACATACCAGTCTGTGTGTATAGTAACACAGCTCCTTTTTTAGGCTGAACAACTGTAATCTCACAGAGAAATGCTGTGAGGCACTAGCTTCAGCTCTCAAACCAAACTCATCACCCCTAAGAGAGCTGGACCTCAGTGACAATGACCTGAAAGATTCAGGAGTGAAGCTGCTCTCTGCTGCACTGGGGGATTCACACTGTAAACTGGAGAAACTGAGGTCAGTGTTACTGGATATTCCAAGCTTTAAACAGAAATTATTGAAAGTAGTTTACTTAAAAGTAATACCTGTACTGTTGAAGTGATCTTATTAATTGGAGATAATACATTTTTCGTCTGTCTCTCTGCAGGCTGTCAGGCTGTAGAGTCACAGAAGAAGGCTGTTCTTCCCTGGCTTCAGCTCTAAGGTCAAACCCCTCACACCTGAGAGAGCTGGATCTGAGCTACAATCACCCAGGAGATTCAGGAGTGAAGCTGCTCTCTGCTGTACTGGAGGATCCCAGCTGTAAACTGGAGAAGCTGAAGTGAGTACAGAATGTGTGTCTGACACGCTACAGATACTTATGCATGTATGTGAAGAAGAGGCACCAATTAATAAATGGATACAGCAGTAGTACTATGTCATTCTGCTTCTCCTGCAGTGTGGAGCACGGTGGAGAGTGCAGGACCAGACTAGGCTTGCAGAAATGTAAGTGTGTTTGCATGTTTTTATTAATAATACCGGGCATTGTCGTGCACCAGGAGGAACCCAGGACCCACTGCACCAGCATAGGGTCTGACAGTGGGTTCAAGGAATTCATCCTGATATCTAATGGCAGTCAAGGTGCCGTTGCATCCCTCCATGGATATGCCTCCCCAGACCATCACTGACCCACCACCAAACCGGTCATGCTGAACAATGCTGCAGGCAGCATAACGTTCTCCATGGCTTCTCCAGACCCTTTCACGTCTGTCACATGTGCTCAGGGTGAACCTGCTCTCATCTGTGAAAAGCACAGGGAGCCAGTGGCAGACCTGCAAATTCTGGTAATCTATGACAAATACCAATCGACCTCCATGGTGCTGGGCAGTGAGCACAGGGCCCACTAGAGGACGTTGGGCCCTCAAGCCAACGTCATGAAGTCTGTCTCTGACCAAACAATCAGAAACATTCACACCAGTGGCCTGCTGGAGGTCATTTTGTAGGGCTCCAGCAGTGTTCATCCTCTTCCTCCTTGCACAAAGGAGCAGATACCGGTCCTGCTAATGGATTAAGGACCTTCTACGGCCCTGTCCAGCTCTTCTTGAGTATCTGCCTGTCTCCTGGAATCTCCTCCATGCCCTTGAGACTGTGCTGGGAGACACAGCAAACCTTCTGGCAATGGCACGTATTGATGCGCCATCCTGGAGGAGTTGGACTACCTGTGCAACCTCTGTAGGGTCCAGATATCGCCTCATGCTACCAGTAGTGACACTGACCGTCGTCCAATGCAAAACTAGTGAAAAAACTGTCAGAAAAGATTAGGAGGGAAAAATGCCAGTGGCCCCCACCTGTTAAACCATTCCTGTTTTGGGGGTCGTCTCATTGTTGCCCCTCTAATTCACCTGTTGATAATTTCATTAACACCAAAGCAGCTGAAACTGATTAACAACCCCCTCCGCTACTTAACTGACCTGATCAATATCCCAGAAGTTCAATAGACTTGATGCTATACTCTGATTAAAAAGTGTACCTTACATTTTTTTGAGCAGTGTAAATTACTATTTACAAGCACTCCCAGAATGCTGGGAGTCTACGTGGAACTATCTCGCTGGTGCTACAGTATATTGGGAATAAAATGTGTGTATTGCAGCGAGCTCTGAGTTAGTGAGTGTGTGAGGTGTGGCAGTGATAACATGGTGGAGATGTTGCTCTGCCTGATGGTATTAGTGGCTCTACCTCTTGCCTACAGACTCTTTCCAGCTGACACTGGACCCCAACACAGCACACAGACACCTGTCTCTGTCAGAGAGGAACAGGAAGGTGACACATGGGGCAGAGAAGCAGCCATATCCTGATCATCCAGACAGATTTGACCGCTGGCCCCAAGTTCTGTGCAGAGAGAGTCTGACTGGTCGCTGTTACTGGGAGGCTGAGTGGAATAGAAGTAGAGCCCTGATAGGAGTGACTTATAAAGGGATCGGGAGGAAAAGAGGGAGTGATGACTGTCTGCTTGGAGCCAATGATAAGTCATGGATTCTGATGTGCTCTCCTGGCATGTACTCTGTGTGTCACAATGATAAAGAGACTGTCATACCCATACGGCCCTCAGGCTCCCGCAGAGTAGGAGTGTATCTGGACTGGGGGGCTGGTGCTCTGTCCTTCTACAGAGTCTCCTCTGATGGACTGACCCTCCTGTATAGGATCATCTCCTCATTCACTGAACCCCTCTATCCAGCCTTTTGTGTTTATCAAAAATCTTCATTGTCTCTGTGCATGTTGGAGACGTGTGCTGGAGGAACCAATTTCACCTCCCCAGACAGTGACGTTTCTGTTTCCCCACACTGTAAAAAAACATTGTAAAAAGGTCAAATCACTGGCTGCAATGGCCATCAAAAACCATAACATTTAAGTAAAATATCCTAATTGAAATGAAGTGTAAAAAAATAATTTAAAATACGTTTCAGAAAAGTTTTTAATAAATATACAAATATTTTAAAATAATATTTTTTCCTTAATTGTAACAATCAAACCCCTTCAATAAAGTGACAACGTTCAGAGTTAAGGAGAAAAACACTGTTGTTTTACTGATACCTTTAACTGTAAAGCTTCACTGCCTCGGATAACAGTTGAGCCAGGTTACTGCACATTGAATCCCTCCCAGCCCACTGTTTTAAGCAGTTTGGGAGAATGTTATAGCCCGACATGTCAAAAGTGACACTATGATTCAAGAGAATTAAGATGGCACAGTCCCCTGAATCCAATGAGAAAAGCAGGTAATTAGTTACCCACTTCATCAAACTCACTAAAACTTGCCAATACTGTCAATCTTTCCAATAAAGAATGATAATACATTTTCACAAAAACACATCTTTATCTAGGGTCCCAAATCTCTGTCAAGGTGGTTCACAAGATACTTTATAGTGATAAAAAAGAACCCTGAAATTACCATTATGCTTGTCTATGATGTGTGCCAGGTACATAGAGCTTGCCAGTTCTACTGCATCATCAAATACATCATTAAATGTTACAATTCACGAAAAACCATCAGATAAGTTAACGGTCATCTCCACCATTAGAAAGTCACTTCCACCTGACTGGTTTCTGGTCATTCTCAGTGTCTCCTGCTTCACCTTATTCTTGTACTGCTGTCTTAGAAATTTTTAACCTGGAAGCAACCTGCTGCTTAGTACAGCCTTCTGCCAGCAGAACCACAATTAAAGCAGGATTTAAAAATGCAGATTTATTTAAAAACATACAGTGGTCTCTTCATTTTTTCTATGGCTGTACAGAGTGCCCACATAAAGTCTTGGGACACTTGCTTAATTCTGCAAGAAATGTTGCAGATTTATTGCTTTCGTAACATTTACAGACATAGTTTAAGTCTACACATATCTTCCACTGAGACATTTTCTTTTTATTAAGCATAATTATTTTTTGACTGATTCATTTGTTCTGTTCTTGCCATTTTGCTATCAATCACAATTGTTTTCATTGGCTTCCAGAGGGATATTAAACACAACGGTTTAGTTTTGTTATCGAAAAGGTGTTAAAGATTAAAAAGCACCCAGTCAAACTGCTTGTCGATGAACAGTTCTTTTAGAAGTATAATTTGGGTTTCAATATATTACTACTTGATTATGGAATGACATATTACTCAAAATGAAATAAATAAATATATCTATAAATAAATATTTAAACAATTATTTAAATGTGTCATTTTATTTATAAGCAATAAAAATGTTATATGATTACCTTAATAATTTTTATTCTATTTCACAATGAAGTTCAAATTCTCACATTGATGTATTGATGTACTGAATGACGGTTTCCCAAACCAGCTTTTTATTTCATAATAACAGTGTGCTCTGCCAATCACTTTGAGGGGGACAGGATTGAGCTTGTGATTGGATCAAATGTTCCGTGAATGTTTTCACAGTGAAGTCAAAACCACTTGCATTACAGAGACATGGACCACGTGGAATGCTGTCGGGGTATAAAACATGGTACAGAGTGTGACTCTACACAACATTTTTTTTACCCTCTAGACATGTAACAATACCCATCTTCATGGACTTCAGTCAATGATGTTGTTAAAATTGCATACTTTTGCGTACTGTGAAGTCTAGCCTCATTAGAGCATATGCAGTCAGCTGTTTACATTTCAGAGAATGTAACAGTCAATATTACTGAGCCTTTTGGCCTTCAGTATATTACAGTTATGATCTGATGATGTGCTCCTGATTAAACCCTTACTATACGATATGATACGTATATCTCCACCACAGCATTTCACATATTATTTATGTCATGATGCATGTCAGTGCAAAATGGGCCACTGTGTATGAAACTGCACTGTGAACAACAGCGCATCTTTTCCCTTACAACACCAAAACATAAATTTGAATCTTCTGGGAAGTTGGTTTAACATCAGACTGTCATGACCCATTCACATGGAAGCGTTGTCAAAGTGTGCTCCATTAATGTTCCATGCAAAATTGGGAAAAATAAATTGTGTTAAGGTTAGTGATTTATTAAAGATGTTTCGGAATGTGCACAGATCATATTTAATGTGCACTTTGATGAAGCTCCCTTACTCATGTCAAAGCTGCTCCATGCTTTATTAATATTGTTGAAATGGGCTGGTAAAAATGACCAAGGTTGCCAACTATCATGCATCTGGAGTGACACTTGCGCTTTCAGACTCTCACGCTCACGCAAAAAATCTTAGGGCAAATCTATATTATTCCATTATAGACCTAAAATTAGCTACATCAAAAGTGTTAGAGCAGTTTGTAAATCCTAAAAACTATTTACAAGACAATAAAATTATTATATACATGTAAATGTGTGTGCAGACTTGTCTTGAACTGAAAATGTCATTCTTGTCAACCCTGAATTCCATGAACATAAAATTTAAGTGTTTAGTAGGAATGTGCGTCCGATAGCCTAATGGATATGTCAATAGAAACATACAATAATAGTATAATTGTTTACATAGCTTTATATCGGGCTGTCCGGGGGGTTTGAACTCCTGGTCAGAAATTCAGTTCCACTCCAGCTCTGGCTACTTTGTTCCTTTTAATTCATTAGTTCCAAGTCAGACATATAATTCAGAGTATAAATCAAAATAATGAACCCTTTGTTGAAATTTTCACAAATTTTTAGCGTCATTGGTTATGATTAAAAGCCAAAATATTGTAAGTATTATTAGACCAACACTTAAACCTAAACGCTCTTCTGAGGGCTCCTGTGTGGATAACTTAATATCAGTTCCACTGATAAGACTGAATGAGCCACAACATAAGGTCAGATCAGGTCAGGAGCATGATATATATTAGGTGGTACCTTGGGCGGAGCTTAATTCTCCGCTTCTGACGTCATAAGAGGAAGTAGCGTATCCTTGATTCTGATTGGTCGAGAGTTTATGCCCATATATGGTATTAATACATGCTTATGCCACGTTTTGCCGATAGGGGGCGATATGGTTTTGGGAGATTGCCGTTATGCCCATATATGGTATCAATACATGCTTATGCCACGTGTTGCCGATAGGGGGGTTTGAGAGATTAATAGAATAAAAATACATTACATGTATTTTATTAATGTGCTTTTTTAATTACGTTTTTAAAGAATAATAAAACATAGAGCAGGATGAAGGCAAGCTAGCGCATACACGTTCAGTGGGGGCGTCCGTCCGGCCGCGGGTTGTTAGTAAGCGCCGCGGCGTATTTTAAAAGAAAGTACCCAAATGTTTTAAAGAAGAAAGCCCCAAAAGAAGGAAAACTTTAGTGTTATTTTAAAAGAAAGGCAGGGTGAATTTAAACAAACATGCCTGAAAGAAGCAGCAAATTTAAACAAGCGAAACCAACAAACATACACCCCGTCGTTTTAAAAGAAGCGAGCACTCATTACATTTAACCAACACGAAAGACTTTAGTTATATTTACCAGGTTGGAGAAAGCATGCAAGCGGCAAACTTTTAGAAGAAATAGGACGAAATGATCCCGGAGCTCCGACACATGCGACTACTCTGTTTGAACAACGCGGGGCGGAATGGCCGATCGATAGTCCGGCGTTTGGCGCATGCGCACCCACGCCGCCTCCCCTTTCAAAATGGCGACGCCGGCGGAGCGCCTGTTTTAGCAAATAAAACACCTATAGCCGTAATGTTTTTAAGGAATGAAGCACTTTTCTGCCAGTGTGAATAATAAAGTAAAGCGGTCTGTGCATTTTCGACAGCAATAATCAAAGAATAACGCGGTTAATTCTTGTTTAAGCGAATGCATGCTCTCACTCTTGTGTGGCGCACGCGCGTAGATCCACACAGCATTTCCTTTATTGAGCCAACTCGTTGCGTGAAGCAACTGTCAAATGGCGCGCAATTGTCAAATTGTCCCATACAGACAGTACCAGCCATGAGTTTGATGACACCAGCGACGCTCCATAACCGTGACTTAGTGCCGCTAAACCCAACATGGGCACCCCGCAAGCCGTGGAGACAACGCAAGCATGGGGCTCTGTGCAGCATATTCTCGTATAAAGAATGTATCTGTATAAAACTCGAGAAAAAGTTTGAACAAAGTGAGATCGACGGGGGGATCATTAGCCCCTCCCCATTTGTGGCAGTAGCAACCAATAAGATGAGAGAAGGCTGTACTTAACCATGGTGAAAAACGTATTAATACCCATCGCTCCTGTGAGCCAGCACTCAAAGACAACGAGACACAACTCCCCAGCTTGCAATGGCGTGCAAACAGACAACTTCGACTATCCCGCCATCTCCTGAAACGATCACGCTGCCACTGATAGAAGAGAATACTTTTGGACTGCTGCTGAACAACGCTGAAACCCGCCCTCGGCGGCCACCGATACCGCAATCGACTTTTGGGCTGCGACTTGACAACTCACCAGAGCCTTTTGACCTTCAGCAGGCCGCATCATGGGGGCCGTATGGCGACCCGTGCATTTCATCGGCACCCCCTTCGAGCCCAACATGGGCGCAATGGCCGTCGTCGATGTTTGAGGCTGCAGCGGCGACCCCTCATGTATTCTTGGGAGCACCACGGTCCCCGTCACCGACGATCGACGAACTCTGCGAGCGTTTTGCTGCGCTGTCATTGTCTGAAGATGTTGTGGATGGGAGCATCACTGACTCTGCCATGAAAATTATCAAAGGGGCACTTGCCTGCATTCTGGATCATGTGATCGAGGAGGACTTGAAGGAGGACTGTGTAGGTTGCTCTGTGATGCATCCTAGCCAGCGTCGGCACACGTGCCTGTACGACCCCGAGCCATTTTACTTCTTTCACAATTTTGAAAAGTTGGCCAAAAAGCTGTATAGACCATGGTTTAAACACATCATCACGAAAGCGGTGTCGGTGTTCAATCCCCACCCCTCACCAGTGAAAGTACAGGGCGCTGTTGAGGCAGTCATGTGTGATCTTAAAGATGAAATAAACGTGCGGGAGAAATTGCGCGAGTTGAAACGTGAAGGTGAAGGGGCAGATTACGAGGGGGCTATAGATGACGCATTTAATGAATTCTGTATTTTGCACGCATACAAACAACCCCAGGCTGATGTGTAAACGCTGAACTATGTGTTTCTGACAATTTTGCATGCGTTCTAAATAAAATGAGTTGACTCAAAAACACTTTGTCATTATTGCTAGAGGTCCACGATGGATGATAAGCGCTTGAAACGGGTCTATTATACACCATCAAACCCTGGGTCTTTTGGAGGCCCCGACAGATTATACAGATCTCTGATAGATGAAGAAGATGGTGCGGGTAATATAAATAAGAAACAAGTTGCTACATGGCTATCTGGTGAAGATGCGTACACATTACATAAACCGATCAGGTTTAACTTTAAAAGGAACAGAGTCTTTGTGACTAATATCGATTATCAATGGCAAGCTGACTTGGTGGACATGTCGGCTTACGCGGAACAGAATGACGATTTTAAATACATGTTAACGTGTATAGACATTCTATCAAAATACGCATGGGTTCGATGTCTTAAAAGCAAAACGGGTGCAGAGGTAAAGAAAGTGTTTGAAAACATTCTCTCTGAAGGCAGGACCCCTAAAAAGCTACAAACCGACCACGGGACAGAGTTTTTTAACGCGTCGTTTCATAAGCTTACCGAGAAACATGGAATAATACATTTCGCCACGGGTAACGATGTCAAAGCATCTGTAGTGGAAAGGTTTAACCGAACATTAAAGACACGAATGTGGCGTTATTTTACAGCTTATAATACAAGAAGGTATGTGGACATTGTACAAGACCTAGCGAGAGCTTACAATAACACCCACCACAGCACCATTAAAATGAAACCGGTTGAGGTAAATGCGCAGAATGCGGCCCAAGTCTTCAACAACATTTATGGTTTGATGCCGAGTACATCTAAAAAGCGCCGCTATAAGTTTAAAATTGGAGATGTGGTCAGGGTGTCTAAAGCACGGGGAAAATTCACCAAAGGATACGAGCAAACTTTTACGGACGAGTACTTTACCGTAGCCGAACATCTACCTAGAGCACCGCCGGTGTATAGGTTAAAAGATTATGACGGCGAAATCATAGAGGGGACATTTTACACCGAAGAGCTACAAAAGATCAGACTAGACAAAGACAAAAACTTCAAAGTTGAGAAAATCGTTGCGGAAAAAACGCAGCGTGGTAAAAAAATGTTTTTAGTGAAATGGCAGGGATGGCCAGACAAATTTAACAGCTGGGTTCCTGCTAAACAAGTAGTTGACATATAAGTGCGACGGGCCGTGTTTGTAGTGTTCAGTTCCACCAAAAGCGGCCATGGAGGAAAGCGGCTTTTATGTCACGCTCCCAAGCAATGCGTCTATGGATGTTTTCCCACACAATACCATATCAAGCTACACGACAAAACTAGCCAAGCCGATTGAACTGAATGGTAAATGGGAAGTAGGCCTAGCCGAAATCCATTACCCGCGTACATGGGATACGCTGGTAGAAGAAGAAGACACCTTATTTTACGTGACAGGATGGATGTCGATACCGTCGACCCTACAGTACAAGCTAAAGGCAGGATATTACAGAGATATTGAAAAACTAATCAGTGAGACGAATGCGGTTCTAGGAGGGTCAAAACTAAAATTTGACTATAGCGTGATAAAAAACAAAGTGTATATGATCGGACCACCGCACGTTGCCTTTAAAGCGAAAGGTAACCTTGCACGGATGCTAGGGTTTGTGCCTGATGTATTTCAGAAGATTGGTGATAGACCAGCGGCACCGTACCCCGCCGACATAAGCGCCGGTTTTTACACGATTTACGTGTATTCAGACATTGTCGAGCATCAAAGAGTGGGTGACAGCCACGTGCCTCTTTTACGGAGCGTACATATAGCGGGGGAACACAACTCGATGGTCACAATATCTTACGACAGGATTCATTACGTATCGCTCTGCAAGAATCACATTGATAACATTGCCATCGAGTTAAAGTCTGACCAGAACAAGGCGATACCCTTCCGATACGGGAAAACGCTCGTAAAACTGCATTTCAGACCGGTTAAGCAGTACTATCCCCAATAATGTACAGCGCCGACGGCTTTTCAGATCCACATAGATATGTGGAATACTACAGAAACCAAGCGGGTAACGGTCTACCCGGATACA